>NW_028274817.1:41264705-41585679 GCF_037043125.1 Eumetopias jubatus
TTCTGGCTTTGCTATAAAATCTGGATTGGGGAGGTATTTGAACAACTGCAGGGGAAAGCTGAACAGATTATCTCACTAAATGAACACTTGCATACTGAGTTTATTAGTCTAGTCAGTGTAATTAGCCGCCTCTTTGACTAATGAAAGAAGATGGCATAGGTTTACAATGTAAGTATGAATGCAAGAAGATGAATAATAGGCTTCCTAGCTGTTTTTCTTTCCAACAAATGGAAAACCAGAGCAAACAGGGCTTTCTTGATACCTCCAGGAAACAGAAAGTGTCTGAGAACAAGTAGAAACTCCTTAGAAAAAAAAGGTAAAAAAATATCATCAATGTTTTAAGGTTTATTTGACATCAAATATGAGAATCCAGCTTGAAGAGGGAGTAGACTGACTTGGTAAGTGGATGTGGTTGTGGCTGACAAGAAGTAGAGAAAACTTAAAGGGCATTGATTCATTCAGTTAAAAATATTTATTGAGGGCCAACCCCATGCTTGGCACTGCTCTAGGCACCAAAAACATCTAATCCATATCTTAAAATGATGTCTAAAAGGTATCAAACTGAACATGTTTAAAACTACCTCATGATTCCTCCACCTCCAGAAACCTCTCACAGTCTTCCTCATCATAGTAAACAGCAACTTCATCCTTTCATTTTCTCAGGGCCAAAAAACAACACAAAATACAACAATAACAGAGAAACAAACAAACAAAAAAGAGCTCAAGCTCTCATCTTTGCCTTTTTATCACACCCTTCATTCCAATCCATCAGCAAATATTATTGCCCATGCTTCAAATATATATGCAGACTCTACCCTGACCATTTGTCACCATCTGCACTGCTACCACCAGCTCTATATCTTCATCATCTCCTACTCTGTATTATTGCAATAGCCTATTAATTAGTCTCTCTCCTATCCTTGCCCTCCTGCTGTCTGTTTTCCATCCAGAAACCCAACTGATGCTTCTAAAACATGTAAGTCATATCACTCCTCTATTCAAATTGAGCCACTTGCACTCCACGTAACTCAGAAGAAAATCCATAGACCTGAGCATGACTATCCCCTACATGATCTGGCCACCCCTCCCCGAATTACCCGCTCTGAGCTCACCTCCTTCTACTCCCAGCCTCACTCCACTCCACTCACTCACACCACTCCAGCCACACTAGTTTCTTTTTGTTCTTTGAATACTGTATGCTTGTCCTATATGTGGGCATGTGTACTTGATCTTCCCTCCAATATACAGATGGTTCTACCCTCATGTTTTTGCTCAAATGTCCCCTCGTCAGTGAGGCCTTTCCTGACACCATTATTAATTTATTTACTTATTTATTTTTTCCTTTGTAGAATGCAACGTTTTTATTTAAATTCAATTATCCAAGGTATAGTACATCATTAGTTTTTGATATAATGTTCAATGATTCATTAGTTGAGTATAACACCCAGTGCTGACACCCTTATTTAAAATTGCAACACTCTCAGGTCCACCACCATCACCATTGCCACCAAAGTACATTCATTACCCTCTCATACTGCTTTTCATCATCTGGTATTATAATATAATAGAGTTTACTATTTATTTTCTTATTGCTCATCCAAACCTAGTAGAAAATAAGCTTTAAGAGGGCAATGATTTGGGGCACCTGGGTGGCTCAGTCGTTAAGCATCTGCCTCTGGCTCAGGTCATGATCCCAGGGTCCTGGGATCGAGCCCCACATCGGGCTCCCTGCTCAGCGGGAAGCCTGCTTCTCCCTCTCCCACTCCCCCTGCTTGTGTTCCCTCTCTCACTGTGCCTCTCTCTGTCAAATAAATAAATAAAATCTTTTTAAAAAAGAAGGCAATGATTTTTATCTGTATTATACAACATAATATTTCCAAGGGCCCAGAGAACAGTGCCTGGCACACAGTACGTTCTCAATAAATATTTATTGAATGAGTGAACTGCTGTCATGAGCATTACATTCTGCTAAGGGGAGACAGACTATAAACAAATAAACCAGGACCTATAAGAGTGATAAGTGCTATGTAAAAAATTTAAACAGAATGATGTGTAGGTAGTGCCCAGGTGGTTCTTTCTGGTGAGGAAAAATGACAAGGAATGAAGCCATATAAAGATCAGAGAGAAGACTGTTCCCGGTAGAGAAAATACCTTATGCAAAAGTTGTAAGGCAAGACACATTTATGCGATTTCAGTAACAGCAAGCAGGCAAGCACAGCTGAGGTTCGGTGAGGGAAGTGTAGAGGAGTGGTAGGATACTAGATCTAAGAGGGAAGATGGGTCAGATCATATAAAGCTCTGTAGATCAGGGAAGAAAGTTTGGGCTACATTCTTAGTGTGAAGGGGAGCCACTGGAAGCTTTTAAATAAGAGGATACCTTGATAGGATTTATGTCTTAAGATTACACTTGCTGTACTGCTGAGAATGAATCTGGGCAAAAGGTGAAAGTGACTTGGATTATAGTAGTGGTGAAGAGAGTTAAAAGTAGGGAAGGGGATTTGGGCTTTATTTGGGGGATAATAATAAGAACTGACATACACTGAATGATACCTATGTTTTAGGTGCTGCTCTAGGCATTTCACATGGATTAATTCATCTAATCCTCATGACTACCCTGTGAGATTGATACTATCATTATCTCCATTTTACAGATTTGGATACAGAAACACAGAGAGGTTTAATAACTTGCGGTTACATGATTCAAACCCAGGCCATGTGACTCCAGAGCCTGTGTTCCTAACAATGATAGTACACTGTCTCAGAGTAGAAAAAGAACACGATTAGGTCCTTTGAATCATCCACCTGCCCTTCCCTAACAATACCACTTAAGCCGTAATGCCTACTTCTCTTCAGGTAGGCTAGATAAAAGGTCAAAATTACTAAACTAAGGCTGTTGGAATGGCACGGTCCTTAACAGAGCTGGAGGGAAAGACCACTATCATTGCACACATTTGTGCTCATATAACCACACATACGCTTACACATGTAGTATATTAATTATACAGATATCTGAATATGCCTAAGATAAAAAATGTTTAATGTCACAAGCAGAACAAGTAGATACTGGTGAAAGCTTAATGTGCAGATAGAGTCAGAATGACCATGCCTCCTGCAATGTTATCCTAAAAGATACCAGAAAGATTCTACATGCCACATATTATAAAATGGGACTAATCATTAAAATGCAGCATCCTCAGGCATAAAGGTGTGCTAGTCAACTAGCATTTGGAACCTGTCTGACACAGATGATAGGTAAACTCTTGCGATTACTTTAGGCTTTTCCGGCCCTTGCTGATATGAAAAGGACTTGGCTTTTAAACTTGACTTATCTAAGTTTAATGAGGTAAGGCCAAGTAAACCCTGTCTAGATTTAAAACCTAACCTTCTGGGAGCCTACTGAAGCTTAGGTCTGTATTGAAGGCATTTTTACTATGAAGCCAATTAATCACATGCCCATAGGGAAGAGAAAGGGGCAGTTAACTCATTCCCTAAGTCGAATATAATTACACTAAATCGAGTTATGAAAACTGTGAGCACATTTAAGCTGGGATCATTGTATCAAATATAAGTAATGTCCCTTTCTATGTGATATATACATAGGAAGGCCCACAGAGCTAAGAATAAATTGGCACCAGCAAATGCTCTTTAAATGCACATTTAAGGAAAGTGGAGTTGGCATTCAGCCATTCTTCTAGGAGTGCTAGTGCTTTGGCAAGTCAAACTTCACAAAATCCTATATCTGAAAAGATCTGCTCCAGGCCCCCTGCCTTCCAGCTGATTCCTCTACCATCCAGAATAAATAGGAACCTATTCACTTGTTGAAGTTCTCCAGCCTCTTTCTTTCAATCTTTCTGATATTTTTTTTAACAGCAATCCAGAAGTCCTTTCTATTAGGCATACCTCTCTGCCAGAGAATTTAATCTGTCATCACCCCCCTCCTACCAGCATTTATTAACAACCAAAACAGCCTATTCCTGATCATTCTTATCAGCCAGTCTTTAGGCCATGTTCCAATGATGCCTAGTTCTCACCAAGTAAAACAAGTATCTAGGAAGTTGAGATTGAGGCTGGGTGACAAGCTGCATTATACTACTGAGAGCTTTCTTTTGTTGGAGCGTGTTGTCTGATACTCTAGACCCCAAACTGGAGTCACCCAGACCTCTCACTGCATTCTGAAAAGGAATCCCTTTATTCATTATTTACTTATGTCTTTAGCCTTTATGATATACAGAAGGCCATAGAGAGCTTTCAGGATGTGTCCCAACTTTAGTTTGGATAGTAATCTTCGGGTTGTGGAAAAATCCAGCTACACAGGGTACACTCTTGTAGCCCTTAAAAATTGTAATTAATGAATTATGCGTGTGACTCTGTTTAATGTTGGTCTCCCTTTTTAGACCGTACGTTCTCTCAGGGACCACGATGTTCTTGTACATGTCTGCAAGCCTAGTGCATTGGACAATGCCTGGCATAGAGCATTTGCTCACCAAATGTTTGCTGAACATACAAAAACCAAGAGCAATGCACAGAGAACAAAGTTGGCTTCATCATAGCCTTGTCTACAGATGTGAAGAGAGAAACTTTTCCCACACTACCTTGCCCTTATATTAGCTTTGTCTTAGAAATAACTTTTCCCAAACTACACCTTCACCATGTTAAAATTATCCCATAGTTTTCTGCCATAACATAATTTTTCTTTGCCAGTCATTCATTCCAGTCCCATCAAAAGAACACAGAACAAACTATAATTGAAAATGGACAACTTCCCAAATCAAACACAACTCTGACCCAAATCAGGAGGGGGATAAACAGTAATTCATTCTGGCACCTTAATTAATTATCACACAGATTGTTATTGATTTTCTTGTGTTCAGTCTGATGCTTTATGAAGCACATTTTTTTATCAAACAAAATGTGGACAACATAAGGAAGGCCTGCAGATCAAAATATATCTAAATATTTGGGAACAAAAAATCAAGAGATTTTCCTAGGAGTTGTTTCAAATTGTGCCCAGATGGACACCTTGTTAGGTACTTGAAAATATATTTCCTTTACCTAAGTGACCAAATTTCTGTGATTCTGAGGCAAGACAAAAAACATTGCAAAGTAAAAGATGCCCCAGTGGGATTTTTCCTGGTAGGTTATGAAGAGTAGTAGGGTCAGGTGGGGAATCCAGCCAAGAATTTTGAATAGAATCAGAGAGGAGATACATGAGGCTAAAAAGCAGGAGACTGATTAAGTAGGCAGACTAGTTATAAAAATACTATTAAGAAAATAAAAAGGAAGGAAATATAAACTGTGCTTCATCAAGGAAACAGAATAAAAAAGAGGGAGGAAAACTGAAAATAAAGATTGAGGGCAGGAGACAGAAGGAAGAAATTGAAGGGGCTAGTAAAGGACAAAAATTCTATAAGAGATATATGAAAGCATCATACAACGAGGGAAGAGATAATGTTAAAATTCAGAATTGTCCAGCATTAAAAAGGACAATTCGCCTCTCAGGGCCCCAGTGAAGGTGGAGATACTCCAACCACAGGCTATTGTAAAAGTATTTTTCACATGTCTTTCTGGAATGAGATTTGTGTTACATTCTTAGAGAAAGTGAGAGGGACAAAATGAAGATACTACAAGACCTTTTTCCTATATGATGGGTACATTTCCCAGCCCTTTTCCCCCACAGTTTCAGACACAAAGTAGTCACATATCTCAAAGATAGCTTAGACTAGGAGATTTTGTAGGAGAATTACCAATGTTACAATTCTGTGCTGGAGAATTTACTTAAATTATTTATATATCTATCAAGGCAGTTTGTGTGTGGGGCAGGGGAATAATAAAGCTATGCTTAAGTAGTCAGAGTTAGGGAAGAGAAAGGAGGGAGGGGAAAAGATCACTGAGAATTTGGGGAACCATAAAATGAGATATTTTCTGATTATAGTTAATTACTGCTACACAACAAACAGCATGTGCATGTCAAACTTTCAGGCTTTAACAGTGTATGCAACTAAATAACTGGGCTTTTGTATCAAGATCTTAAGTGGAGGAATTTTATAAAGTGTAGGTAAACAGATACACAATTCCAGATGAAACTGAATGCTGCTTAACCTTGAGGCTGAGCTTTCATTTCAGTTGACCTTAGAAATATATAACCACTCTATTCTGTGCCCTACTGCTCCTCCCAGAAATGGGACATTCTTGTTCATTTCTGTTGTGAAGGAAGAAAGAAAGGTCCACATAGTCTGTATTAGTCTGGGCCTGGGCCAGTATCCTGAGGGGAGATCCTGGCACCTTTAAGTTATTATAGCTTGTGAATGACTGGTTGGATAGCTTAATGTATCACAGAGACACCTGACAGAGTTAGGGCAGGTGATAGGTTTTTGTATTGCTTGTATGTTTGTTTTTTTTCTAACTCAGAACAGGTTTTAATTTTTTTCTCAAACAGCTTTTAGGATTAAAAGATCATTTTTTATTGAAATATAATTAGCAAACTATATAATTCACCATTTTAAAATGTAAGATTCAGTAGTTTTAGTATATTCAAAAGACTGCAACCATTCTCACCATTAGATTCCAGAACATTTTCATCACCCCAAAAGGCAGTCACGCCCTATTGTCCCCTCCCCCAACCCTTGACAACTACAATCTACTTTCTGTTTCCATGGATTTGATTATTCTGGACATTTAATATGAAAGGAATCATGCAATATGTGGCCTTTTTTGTCTGACTTCTTTCACTTAGCAAAATGTTTTCAAGGTTCATCCATGTCGTAGCATGCATGAGGTACTTTATTCCTTTTTATGGCTCAATAGTACTCCATTGTGCTGATATATATAACATATTTTCCTCCATTCTCCAGTTAATGGACATTTGGATGATCCCCAAACTTTGTTATGAAAAATGCTGCTATGAACATTCATGTATCAGTGCTTGCATGGACATATGTTTTCACTTCTCTTGGGTATATATTGAGGAGGGTAATTACTGGATTATATGATAACTCTAAGTATAGCTCTTTGAGGAAATGCTGAACTATTTGTCATAATGCCTGTACCATTTTACATTCTCACCTGCAATACATTAGGTTTCTAATTTCTACATATCCTCACCAACTTCATTTTTATGTTTCTATTTGTAAATTATAACCATTCTAAGTGATGTGAAGTAGTGTCCCAAAGTGGTTTTGATTTGCATTTCCCTAATGATTGATAATATTGTGCATCTTTCCATGTACTTATTGGCCATTTGTATATCCTCTTTGGAGATATGTCTATTCAAATACTCCGCCTTTTAAATTTTGTATTGTTTATCTTTTTATGGTTGATTTAAAGAATTCTTGATATATTCTTAATATATGATTTGTAAATTTTTTTCTCCCCATTATATGGGTTGTCTCTTCATTTTCTTGATAGTGTCCTTTGATGCACAAAAGTTTACTTTGATGAAGTCTAATTTATCTAGTTTTTCTTTGGTTGCTTCTGCTTTAGGTGTTATATCTAAGAAACAATTGCCTAATCCAAGGTCACAAAGATTTACGCCTGTGTTTTCTTCTAAGAGTTTTAGCTCATATATATATGTATTATGTCTGTGATCAATTTTGAGTTAGACTTTTGAATATCATACAATGTAGGGGTCTGAGTTCATCCTTTCACATGTGAATATCCAGTTTTTCCAGCACCATTTGTTGAAAAGACTACTCATTCCCCATTGAACAGTTTTTGTACCCTTGTCAAAAATCAATTGACCATAGACATATGGGATTTCTTCTGAATTTTCAATTCTATTCTATTGTCCTTTTTGTCTATCCAGTACCACATTATCTTGTTTACTGTAGCTTTGTAATATTAATAAAATAAAGAAGGGGGAAAACACATGATCATCTCAATGATACAGAAAAAGTATTTGACAAAACCCAACATGTTTTCATTATAAAAGCACCCCCCAAAATAAGAATACAAAGTACGTTCCCCAACCTGATAAAGGTAATCTATGAAAAATCCAGAGTTAGAAGCATTCTTAGTGATGAAAGACTGAAAGGTTTTCCCTGAAGATCTGGAACAATACAAAAATTTCTACTCTTTCTACTTCTATTCAACATTGTACTGAAGGTGCAGGGTAATAGACAGGGCTATTAGGCAAAAAAACAAAATAAAAAGAATCCAAATTGGAAAAGAAATAAAACTGCCTATATCTAGATGATATAATCTTGTATATAGAAATCCCTCAGGAATATCCTAAAAATCTATTTGGGATAACAAATGAATTCAACAAGGTTGCAAGATACAAGATCAAAATACAAAAATACACAATAGCAATGAGTGATCTGAAAATGAAATTAAGAAAACAACACCAATGATAATTGCATGAAGAAGAATACTTAAATTTAATCAACGAAGTACAAGATTTATACACTGAATACAATAAAACATTATTTAAAGAAATTAAAGAAGATCTAAATAAATGGAAAAACATACTGTATTTATGGATTGAAAGGCTTCATGTTGTTACAATGGCAATATTCCCCAAAATGATCTACAGTTTCAATGTAATCACTATCAAGATTCCAACTACCTTTTTGTTTTTGCAGAAATGGATAGGCTAAATTAAAAATTCATTTAGAATTACCAGGGACTCTGAATAACCAAAATAATTTTGAAATCAGTGATCAAAGTTGGAGGAATCACACTTCCTGATTTCAAAACTTACTACAAAGCTGACATAAGGATAGACACATAGATCAATGGAATAGAATTGAGAATCCAGGAAAAGAAAAACAAACATTTTTGGTCAATGATTTCAACTAGGGTGCCATTGTCATTCAATGGAGAAAAATAGTCTTTTCAATGTATGTATATATATTTTATATATACATATTGTGTGTGTGTGACAAATGGTTTGTAAAAAATATTTTATTGGATCTCTCAGTTTATTAAAATGCTCGTTCTTGTGGCACTTGGCTGGCTCAGTTTGTAGAGCATGCCACTCTTGATCTCAGGGACCTGAGTTCAAGCCCCATGTTGGGCCTAGAGCTTACTTAAAAAAATGAGTTGATTGGCAAAATATGTGACTGAAGCAAACCAAAATTTAAAAAAGTTTTAAAAAAAGATGCTTCTTCTTTAGTCTCTGGGAACACTGAGGAGCAAAAGGAAGCAGTACATCATGATAGGTCCTTTACATTACATGCATTACATTCCTATGCTGTTACCCCGGTTTTATAGATTAGAATACTGAGTCTCAAAAAAGCTAAGCATTTTCCTATCAGAAAATATGTAGGTCACACAACTTGAAAGTGGCATATCTTGAATTTAAACCTGGATGTATGACCTCACAATGTAAGATGTTTCCATTGCACTAAGCAGGATAATAAGACTTTATTAATTTTTTGTCACACCTGAGGAAATGGCTTAGCACATACTCATCATCAGCCTTTCATGCACTATTGCTCATTGCCAAATCAAAATTAGAGACAACACTGATCTCAAAGATCTTGTAATGCACTTTTTGGAAAGCATTTTCACATTCAACATAGCAACAAATACTGACATAACCCTGTGAGATAACCAGGAGTATAATCTCTATTTTGTAGATGAAAACAGTAAATATCATCATCATTATTATGACTCACATTTGCTGAATGTTTACCTTGTGCCAGACACTATTTTAAACATCTCACATTCATTATCTTATTTAATTACAGGAGCACCTGGGTGGCTCAGTCGGCTAAGCATCTGCCTCTAGGTCATGATCCTGGAGTCCTAGGATTGAGCCCTGAGTCGGGTTCCCTGCTCAGCAGGGAGCCTGCTTCTCCCCTCCACCTGCTCATGCTCTCTCTCTCACTCACTCTCTCAAATAAATAAAAGTTTAAAAAAATATTACAGTAAATATCCCATGAGGCTTATTCTATTATTAGCACTAGTTGTACAGGTGAGGAAACAAAGGGTAAATAATTTTCCTGTGGTCACAAAATGGAGTTGGGATTTAAACCTCAGTGTGCTTGACTCCAAGGCCAATGCTATCTACTGCTAGCCTCTTGCAATAGATTAGCTGCAATTTTGCATTCTCTCTCCCCTTTCATCAGAAAGGAAACAAAAAATTGGGATGTATCAAACTCTTTCCCTTCTTTTTGTTAAATCTTCCGTAAGCTTTCTCTGGTTGATTTAAGCTTGGGGTGCTCTTCTGTGTGATGTGACCCTTTGAATTCTGTTTTCCCACTTCTGAACAAGTGCAGATTATTTCAGAGCTTCAGAGTGTCTCTCCTGCCTTCCTTCCTGGTTTTCCTCTCTAGCTCTATCCATGTCATTGCAAATGGCAAGATTTCATTCTTTTATGGCTGAATAATATTCAATTGTATATATATACCACATCTTTATCCATTCATCTACTGACGGACACTCAGGCTGCTTCCATAATTTGGCTATTGTAAATAATGTTGTAAAAAACATAGGGGTACATATATCTTTTTGTATTAGTGTTTTCACATTTTTTTGGTAAATACCCAGTAGTGTGATTACTGGATCATAGGGTAGTTCTATTTTTATTTATTTTATTTTAAATTCTGGTACAGTTAACATACAATGTTAAATAGTTTCAGGTATACAGTATAAAAATTCAGTATTTCTATACATCACCCAGTGCTCGTCACATCAAGGGCACTCTTTAATCCCCATTGCCTATCTTTACCTATCATCCCACCCACCTCCCCTTTGGTAACCATCAGTTTGTTCTCCATAATTAAGTCTGTTTCTTGGTTTGTCTCTCTCTCTTTTTTTTCATTGCTTGTTTTTCTTTATTTCTTAAATTCCACATATGAGTGAAATCATATGGTATTTGTCTTTCTCTGATTGAGTTATTTCACTTAGCATTATACTTTCTAGCTCCATCCATGTTGTTGCAAATGGCAAGATGTCATTCTTTTTTATGGCTGAAAAATAATATATATATAATATAATAATATAGTATATTATATTATAATACATATATATATCACTTCTTCTTTATCCATTCATCTATTCATGGACACTTGGGCTGCTTCCATAATCTGGCTACTGTAAATAATGCTGCTATAAATATAGGGGTGCATGTATCCCTTTGAATTAGTGTCTCTGTATTTTTTTGGGTAAATTTACAGTAGTGAAATTGCAGGATTGGAGTGTTGTTCTATTTTTTAACTTTTTGAGGAAACTCCATACTGTTTTCCTCAGTGGCTGCACCAGTTTGCATTCCCACCAAGAGTGCATGAAGATTCATTTTCCTCCACATCTTTGCCAAAATTTCTTGTTTCTTGTATTTTTTATTTTAGCCATTCTGACAGGTGTTAGGTGATATCTCATTGTAGTTTGATTTGCATTTCCCTGATAATGAGTGATGTTGAGCATCTTTTCATGTGTCTGTTGGCCATCTGTATGTTGAAGAGGCTCATTTTAAAAGCAAATGGCCTCAGGAAGAATCGTCAACTTTTACTTAAAATGGAATTTCTTGAATAGACCATCTAGAATGAAATCCATTGTAAGTAAAGATATGCGTGTGTGTGTGTGTGTGTGTGTGTGTGCATGTGATTGTATTTATAAACCCTAGTGCCCAAAAGAGGAGGTTAGTGGAATAGTGGAATGGACAAACTGTCTACCTTTGAACACTTTACATCTTTCCCAGTGTGGACCTAGGTCAGGGTTCGAGGCATGAAGAAAGTTTCATGTCTGAGGGTTGTAGGTGCTTTTTTTTTTTTTTTTTACCTCCAGGCAAGTCCTTCTTTAATCTATATATGAGAGCATGTATCATTTTATAGTACATCAAAATTGCATTCACTTATCAGATACACAGGGCAAACAATGGAAAATAAAAGCATGGGTACTAGAGGGAGGTTGACTAGAGTTTACATGTAGTAGTTGTGCAAACTTTGGCAAGTTGATTGACTTCTCTGTACCTCTGTGTAGTAAAGAATTTAAATTTTCTTAAAACAGAGGTCTGACCTTTTCCATCAGGTCCTAGAAGATAATCTTTGTTTGAGGGTGTTGGACTAGCCAGATCATAACAATGGAATTTAGAGCAGGGGCTTTGGGTCACATAGTATCAGCTGACCTAGAAACTGAAATCATCCATGTGGGCAATTGATTAGTTATGTCTATTTAATAGAGTCTCAATAAATACCAAACACTGAGGCTTGGTGAGCTTTCCTAGTTGACAATACTCCATGCATACTGTCACACATCAATGTGAGGAGGGTAATGGTCCAGACTCCACAGGGAGATAATAGAAGTTCCACATTTGGTATTTCTCCCAGTTTCTGCCTTAGGTGTTTCTCCTTTGGTTTTACTTTGTACCCTTTCTCTGTAATCAACCATAACTGTGAATACAGTAGCCTTCAGTAAGTTTTTTGAGTCCTTCTAGTGAATCATCTTATATGAGGGAGGTTTGAGGAGTCATCCAAATTTGCAGTTGGTCTCAAAAGTGAGGGTGGTCTTGAGGACTGTGCCCTCTAACTTTGTAGTTGGCCCTATCATTTTGCAACCTTATTTTACTCATGTCTAAAATGGGGCTAAAAAAATAAAATAAAATGGGGATAATTTCTACTTACCAATTTGAAGACTAAATGTGAGAATGAATCAAACTAAAACATTAAAATGGCCTAGAATTCAGTACACTACTCTATAAAAGGCAAGTATTATTATGGAGCACATACCATATTCATATCATTAATAAGCTTTTTTGTATGGCTTATGAAATATGTATATTGCCTCTTTCACACATATACAGTCTTAATTCTTCACAATAATTCTTAATTAGAAATAACTAATTAATATCTTTATTATGGATGAGAAAACAGAGCTAACATAATTAAGTGACTTCATTCATTCAATAGGGAAGTGTTGAGTGCTTACTTCAAGTGAGGCATTATACTAAGTGTTGGAGATGTAATGGAGAATAAAGAAGATATGACACTAGCATGTAATGAAGAATAAAAAAAATATGACACTAGCACTCATTTGTGTCTCTCTAGTGCGAGACACAAATATGAAATAAATATCAAAATATAGAATTAAAAGTCTTATAATGACTATGGAAAAACAGAAGACTATATGGTTAAATATAATAATAAGTAACACTGGCAGGACTTGAGCCCAGATTTTTGAAGACTAGTGTTCTGTCTGATGCACTGTATGGCCTAAGATAGGTCAAGTAGGGTGACCAACAATCCTTGATTCTTTTGGACTAAGGGGTTTCCCTTGATATAGGATTTTCAGTGCTAACCCTGGAACAATCCTGGGCAAACCAGAACGATTGGTCACCCCAACATCTAGTTGTCCAATAACTTGGTTTTTCCTATTCTAAGGTCAAATCCTGTACGTGTGGAATTTGTCAAGGATCATGCCTAATGAATTAGTAACAGAAAAGGATCAGAAGGTAGATGACCCAGAAATTGTCAACATCAAAGACCACTCATGGGAGAATCACTGCCAGGGGCACTTTTGAGAGCATGCTTTCTTTGCAGTGAGCTCCAGGACATCTCTGGTGAATGGCTGTTCCACTTGAAGAAGAAAGCTAGAGCCTGGTCAGAAAACAGATGCAAGACTATGCACTTCAGGTTAGTTTCAGAAGGTATGGCTCCTACTTATGCCTTTATCAAAGTAAAAGTTTTTTATCTTAAAATCACCTGCAGTTCCAAAAGTAGCTAATTTATATAAGTAACACACAAACACAGCTGGAGAGCAAAACAGACCTTTCAACCAGCAAAGGCAATTGCCACTAAAACGGAGCTCAATAGTTCCCCTAAGTATCTAGGCCAGCTGGATACTGAGCTCTTATGGTTCATATTAAAGAAAACAAAAGAATTTTTATACTCAGATAGCCAGAATCATGTATGGCTAATTAGGAATGGGATTTGAAAGCAATAAGATCCCAGAGTGTACCCAGGAGACAGTAGTGACTTTGGCAGTGGGATAGAAGCAAAAGTGTAGCAGCAAATATTTCAGGACATAGTCTTGGGGTTGGAAGAACTCTCATACCTGAGACAAAGCTAATTCTTCTCATCTGGAGGTTGTCTCAATTCTTATATCATCCACCAATTGATTTAGCGCTAGGAAAATCATACCAATTTGTACTTATTAGGCTCTAAGAGAAGTCGGGGTAACCTCAGGCCTGCCATGCCTGTATTTATAGACCTTTTAAGGAAAGTGCCCTGAAAGAGTTCTTTCTCACATAAGTTTCTATAACTTGTGTTGAATGAAACCAGTCCTGCTACCCTGGCCACAAATGATTAGACCAGCAATTTGTACCTGGATGGAGAAGGGAGATAGGGAATATGTATATCATTTTCATTATATAAACTTAGCATTGGGTGGCCTGCACCTCACCAAGGAGAATGAGAGGTCTAGAGGTTATCCATTTGGGTGCTCAACTAAGGCAAACTGTCCACTCCAGGCTGAGAGTTAATTATTCCTCCTTTTCCTTCTCATCTTCTTCTCCTCACCTCACCTTACCCTCTTCCTTCCCTCTACTTTTTTAATAAGACAGAATGCAGCAAAATCTGATAATGAACTGTAAGTAGTTAAGAGATAACTAGTAATGGCTCTTTCAAAACACTTTCTGGGATATTAATTCTTACTGCTTTTCTTAAAACTAAGAAGGCAGTATAGACTAGCAGCGGTTAAGAGATTAGACCCTTGGAATTAAACAAACAAGAGTGAGTCTCTTACTCACTGTGGTACCTTAGACAAGTCATTTAATCGTTCTAAGCCTCAATTTCATCATCTGTAAAAATAAGGATTAAATGAAGTACGGGATGTAAAATTCTTGAACAAGTATCTGGAGCGCAATAAAAAATGTACTCAACACTGGCTATTGTTTTCATTGTTACATTATGATTCACTGCTATTACTAATAATAACACTCTTGACAGATAGCAAGGGTCTGATAAAACCAGTCAGAACAAGTAAGTTTTGCAGTCAATCCGGGGTGGAAAAGGAAGGGGGGGAGGGGAGTTCAAGTTTGTCTGGTGCATTGCACTAGAAAATCCTGGGCCAGGGTGAAGCCCACTGGGTATATCAGAGCTGGGCAGGATTGGAGGAAGAGAAGCATGCAGAGAATAAGCAAAATAATGGGGATCCTCTTTGCCTACCTTACAACTTAGTTTACACTTGCTAGAAATTTTTGCACATTCATTTTTATAGGTTTGCTCTTTTCTTGCTAAGCTGAAAAAGGTTCTGGAGTTGAGGATGGGAGTAACAAGGGACATTTAAGCATCCTCAAATGGAGTGGTGTCTAATCGTGCATGTAGAAAGAGTATCATGGCTGAAAATAGGTTGGACGAGTACAGAACACTCCTTCCATTTAAGGAAGAAAACACTGGTAATCTACTTAAATGAAAATCAATTTTAGTAGCTCCTTTATTACACTTTTATAGTCTGCAAAGTTCCATCCTTTCGGGCTGCAGAGTGAATGGTATGTAATTCTATACCAATGATAAATTTTCCCTTAGAAGAGAAGTGAAGGTTTTAACTTTTTAATAAGAATTATTTCCCTAGACTCTTTATCCAGTATTCAAACTGTTTAATTTGTAAGGCCATATCCCTGATTCACAAAAACTTTTAAGTGACACTAATCAGGCTCAAGTATTTTCATTATTAATGTACAACAATGCTAATCTAGTGTGACTTGACTCTTGAGCCATAATATTAAGGTTTTCCTTCACCTTAAAGCAGAATTTAAGATTAGCAATAAAAATTAACATTTTTGTATTATCTACTTACTTTATTGATGTTACACTCATTGAAGATTAACTGGCACTAATAAGTTGGTCTCTATTTAAAAATACACATTTAGTTCTGGTGTTTTCAGATTTCTAATCCTAACATCACATGTAGAGTAGCACTAAAGGTGAAATTTATAGTAGGAAAAAACAAAGCAATTAAGTAAAATAAAAGACAGCATAACCAATAGCCTTCTCTAGGTTTTGATCTTTCTAGATTTATTATTGTAATAAATCCTCATTAATGTAGACTTCATGAAAACTCGTGTTTGGAGATCATTTGAACACAGGCTGGGCTTAAATTGAACTTGCATTATCAATGAAGAAAGGTTTTGCTAAGCAAATTAACGGTATAAACAGGAATGCTGGAGGAATATTCAAACTACTTAAAAGACCAAACTGTGCTTTCAAATACTTTAATTCCATCCCATTATTACAGTGATTACAATTACAAATGAATCTTATCTTTCATTAAAGCAGGCCCAGCATGATTCTTATTCATCACCAACTACCCAGCACTCCTTTTCACATATTCTACTGTTTAGATTCACCACCAGTTCAGACTGGTTTCTCCCACAATTAGCCTGAATTAACAGGAGATAATTATTAACCATTTGGGTTGATGTTATGATTTACACAGTATTCTTTTCTGGAAGAGCTTCATAAACATTCTTACATGAACATTTAACACCTCCCTTTAAACAGACTGACGTTGCCAGTAGATCTTAGAGAAAGACTCATGCAATGGGGTATATCACAGGCATGCACTTCAAATGTGTTACAAGCAATGCATTATTCCAATCAAACTGTGATAAGGTTCATAAACCACATAGTCAGAAGTGCCCACATTTCTCTCAGAATTAAGAAAATGAAGGGAGAATCAAGAATACAAAACAACCCCAGCGCTGAATCTCAAGGAAATATGCTTGCAATATTTTCTTTCCTCAATTGTTACATGACAGCATGTACTTGGGGGTGATGTTAAGTGGGAGAGATGGCCCAGTAAAAAAATTAGATATCTCATGAAATCTACCCTAAAGTCAGGACAAATCCCAGTACATCAAAGAAACGGTCTTCTTTGCAGGTGGGTGACTCTAAAACAACACTTCAGGCGGGTAGATCTATGTATCCTAGGTATGCAAGAGGTGTTTCTTATTAATTATCACAGGAACTCTATATGAAGAATTGTCATTATCCCGTTTGGACAAAGCAGACACCTGAAGCACACGGAGTTTGGGGAACTGCCCTCTGTCTTTGAGGGTGTTGCAGAGTTGAGAGCAGAACCTAAATCATCATCATCTGCATTCCCTGATTGGTGGTGGTGATGATTGAACTATTGGCAGTTTCTGCTGCATTCCTTGTGTTAGGCTCTAAGTACTTAACATGCACTTGTCACTGAATCCTACCAATATGAGGTAGGTACTATTATTGCCCACCATTTTATAGATGAGAAAACTGATATAGAAAGAGGATGGGTGACCTTCCTAAGGTCACACAGATAATAGCATTGGAATTGGAAATTGACCTACACTCTGACTACAAATCTTAGGCATTAATGAATTAATCTCCAGCAAACCAAGCTCTCCCTGCCTTTAGCTTTATACTTAGTGTGGTAGTTAAGGAGACTTCCTAGTCTCCCTTGAGGGTAAGTCTCAATTATTTTAGCTGGCTAGAATTCTGGCCACAAAGACCAATGTGTATACTTAATTTTAATCTGTTTTAAACTCATTTAATTTTAATCTGGTTCATGGCTCATGACAATATCCCCAACTATAGGTAGAGAATCATCACCCAAAGGCAAATTGTTGAGAAGGATGATGGAAGAGGGGAAAGCACATACACCATCTTAAAGTAGATGTCACATTGATGGTAAAAAGGAGAGTATTATAAGCCCTATTTTATAGGTTTTATAACCAAGAAACAAAGAGGCTAAGTGACTTGCCCAATGTCACATGGTCAAGGAGTCCACTAAGTGAAGATACAAACCTAATTTTGTCTGTGCTAAAGCCCATGCCATTTCCAGTTCACCACATGGTTCCCCACACGCTGAAGCTCAGGGAGGTACTTTCTGGAGCTAGGTTGTCTTGGACAAGGTACCTAACCTCTCTGTGCCTCAGTTCTTTTATCTGTTAATAATAGAACCTATCTCAGGGGGTTGTAAAGATTAAATGAGATGATGCATCTCCAGGAAAACACTGGTACCCATGTACGCATAGGTCGTATACTCACACTGTTGCTATTTTCTTGTCTGAGTTCCTGATTCCTGCAATTTGGATTTACATTGTACAATATAATAGTCAGTGGCCACATACAGCTATTATAATTAAAATTTAAACTAATTATAATTATTTAAAATGAAAACCTTAGTTCTTCACTCACACTAGTCACATTTCAAGTACTCAAAAGCCACATGTAGCTAATAGTTATATTGGTTAGTGAAGATTTAGAACATTTTCCCACATCACAGAAAGTTTTATTAGACACAAAGAAAAAAATCACATAGCTTTATATATATGTGTGTGTATGTAAATACATAAAAAGGGAACTGGAAAATTGCAAATGAAATCACTGAGGATGGGGCAGAGATTAAGGAGGACCTTTATGTTTTATTCTGTATGCGTTCACATTGTTTGAATGGTGCATATATTCATTATTACTTTTGAAATCTTAGAAAACATAACTCTTTTTAAAAATAAGGTAATTTGCAAGCAATCTTTTTTCCATCTTTCCAGTGCCCTTCCTGGTAGAGGATATTTACCTAAGAACTCTACTTGGCTATTTCCTTGGTGTCTGGCACACACAAAACATTGCCAAATTAAGTATTAATTAGGAAAAAAGGCTCTGCTGAGGCCAAGGGCAGAGGAATGGATTTTTTTCTTTTCCCCAGATAATAAGGAGCCTTTATGAGATACTGTTCTCTAAGGAGCAAAACAGTCCCTTCAGCCTAGCCTTGCCCAGCCCAAGAGATTCCCAAGCCAAATTTAGAGCAACTCTTGAAATATCAGGCAATAAGCACATCAAGAAAATCACAAGCCATCCTATGCCCAGCAAAAGAAGTTATAGCAAGCTCTTCATCACCCAAGCAATGGGCCAAGGACCTGAGGCTAGCCATGCTGACTTTTTTTTTTTTTTTGATACCTTAGGAAGAATGTCTTGAATTTTTCCATGGCTCCTCACCAAAAAGGCTGATGGCGTAAAGTGAGAAAGAGAAAATCAATCTCAATAAGAACAACAGCTTCTAACTATTAGATTAAAGGAGAAAAGTTGATAATGAAGAGGCTCTGACAATTCAACTTCTGTTGGAAGAAAAAAAAATGATTATCCCACAGTCCTCAATCCTCCCCCACTTCCTAACCACTACCCCCAACTTGATCTTTTTTGGGCCATTTTCCCTAGAAAGTTCTCCTCACCTTCTGCTGTTTTGGGGGATAATAGGCCAAAGAGCAACTTTGCTCAGTAGTGATTACCAGAATGAATTTTTCCAGAAAACTTTTCTTTTGCTCTTTACAAATTTTTAAAAGATGGTAAAACCAAATACAGCAGCAACAATCTCAAACTGAAAGCATTAAAATGTGTAGGGAAGAATTTCTTGTATCTCATCAACCATTTTACATGTTTTGAGGTATCCCAATTCCTGGGAATTTAATGAAGAATATAGAGGTGCCTGGCTAGCTCAGTCTGTAGGGCATGCAACTCCTGATCTCAGAGTCATGAGTTCGAGCCCCATGTTGGGTGTAGAGTTTACTCAAAAAAAAAAAAAAAATGGATATGTCAATTATATCTCAATAAAACTGAAAAAAAAGATTTTAAAAATAAAAAAAATATAATGCACTGTCTCTTTAGAACCATGGTATAATTGAATGTTAGCCCAACACTACTTCTGGCTCAATCTATCAATGAGCAAGATGTTACCTGACAACACCTAATGAAAGCTGACAGATTCATTTCTTTTTTTTTTTTAAGATTTTATTTATTTATTTGAGAGAGAGAGAATGAGAGATAGAGAGCACGAGAGGGGAGAGGGGAGAGGGTCAGAGGGTCAGAGGGAGAAGCAGACTCCCTGCTGAGCAGGGAGCCCGATGCGGGACTCGATCCCGGGACTCCAGGATCATGACCTGAGCCAAAGGCAGTCGCTTAACCAACTGAGCCACCCAGGCGCCCCTGACAGATTCATTTCTGCTAGGTAAGAGAACTCAGCTGTCTACCACAGAGCACTACATTTATTCTAACTGATGCTTACTCATAGATCCCAGTATGTAGGTATGAACAAATAATTACTTTGAAGAAATAAGTCATGTGCTTCCTATCACAGTGGCTCTTAACAGAGTGTTAACACTGTAGAGACCTTGGAGAGATCATCTAAAGCAAACCCATCCATTTTACAGATGAAGAAATTAAGGCTTTGAGATGGGAGAGAATATAGAGACCATTAGTCTCAGAACTAGAAATTAGAAAACCAGGTCTCTTTATTGCCCTCTGGTCTATTTTACTAATAAGACAGTTTTGAAAGATCAGCAGAACACCATGGATTAACAAACACAGAAAAGTGAATTTATGGACTAGATTCTGAAGTTCTGCTGCTGAATTTGGTAGTAACAGATCATACTATTGATATTATTTGAGAGTATTTTAAGGTCATCAGGAAGACTGGGGTTGTTGTTTATTATTATTATTTGTAAAAATGCACGAAATGAAGACTACAATCATAAGCTTTAATGATAGTAGCAACCATTCATACGCTAAAATATATTTGATTTGTGTCATGTTTTTCCCTCCCCTTCCCCCAGAATAAAGTTTCACTGGAGAGCTTATTCTTTAGCTATTCATTTAGTTTTAGGAGATTTTAAGAGTAAAGTTATTTCATGTACTCCTTAATATTCATAAGCTAAATCCAGGTATCTTCTCCCACTCTGGTTAATGTCATAAGTAAGGTACCATCATAGTTATTTCACAATGTTTATAGGACATTGATATACAATTAACAATTATATATCAATTAATCAATTAACAATACAATTAAGAATAATAAATACATTTCTATAGGGTATCATTTTAATATCTTTTTACTTATGATAAAAGATTATTGGTATGGTTTTGAATAAGCTAAGCACCTCTCTTTGCCTTTATCTTCAAAATGCGGATGTGATAATAGCACCTACCTCATAGAGTTGATATGAAAATATTAAGTGAATTAATATTTTAAAGTACTTGGAACAGTCTCTGGCAAGTAATATTTGTTAAATAAATCTGTTACACAATAAAGCACCCACATGGCATCAAACTCCAGAACAAATTTAAAAATCTGGGGCAAGGGATTTTCAATGTTGACTTTACATCAGAATGTCCTATGGCACATTTAAAAATGCAGATGCTCAGGCCCTACTCCAGCTCTACTGAATCTGAACTTCCAGTGGAGAGGAAATTTGGGTAAAGTCTCTGTATGTTTGTTTATGTGTGCACGCATACGTGGGTGTGTGTGTTTTAGTTTCATGAATACTTATCTCATTAAGATTCTTTGGTCTAGACACTGGTGACTATGAGAAGTGATTTCTGAATTTTTTTCTGAAAACTGAAATCTTAACTTAGAGAACTAATGCTCCTTTTTAATTCATCAGCACTAACCAATCCTTCCAATTTACCCCAAGTGCAAAACTCTTTTTTTCCAAGTACAAAATTCTTGAAGCACCTTTCTTATAAGACTTCTGGTCCAGAATGCGATTGAAATATGGTCTATATTTAAAGAGATGGCACATTAACTCAGCATTTCAAATAGGAATCTGGGAAGGAGAGTTTTGGCATGTCATGTAGAATTCTATTCCTTTCTCTGTCTTAGTTTGAAGGCAAAGTTCACTGTAATATTCCTGGTGCTACTTTTTATACCTTGCCTTAATTTGCCTTATTTGTACTGACACATATTTATAAATGCCAATTAAAAATGTGTGTTGAGAGGGAAAGGGACAGCCATGGTAACAAATGAAAGGCTACCCACCATCAAAACACAAATTATTTGAGTATACAGACTGAGAGTTCATAAGCCCTTCCCATAAGCCACATTCGTATTTATTAAATCCATGTTGGTCCATATTGAGTTTTACAACACTGAGACACCAGTCAAAAATACATTCCCATGGGGCTGGTGAGTCTGGGCATTGATGTAACTGAAAAAATCCACTTGCTTTGCCCCTTACAACCATCATATTTGTCGGTCAAAATGTCAACAGCTGCTCTGAGGACACATTTGAGTTTAGTCAGTATCACAGTTGATGCTAATAGGTTTTGCTTCAAGAAACTGTTACTCAGGAAATCAAGTATAATTTTGGATATAAAGTAGTTAAAAATTAATAGTCAACAAGGGTTGGATGTGGTAAGCAGGCAGGATCGCTTGGGAAACTGATGAAGACATGTTTTGGGATGAGAACAAAGACAACTGCCTTGCTGAAGCACTAGGGAGAAGCAAAGAAGAGAGAGAATTCTGAGAGTGGGGAAAGAAAGGAAAATTTTGGCATCAGTATTTCAAAACAGAACGCCTTTCATGTTTCTGTGCCAGTACATTTCAGCCTGCCTCCCATTCAAAATCTTCACACCTCCCTTCAGCCGTATTCCCCGTCTCTCCCACCACCAGTAACTTGGCAATGTTTAGCCAATTCCAACCTCCCTTTTACACACTGTGTAAAAGCAGTACTAATCTGAAAACCACCTCAAGGAACTTCCTTCCAGAGTTGGAAAGCAAGGAATGGGGGTAGAAAAAAGAGACACAAACACAGATAAACCTCAAAACAGCCAGGTAACCTATCATGATTACTAAATTTAATACAGCTCCTGCCTAAGGCAACATCTTCTATGCAGTAGGTCTTAATCACTGCAACTTGTAAAACAACCATTAAATTAAAACAAAGTACAGTAAACACACACACACATTTCTTTAAACAACTATGGCAACACAACTTCACTGGAAGTATTTTACATATGAGGGATAGCTTTTATATATTTGAACACTGAGAGTTTTATATTTTGCAATGTCCTTCATGTTTATCAGTTCTAGCTCTTCTCGAAGACTGACAGTAGGTTACTTTCTTGAGACCATACTCCCAGTCTTTGATTTTTCTCAAAATAGTTTTAGTCCTGACTCCCTGCTCTTCCACACCTTGCCCCACGTCTTGCCCTGGCAGGGAGCAGAAAGGGATGCCTAACCAGAGTGCTTTTTAGGATGAGATGCCAGTAAGAGAAATTTATATGAGTCTGAAAGAAATGAATTAATATAAATAATCACCTAAACATGAGATTAGGTATCAAATCACCCAGGAGACCTTTTTATAACCACTAGTTTTCATCAAACCCCATTACAGAAGCTCTATTACATGTCAAAATGAAATCAAACAATATTGTCTCTCTGTGTATCGTTTGAACTCTCAAATCCTTTCCTTTCTAGTTGACCTTTCTAATTACTTAAATTGGACCCAATTCTCATCAGGGGCTAGACATTGCATTACCATCAGGTTTTGGTTTTAATTTTTTCAATCAAATCTAATTACTATATTGAGTTGCGTGTTTCATCTTCACAGCTTTGTTTCCAGAAAACTATATAGCATAAAACACACAATCCTCCAAATCATTTCAAAACGCTTTCTTCACATGGCCAGTAGGTTTTAGAAACTCAACAGGTTTGATTTCCCTTTGACTCAAAGGGAACTGGCTGACAGGTCACCGACAGGCACAATTCCCACCTGTTTAGTCGTTACTCAGACTGAGGGGCTCCAAACTTTTTTCAGGAGGGTTGAAGCAGAACATTGTTCAACACTTTCCATGAGATACATTGAAGTTCTCTCAGCATTTAGTTACAATGGTCTTGGTAAGTATTATAATGAAGATAAACAGAGCCAGCTCCTTGATAAGATGCTTTGGCGCAGAGATCAAAGATGGAAATGTGAAGTCCTCAAAGACCAGCCCTTAATTTTGCTGGCAAAAAGGCCTAGCTCATATGCTGCTGATAGAAGCAAGAACATATTACCATTGTTTAGTGTGGGGTGTATCGTCAACATTGTAGCTGATGTTAAACCAGATTCTTCTTTAATCAGGGATAAAGCAGAAACCAAACTCTTCCAACAAGAAGCGTACTTCCAATACCTCAGTTTTTGGTCAGTCAACAGACTGTCATGAAGCATGTTCCTAGCATGCATATTCAAGTTTACCTCTGAAGCAGACAACTGTTGATAATTATCTGCCAACAATTTACAAACATTTTTGCTCTTGGTTGTCAGGATTTCACTTCAAGATAAAATGGACTTGATCCTACTCCTGCATTTTTAAGCTTTGAAATAATTAGGCAGAAAACTGCCTGTGTGATTACCCTCATTACAATATTTGGCTTTCATCATGGAAACTGATATGGCAGCTCCCTCACTTGATGCTGAGTTATGTTCATATTTAAGGAAAAATTGTTTAGTGTGTCAACTCTTACCTTCTGTGGGTACACCCTCTTCACTTTGTCAATGTCATCATCTAAATTGAGTTAATTCTAAGATATATACATATATATATATATTTTTCCTGGAGCAAAGGGAAAAAAATCTGCAAAATGGTTCTACTTTGTTCTGTAAGCTTCCTTTGTTTCCAATATATTCAGTCAACAAATTTACTCTACTATGTCTGTCTAACTATGAAAGACATTTGTTACAAAAAAAATTTGGCCAATTTTCTCTCATTGACAGCAAAGGGAGGAAAAGGGAAAAGTAAATTTCTAAATACATTTGGATAACATGCTGTTCCATCTTGGCTAGAATTTAAGGGATCTAATTTAAGATAACTACAAAACTGGCCCTGAAAGAACAACCTATTAATCAAAAATAACTCTTGCTTCCTGTTCCATTGTTTAGTTCATTAGTCATTTATGAAGCATCTACTATGTATTAGATGCTGTGTTTCATGCTAGAGATACAATGATGAAAAGCCCCAGTTCCTTCCTCACAATAGAAAGATCCTATGATTCACTGCAAGGGAAAGCTGCTAGCTGGAAGTGGCTAAATTATGACTTGGCATAGGAAATAGGCCAGAGGAGAGAATGGACTAACAGTTGTTCTTAGAAGTAGGTAAAGTGATCTCAGTATCATTTACTGAAATGTCTGGGAAACTGTGTAATCATGGTAGCAACAACTTCAACTATGTCTACTAAAGCCTGACTATGTGCATCATATATAAAGTGCTTTGCCTTAGCCAAACCTACATATGTCACTGTTCCTATAATTTGCTCTTTACTAAACAGTACAGTAAAATCCAAGCAATTACATCAGTGCAGGCATTTAGCCAGGCCAAAAAATTCACTTGCTCCACTTAACTTACTAGCTAGCTTAAAGAATGTACAGTAAAACCTTCATTAACAAGTATGCTTGGTGAATGTGATATTGTATGTAACTGAACTGTCTAACCAAAAGTTGAGAAGAAAGCATTTTTTGTTGTTTTTAACTCTTGTTAAAAATTATTTTTAAATTCTCAAGGCAAATTTCCAGCTCAAGTGAGTGAAATCTAGTATAAAGATTTGAGTTTTTACTGGCAATGATGATCATTCAGGACTTCATGGTCATCACTGTGCATATCAGAACTCACTTTTCAGAGCAGGAGATGGAAAATTAGAATGTCTAATATTATGGATTGAGATATTTAATTAAATATTTAAAATACTTCTTAGAAACCATTTTTTAAAATGAATTCCTGATACTAGCTTGCTTGGGGTTTAGCCTCTTCCCCAAATTAAATGAATCATCATCATCATCACCATCACCATCACCATCACCATCATAATGTATTCTGGTTAATTTAGTGTTTTAGAGTCTGGTAAAATACTAACTAGCTGCTTAAACTTTGGCAAATAACAAGAAATCATACATAGACACTAAGATCTAAAAGGAGTTTCAAATTATTTTTTACAGAGGAAGAAAGAGGTCCAGGGGAAGTGAAAGTGACTCAGCCTAAGTCACACAATAAATCCTAGAGCTGAGACCCACATTCTCATTTCCTCTTTCAGAATTCAGGGTTTGATCTATATACCCACTGCTAATGATAAGTTATCTGGGGTTATGTTTTCTTTTCTCTCAAATAAAAGGATTAGTTTTGATGATCTTAACTGTTTCTCCTAACCCTAAATTTCTTCATTTCTTCAAATCAAGACTGCAATTACCATACCTGCTTTAGAATACTTGTTTTTTTTTTAAGATTTTATTTATTTATTTGACAGAGACAGCGAGAGAGGGCTACACTGAGCCACACAGGCACCCCTAGAATACTTGTTTTTTAACCAGTTCAGAGGTGTGGGTTTTATAATGACCAAGTACATTTTTGGATTTTACATAGTACCTCAAATTACACAATGCTACACAGGGTGCTAAAAATTGTCAGAAGCCTCCTTTTATCTCAGAGGTGCATTGAAATGGAACTTCAAAAGACCATCACTGCTCTGTCCCATAGCTGTTGTTCTTTTGATTGAAATGTAAATCTGTTTTTTTCTTGAATACCTATTAGTGCTAAGAAAAATTCTAGTATATGGAGGTAAGAATATATGCTTCCTTAATATGACATTTTATTATTTTTAGTTGGAGCTCTTTAAGTCAGAAATAATACAGATAGGAAAATTACTGATTTGGCTGTGATGCTCAGGAAGAAACCTGTCATTTTTCTTTCAAAATTAAAATAACTGAGGTGGGGCGCCTGGGTGGCTCAGTCATTAAGCATCTGCCTTCTGCTCAGGTCATGATCCCAGGGTCCTGGGATCGAGCCCCACATCAGGCTCTCTGCAGGAAGTCTGCTTCTCCCTCTCTCACTCCCCCTGCTTGTGTTCCCTGTCTTGCTGTGTCTCTCTGTCAGATAAATAAATAAAATCTTTAAAAAATTAAAAATAGAAATAAAAAAATAACAGGTGTTTGCTAATTTATCTTCTGAATATGTTTTCTTAGGCACACAAAGAATAGATATTTAAATTACAGGAAAATGTTGCTTTTTAAACTTAAAAGTTTCCCCTTTCACCTTTGAAAAAAGAAAAGTGGGCCTAATTGAATGCAGCAGTGTATTAAGGCATTTTGGTTGCTCTTTCCCTGGCCAACCACCAGAGCCCTCTTTCAATATAGCATTTTCAAATAGGCAAACCCACTGGGCTTTTTCAATAAAAGCTGGCATGATTTAGAAAGACTGAGTACTTTTACCACAAAGGTTTTGAAGTTGTAACTATTGGCATTTCTAAAGGATAGGAATTTGCATTTGATTGTATATTAAATCCACACATAAATCCAGTTTCTTTTTTAAGTACACCTTTTAGTCTTTAATATAAATTTATAAAATAGCAAAGGAAAATATTAGAAGCAATTGTGCTTAGCTGCTACACACGGATATGTATCTTTGTATTTCTCATTTTATTTTTACCATTGTCAAAACATTCACTGCACAATGCCAAAAGTAATAAGAACCAAAGTTATCCTATTACAATATTGAAAGGACTAACAGATGTCATGTATGCTATATAGGTCGAGTTGTGTACTATCAGACACGGACTATATAGAATTGATATGATATGACTGACATGATTTCACCACTAAAATATTCATATTTTATCACTTCTTGGCCTTTTGGCTAAGATCAAGTGTAAAATATTCACATTTATATAACAATAAGTAGGGTTATAAGAGGACATGGTAATGGGTTGGTGATGATTTCAGAGACAGTATTCAAGGAATATTCATATTTTTCACTCAAATGTTTGTTTATAAATGTGAAATTTATGAGGCAAAATGATAAATTCAGTCAATATCTCCTTTAAGATATTGTACCTGTTTCTTTCTATTGACAGGCAGATAATTCAGGCTAAAAAGATACCCAGGTTAGGGGCGCCTGGGTGGCTCAGTTAGTTAAGCGACTGCCTTTGGCTCAGGTCATGATCCTGGAGTCCCGGGATCGAGTCCCATGTCGGGCTCCCTGCTCAGTAGGGAGTCTGCTTCTCCCTCTGACCCTCTTCCCTCTCGTGCTCTCTATCTCTCATTCTCTCTCTCTCAAATAAATAAATAAAATCTTTAAAAAAAAAAGATATCCAGATTAGGACCTGAGTTATCTAGATCAGTATTTTCCAAGAGACTCCATGATGATAAGTATGTTCCATACCTGCATTATTCAGTATGATAGCCACCAGCCACATGTGTCTACTGAGCACATGATATGTGACTAGCATGACTGAAGAACTGAGATTTTAATTTTGTTTCAATGAATTCAAATTTAAATATAAATAGGGGCGCCTGGGTGCCTCAGTTGTGTAAGCATCTGCCTTTGGCTCAGGTCATGATCCCAGGGTTCTGGGATCGAGCCCCGCATCGGGCTCCCTGCTCAGTGGGAAGCCTGCTTCTCCCTCTCTCCCTCCCCCTGCTTGTGTTCCCTCTCTCACTGTGTCTCTCTTTGTCAAATAAATAAAATCTTTTAAAAAAATTTAAATACAAATAGCCATGTGTGGCTAGTGACTACCATATTGAACAGCATAGATTTAGATTTTTTTCATATAGAATAATGTCAACTAAGCAGGGCATATTGTTGTTAAGGCCAGGGAGGAGGCTTGGTGGGAATCTAGATTCAGTTTTCCTAGGTATGAATCCTGGACTGTATTACTCACTAGCTGTGGGGATTTGTGTAAATTATGTAACTTCTATGAACTTCACATTCTCCTTTTAGAAGCTAAGGGCAATAATAATAGTCCTACCTTGTTGGGTTGTTCCGTAGATTTAATGAGATAATGTAAATGAAACCCATAGCACAATGCCTGGCATAGAGTAAGTACTCAAAACACTGTGGTTGTTATTATTATTTAATCAACTCTAAAACTTCTACTAATTTGGGGTTATGTAGACAGTTTTAATGTCAGCAGAGGTGTTTCAATGTGTGGCAACTAAAAAAGGGCAAAACTGGGAAAGAATAAAAGTTCAGGCACATGAGAAAACGATTCAACTTTTTTTTTCTCCCTATGACATATTATGCCACGGTGGAAAATTGGAAAGTAACTTCTTATCATGGCAGTATAGGAAGTTTTGATAAACAGCTGAAATCTAAGGCATTTTAAGACCTGTTAGAGAAGCAGGAGTTTTCATATGCTGTGGTGAGAGGGGCTCTGAAAATATAGCAAGCCAGGAAAAAAGGCATTATAAGTAATTCTTTTAGGAAGCTCTACCAGAAACATAGTCAGTTTATTTTTCTAGCAGCTGCTGCCAGGTTCATTCAATGGTCTTTTGCTGACCAAGAGTTCCATGCCAGAGAACAGTATGACACAGACACCTAGTTTTCCCCCCAATAGGCCCCTTTGTTTTGAGATAACAGACTTCCAAATTCTTAGCTGAGCTTATGGTCACCCAGAATAAAGACTATTTCCCAGTCATCCTTGTACCTACTTGTGGCTAAGAGACTAAGTCCCAGTCAAAGAGATAGAAGTGGAGGTAGAGTATGCAAATTCTGGGCAATGTCCTTAAAGGGAGGAGTTTGCCCTTCTCTTCCCTTTCTTCCTTGTTGGCTAGAATGCAGACATGATGGCTGGAGGAAGCCCTCTTTGACCACAGGGTACCTTTCAGAATGGAGGCCAGCCATGGAAGAGCTGTTAAGATCAAAGGGCTAGACCATACCAGTCATTCTATTTAATTCTGCACTTGAATGCATGAAAGAAAGAACCTATTTTGTTTAAGCCACTCTTATTTAAGGTTTTCTGTCACTTGCTCCCAAACCTAATTCTAACTAATCATAGATGTTCTAGCATAGACTGTATAAAACATCTCTCTCCAGTTTATAAGGGTTCCAAGGTAGACTTGCTTCAGGTTTACCACTAACAGAGGGTACTCAAATAAGAATTTAGTGTACTTTGAAACTCATCGTATACAGGATTCAGAGGACTAGTCAAAAATCATATAGGCTCCTAAAGGACACATAAAGATGGCCTATCAATAAAATGTGGAACTAAGTAGGGCATGGAAAATGCAGCACCATCTTATAGCATCTATCTCTTGGACAGCAACAGAAATGGAAAATGGAAAGCTACATTTTTCAGCATACTTAAGTCCTGCTTCTAAAAAGTTTTCTTGGGGTGCCTGGGTGACTCAGTTTTTGGTTAAGTGTCCAACTCTTGGTTTTGGGTCAGATCATGATCTCAGGGTCATGATCTCGGGGTCATGAGATAGAGCCCTGCATCAGGCTCCATGCTCAGTGTGGAGTCTGCTTGAGATTCTCTCTCTCTCAGATGAATGAATGAATAAATAAATAAATCTTTAAAAACTTAAAACCTTTCTTTACCCCTAAGTAAGATATTTAAGTTCATCATGCAGCACCTATGGACAGAAACAGGATTTTTTTTTCCTGTCACTTGATGCTAGTTAAACTTTGATGAAGACTATCTGTTATAGAAAATCTGTTATTGGGCAAGCAATGCAAGTACCTGCTGGTAAAGTGGGAAAGCAAAACAGCCAAAGGTCTCCTAAAAATTTTATCCTATTAGAATCAAAAAATTCCTTATAGCTATTCTTTGAAGGATCAATCAGTATTTCATTTTAGGGAGAAAAAGATCATTAATCAGAACCATTATTAGGACAACTCAGTGATTTTAGAATTGAACAACTATTTGGTTTATTATTTTTAAAATTAAGAACTTTTACAGTTTTGGGGCAAAGTACTCCCACAGGCCTATAAAAAGAAATCAATAGTTTTCCCCAAATTAATACTGGATTCATTATTCAGAGTATAAGGAGTACTTAATTTTCAAAAGCCATGTGTGGATATTGACATTTCAACTATATAGATGTAACTTTATTTACTGTAGTAAAAGCATATTAATGTTGATTTATTTAAACACTTCAGTGAAGTGGCAGTTCAGTTTAATCAAATACCAACCTAATTGGGTTATGTTTGATTTAAAAGTTTCAAAACACTACTATAAGATTTGTTAAAGGCTGAATTTAGAGAAGTTATAATCATTAAAAATTTACATTATGTGCTGAGGCTATACTGAGTTTATTGGCAAATTTCCAAGCAGCAGACCTTTTAAAAGACTAATTGTCTGTGACTATGTAATTCCCTGGGTGCTGAGCAGGCCTTGCCATTGACTTGCAAATATCAAGTTAGAACACTGCCCAGAGCATAGACAATAAAAAAATGCCTAAAATATATAAGAAGTGGGGGGAGAAAGAGTATTGTTGTATGTTTGCATCTTTCTTTCTTTTTAATTTCCTAACTCTACATTCTGCAATTGTCAGAATGCTGGCTAAAATTACAACGTTTTGGAAGGTATGTCAGCATGCTCAGAAACTCACTCCTAAAACTCTTTTCCAGATATGCCATATATTACAAGTACAAAATGACACACATCTATAAAACTTGAAAAAAAATGTTTTTATTGAGAGATAAGGGACATCCATATAATTTAAAATTTCAGGATTCTTGGACAATGTTGCATCCTGTAGGCAGGACCATGGTAAGGTTTTATTGAGGGGAGGGAGCAGGAAGAAGTTCTCAGTGTGAAAGAGGATTTTAGAATGAAATGCAAAAGAAGAAATTTTTTTTTCATCGAGGGTAATACAAATTCCCTATGATTTAGACATTCTCTAGTTTTCAGTTTGGATGATAGAAGCATTAAGTCTCTAAACCTGGGGTGCCTAATAGGGTAGCCATCAGCCTAATATCATGTGGTTATTTTGAACTTGAAATGTGGCTCGTGTAACCAAGTTACCACATTCTTAATTTTAATTAATTTTTATTAATTTAAATTGCCACATGTTGCTAGTGATTACTGTATTAGACAGTGAAGATTTAGCAGCTTGATCAAATTCTACTTTGTTTTGTCTTTAAGACTACTTCATAGGTGGTGATGCAGAGTTTCTCTAAACCTATACTGTTTGATATGGCAGCCATTAGCCACATGTGGCTGTTGAACCCATGAAATGGGCCTAGTCCAAATTAAGAGACACTGTAAGTACAATAGTAGGTTTCTAAGTATTAGTGTATAAAAGAAGAATGTACTATATATCATCAATAATTTTTATATTGATTACTTGGTAAAGTTATTATTTTACTAATATATTGTGCTAAATAAATTATTAAGTTTAATTTCACCTGTTTTATTTTCTTATTTTTTTAATTTGGCTATCAGAAAAATTTTAGTTACATATGTGACTCACATTTTATTTTTGGATATAGCTGCTCTGAATAAATCAGGCCAATGATATAGTTCATTAAGCATGAAAAAATATCAGTGAAAAAAGTACTGAAGTAGCACTGCAAAATTTTACAATTCTTTGACTAATTACTCCATTGTTAAATGAATTCTTTCCTTAGCCTGTGCTTTATGACACATGCCATGAAAACCTCATTAATATCTTATGGGGAAATAACTTGTCCCCTCACAGCTATGTTTCCTTTCCTTCCACTTCCTCTACCTAGACTGACATAATGGACACACTTCCTGGTGTGCTGTCTCCGTTCCTCCTTCTCCCACCGCAATGTCTCCTTACCTCCTCATTTCTGCCTTAGCATTGGTCTCAATAGTGTTCTGTGAAGTTGTTTCTAAAGCAAATCCTTCAGGCTGTTGAGCCACCATTTTTTCTTTTTTTTTTTTTAAGAGAGGGAGAGAGAGAGTGGGGTGGGCAGCAGGAGAGAAAGAATCTTAAGCAGGCTCTGTTTTCAGTGGGGAACCCCCACATGGGGCTCAATCTCACAACGCTGAGACCATGACCTGAGCCAAAATCAAGAGTCAGATGCTTAACTGACTGAGCCACAGAGGGGCCCCTGAATTACCATTCTTTAATTGGGTTTCCTCTATACCTGCCATCTCTTTTTATCTCTTCTCTTTTCCTCCTATCTATTGACCTCCAGAAAGAGAATTTTTTTCTCAGATTAACCATGTTTTAGGCATGAATCAACACCCCAGATTACCTATGTTTGCCATCCAATCTTTCTTGGTGATAGAAAATGACAGTTGTTTTTCAGTTAGCATCCTCATTTTCTATCATATTGTCTCTTTTTCCAAAGTATGATGATTGAATCAGAGGAGAATACAGGGCCAGCTCACAAATCCTAAAGTGCTCACTCTGAAAAAAATTAGGCTAAAGCTGGCACTTTTAAATAAGAAAAGCTCTTGTTAGCATAGAAGACAAGCAAATGAGGAGGTATTCACACTTAATTACTTCTAAAACCTTCTCTTCAGAGCCTAGGAATCCTACATCATTAGCAGCTGGACTGAAACCACAACACCCAAGCTAATATCAAGAATTATCACTCAAAAGGAAATATTTCATGGAAGTGAATTCCCCTTCTTGCCAAAAATAAGTGAATGAAGAGATTAATTACTTAAAACAAAATAAAAGCCATTTTCTGTTTTTATTGGCTGAAACAGCATACTGATTTTACAGAGTAAAATGGCATACCAAACATACATAGAGAGTTAAAAATTATTGGAGGTCTGGAAGAAAAAAGAAGTCTGAAGGAAATGCAAATTACCAAAGTTGTGATAATATTTTGATATATTAATAGATGGTGTCTATTAAATATGTATTATCTTCCAACCCAAAAATAAGATAGTCAAATAAATTTCTACCTTCAAAAAAAAAGTCTCTACATAGGGGAATATGTAACTCCCTGCACATAGTGGGATATGAGTGCCACCAGCAACCTCTCCCAACCCCCTTGTTCCTCTGCTATTAGCTGCCATTCCCTCATACACGTGCGTGCGCATGAGTGCGCACGCGCGTACACACACACACACACACACACACACACACACACACACACACACACAGACACCTGTACCTTCTTTAAATAATATAGAATGAAGGAGCCTGTTAACGTACAGCTATTACCTGGGAGGATAATTACATTAAAGAAATCTCAATCTTACCACTTGGATTAAGTTTTAAGTCCCAATTCTCTAGCAGGGACCATAGCCCAAGCTGGATGGAAATCTAGACAGTTACTTTTTCTTAAATTAAGGTATAATTATATACATTATAGTAGTGAAGTTCTCAATGTATTAATCCATTCTTCTCCCAAGTTTGGTGAGCATCCTTAAGACAATTTGAACCCTTTATTAGGTAAATTACTTATCTCCATTTCATTAGGGTTTTTTTCCCCTGAGGTTTTATGTTGTTCTTTTTTGTTTGTTTGTTTGTTTGGAATATACTCCTCTGTTTCCTCATTTTGCTTGACACTCTGTATTTCTTTCTATGCATTAGGCAAAATGGCTAATACATAGTTTTGAAGTTGTGGCCTTGTGTAAGGGATGAAACTTATCTTTCAACCTTGTTCTAGCTCTTGGTTGTCTATCAAACCTTTGTGATTGTCTAAGCAGCCTGATTTATGCTTGATAGGTCTCAGTTGTTGAGGGTATCCCAAGACCTGTCAGTGCTCCAATAGGAGGGAAATCACCCAGCACCTAGTTTCAGGCTGATTGGAAGCCAGAACTTCAGGCAGCAGCTTTTAAATTATGCTGGTGTATACAATTCTCTTGGATCACAATCAAAAACACTGCTGGCCTCCAGACTAGGTGATCTGGACGACAGTCATAAAAATCAGGACTTCAGACAAGTGTATGTAAGTTCCTTTCTGGGAGTTACCAGTAAGCTGTAGCAAGTCCAAGGGAGAATGCAAAAATAGCATCCCCCAATCTACATTCCCTGACAGTACATCCACAGCCTCTAGATGTGTGGCAAACCTGAAGATTGCCCCTCAGGCTAAAGCTCTGGGACAAGTAAATAGGCCTTTTGCACAGAAAGACTGGGGGTATGTTTCAGTCTGCTATCTGTGTAGTGCCTTGTGGATGATAGTCTGCCAAGAACTATATATCTGATGTTTACAGTCCTGTGGGACCCAGAAGCACAAGCCCCACTGGCCACCAGAGTCATGTGATCAAGGAGCATCCCCTTTGTGGATTGTGTATACCCACCTGCTTTAGCAGGGCCAAGGGAGAATGCAGGACTGGAGTGTGCTTACTGGTGCTATGAAGGTAGAGGGAGAGTGAAAAATGGTCCAGCCAGTGCCTCTGGCCCCAGGGAGAGTCCAAAAGGCCCTTACCCCTCTTTCAGATGGTTTAAGATTAGCAAATAAATCTCCCTCACATACAGGCTCTGTGCTCAGCACGGGGTCTGCTTGAGATTCTCTCCCTCTCCCTCTGCCCCCCCATGCTTGCTCTTTCTCTCTCTCAAATTAATAAATCAATTTTTAAAAAAGAATAAATCTCGGGGTGCCTGGGTAGCTCAGTCGGTTAAGTGTCTGCCTTCGGCTCAGGTCATGATCCCAGCGTCCTGGGATCAAGCCCCACATCGGGCTCCTGGCTCAGCGAGGAGTCTGCTTCTCCCTCTCCCTCTGCTGTCCCCCTGCTCATGCTCTCTCTCTCTAATAAATAAATAAAATCTTTAAAAATTAATTAATTAAAAAGAATAAATCTTCTTCACATATAGTTCAGGCTTTTTTTAAACTGCAGCTTTTATGCTAGCTTCTGGGACAAGTGAGTCTGTGCATGAGCCCTTTAAGGGAAGTATCTCAGTTCCCCACAGTCCCTTCAGTCTCCTGGACAAGAGCCCTGTTTGTTTTCAAAGCCAGACATTTTGGGGGGCTCATCTCTCCATTGTAGGTCCCAGGGGCTGAAGTGCCTGAGGTGGGGTAAAAATCCCTTGCTCCTCAGGGAGAAGCTCAGGATTTCTGAGATCCCTCCCAACTGTGGGTTGCCACACTGGGAGGTCTATGCTTTTTGATGGGACTTAGTCTTTGCCTCTCCTACCCCATCTCCCTGTGGCCCTTTTACCCTTCATCGTGAAGGAGCTATTCAGCTAGTTTTCAGGTCTTTTTTAGAGGGAATTTTTCCATATATAGTTATAGATTCAGTGTGTCTGTAGGAGGGGGTGAGTATAAGATCTTCCTATTCTACCATTTTGGACCACCCTCTAGACAGTTCTCTTTTGTTAGATATGGGAGGTCAATATAGGCTTGGATATGGGATACTTCCTAACATGTGAAAGGAACCACATCAGGAATCTCTAGATATTCATGAATGAAGGGAGAAGTCAGGATGAGAATTACAGTCATGTAAAAAAAATTGATGTAATAAATGGGAGGAAGAGAAGAGTAAGGGAGATAAAAAATGCCCTAGAGACAAATTGCTTGTGTTGGTCCTTTTACTATGTCTGGTACCAAAAAGAAAAAAAAAAGTCAATTCTTACGAGGGTAAACAAAGCAGCGTGGAGAAAGGACAATGAAAGATGGATGGCATCTAATAGAGAAGTAACTAATAAGAATACAAAAAGAAATAACATTGTGCTCAATCCCACTAGTAAACAAGACTTAGATGGCATTTTGGTGGTCACCAACCTGTTATATTTAAAATTATAACAGAGGTTCTTAGTGAATCAAATTATCATTTTTTCTTTTTGGAATGCACTGGATACATTGCAGGGACTGGACAAAGACAGGAATGAGAAACAGAGAAGAATCGGCACTTATATTCACCAAGAGGCAAGAAATGGGTGCAGTCTGGAATTTTACAATTACTGCTAGTGATACCTATAATAACTGGTAACTGGAGTTTTTAAGTAAACACTAAAAACCAAGTAAACATAAGGACATAAAAGTTGTAATTCAAGGAGAAATTAAGTACCAGAACATCCTGGAAGATGGGATGAGGGTCAGTTGTGGGACATAAAAAATTCCCTCCTTGGTCAGACTAATACTACTCATAGTAGCTTTCAATTCTTGGTCGCCTCAACACATATTTACCCTCCATGTATTTTTCAGAAGAAGGACATATATGAAGGTCATGCAATATCTAATGTAAAAATAGCTCTACATCTGTAGCAGGGAATACATTTACCTATCCAAATTTTAACAACAGTGGTAAACTATGCACATGAGTAATTTGAGCATGTCATATACTAGGGAGTCTTTAAGGGCTTGGAAGTCTTTTTTTTTTAAAGATTTTATTTATTTATTTATTTGAGAGAGAGAGAGAAAGTGGGAAACAGCATGAGAGGGGAGAGGGTCAGAGGGAGAAGCAGGCTCCCCGCTGAGCTGGGAGCCCGATGTGGAACTCGATGTGGGACTCGATCCCCGGACTCTGGGATCATAACCTGAGCTGAAGGCAGTCGCTTAACCAACTGAGCCACCCAGGTGCCCCAAAGGCTTGGAAATCTTAATGTAGCTTCTTCTTGAGTAGTATCTAATTTAATGGAAGAGTAAGTCTTTTGAGAGAAGAAGTATTCAAGTTTTTCAAAGTCATCAATTTTCAAAGTAGAAGACATCAAAGGTTATTTAGTCAAAATACCTTTTTTCAAAAAGTAATTTTTAACCTAAGTAATAAATGCACATACTTTAAAAAGTCAAATGCACAACTAAAAAGTCAACAAAAGGTACTACTGGGTTTATAATGAACAGTCCCCTGCACCATCCTCTCCAAAAGCAAACTACATTCAATTCTTTGTTCCATTTTTTCTGGTGTTAACCAATACATATCTAAATTATACACTTATTCCATTATTTTAACACTTTTTTCAGCTTTAAATAGTATTGTCTGACTTCTTATTATAAGCTGAGAACTGAGCTTTCCTTAGTGCCCTCCTCACCCAATGCACACACCACACTTAGTTAAATCAGTTCAGTATTTACATTATTATGACAGTATAACATTATTTATAGCTGAGCTACCACAGTTTATTATGATTACCTTTCCCTTCTTGTATGATTCTTTAATTTTCTTGTGTTCATTAATTGGCTCATCTTTTTCATTTCCTTAGTTTTCTATGTACCAATAATCAATTCATCCCAAAATTCTCTAAAGAATTGAAAACCTCTGAATACACATAGATATCAGTACACTATCAGTTTTATGTTCTTCTTGGAGATACCCCTTCTAGAACTCTTTGCCCTGCTCCAATGTATACTTTGATGTAGAAACCTGGTTCCCAGTTTCTTGAAGCTGAGTATGGAAAGGGGATTGGAGCTTTTACTGTTCAATATGCAGAGTTCCCCTTATTGACCCTGTTTTGAGTAAAAGGGCATCTCTTTTGTCCTCAGTTCAACCTGAGTGAAGAGTCTGAGTGGCTAAGCCTCTCCAGAAAGTAAACCTTCAGTCTTCAACTAGAATGGGAATGGCAGAAGCAGCTGTCTGGGAGGACAGGGTGGGAAATGGATCTATGGCAGAAGTCTAACTCCTTGCTTTAAAGACATTTCATCAGGCTGCATGCTTTCAGTCTCACCCTACTGCCCTGCCTGAAGAAGTATTTAATATTTCTAGTTTTTAAAGAATGGCACTGTTTCTTGCCTCCCCACTCCCCTTCTCTGTAGGCTTAAGTTTCACTTACCCAAGGTCTGCTGAGTCAATGTAACACTTGTCTATCTGCTTTCCAATTTCCAAATTTTTGTTGCCATGTCTGGTGTGCTGTCATTTTCTAGCCAATTGGGATTGATTTTTTGTTGGTAAATTATACCTTTTTTATTTCTTTAGCATAATTTTAGTGGGATTGGAAGATGGAATGGAGAAACATCCTTGTGTTCAATTCACCATGTATAATAAGTTCATTCATTTTAAATAAGATTAGTAGATCTAAGTCCACAATATTTTCAAATGCAGGACCAAGTCTAGAGAGAACCAAGAAACCCTATCTTGGTTCTGTACACTTTCCACTTATCCCATTGACCTCCTCAGATGAAAAGACTACTATCTTCTCATTTTTTTGACATTCTAATAAGTGTTTAGAGCTTTTTTTATCAAGTATTCTGAATACTAAGTTTAATGCATTGAGAGGCCTGTATATTGCAGGTTGGCTTATTTCTCTAAGAGTCATTTCTTTTACCAATTTTTAAACAGTACTGAGGTCTGTTTAGGAATATATAATTAAACTACTATAGTTGAGGGGCGCCTGGGTGGCTCAGTTGGTTAAGCGACTGCCTTCGGCTCAGGTCATGATCCCAGGGTCCTGGGATCGAGCCCCACATCGGGCTCCCTGCTCGGCGGGAAGCCTGCTTCTCCCTCTCCCACTCCCCCTGCTTATGTTCCCTCTCTCGCTGTCTCTCTCTCTGTCAAATAAATAAATAAAATCTTTAAAATATAAATAAATAAATAAATAAATAAACTACTATAGTTGATATTCATAAAATTAGGCTCAATTACTCCAGAATTGTAGTTGTTGTTACTACTTAGACTTGGTGACTTCAAAGAGATTATAACTCTTTGCTGGTGATTGGTAAACTGTGGCTCTTTTCAGGATAAAAAGGACAACCTAAATATAAAGCAGGCAAACTTCCATTGGGCAGTTTAAGAAGTTCATGGGAATTGCTTCCCTTCTACTAGAACTTGTAAAATGTACTGGTAAACTCAGATGTCTCTTAAAGAACTGGAAAATGCCCAACACTCTCCTGAGGATATACTGATCATGGCTCTGTTTCCACATTATAAGAATTTTGGGAGAAATTATTTGGGCTATGATATCAAAGCAATAACTGGGTAGAAAGGAAATGGTGGAACATAAAAGGATTTATTTCACTGCAGCCATAAGAAGGTAGTAAAAGAGGGGTGCTTGGCTAGCTCAGTCAGTAAAGGATGTGACTCTCAATCTCGGGGTTGTAAGTTTAAGCCCCACATTGGGTATAGAAATTAACTAAAAATAAAATCCTAAAAAAAGAAGGTAGTAAAAGAGGGAGAATGGAAGAAGGAATTGAGAAGTAGATACAAAAGGATTTAGGACGTGCTCCCCAACCAGCGTTTTGAAGAACACTGGTTTGCCAAGAATGGATTCCAGGTAAGCCCACATATCAATCCCCCCCATCCTTAGGATGGTTGAGCAGAGTTTAAAGCAGCTAGGTTTTGTGGCTAGTCTCCTCTCATATCCAGTGAGCCACAACCATATTTTCCTTTTCTATATGTGCTCTGATGTGAAAACAAGGTGGTAATCATTGTCTTTAAAAGATCAGGGGATGACTATAGGCAGAAGTTGACCCAGAACCCATTTATATTGGGAAGCCCAGGAACTATCATCACCATTAAGGACACAGAAGACAGAGAACTAGTGTTCTTCGCTGCTGTGCAAGGTTGCAGTTAGGAATGTCACTGATTTTACCTAATTGCTATTTGTTTCATTGCATAGAGTTGGTTTCCCTTTATTAGTAAAACTCCCTTTAAAGGACTTTCCACAGTTTACTCCATATGTTTATTCTAATATTTCCATTGCATCCTCTCTGGTTTCTTCGTGTAAGTTCATTATTGTTAGTTACAGCCCCTTTGTACCATTTACTAAACTAAATCAATATTTTCTCTTGCTAATTTTTGCACAATTGGAGATATTTGCAGATCTTTAGACCTCCCCCTAAGCCAAGTTATATGTATTTTGTTCCTTTAATCATCACTATAAATTATTCCCTCAGTCCTCAAACCAAGGAAAGCCCACTTTCCTCATTCTATTGAAATATGACATTTTTCTGGGCTATGACATCAGAGCTTATAGGCATTGATCCTACCTTATATTCCCTTTCTGTCTCTTTTAATCTGCTACTTTAGTTAAATAGGAAGTGGATTCAGAAGGACAAATTTCAAAGAATACATTCCTGCAGGGATACAAAATAGAGATAGAAAGCAGAGATGTAAAGAAGAAGTTAGGAGTTAATGCAAAATGTAGATAATTAATCTTCCAGTAGGACCAGGAGACAGGGCACTAGAGGTTCAATCACTAATCATGTACCTAGAAAGAGATGCTATAGCCACCCTGCTCTTCCACCAAAGTGGTATAATGGGATACAAAACACCATGCATATGCCTCCTGTGCCCCAGGGCCCTGCAGTTCAAAATTTAAAGGTCAGGGAGAAAAAGGAAAACAAGTTAAAGAGAGTGAGAATGACTGGATAGCAAGCTAGGGGGAAGAAACAGGAGAGTGTAATGTCAAGTAGTCCAGGAGAAACAGTGGTTAAAGAAGACATGATTAACTGGATGCTACTGAGACACTGAATAATATGAAGACAAGAAGTTACCATTGTATTTTGCAACATGGTGGTCATTGGTGTGTTTAACAAGAGCTGTTTCAGTTGATTGAGATGGACAGTGGCCAGATTGGAACTGATTGAATAGCAGAAGTGCCGGCATGAGGTTGTGGGTGTGTCCAGGCCAGAGGAGCAGGGTTTGGGCAACTGGTGAGATATCAAGTACATTTTATAAAAATGGAAAATCTGTGACTAACTTATCTATCTCATGGTCATGCTTTCCCATAACTTACTTTAATAGTTTTTTTTTTTTTTTTTTTTTTTTTTTTTTACTATATTCTTAACAACCATTATGACAGCATAACACTTTTGGAGAATTGGACTTAAGAGGAAGGAATGTTCCCCTTGCTCCACCACTACCTATGTTCAAAAGCCAATTAGAGGTGTGGAAATGGAATCAATGAATGTGAAAAACTCAAGAAGGTTTTCCATGAAAGGGAGTAGAGAAATGGGGCAGTAGCTAAGGGAAAAGTGGAGGTTGAAGAGTTTCATTTGCTTGTTTATTTAAGACAAGAGAGAGTAGAGCATGTTTGAATGCCATTGGATATGTTCCAGTAAAAAGAGAAATTGAAGCAATGGGATCCAGAGCACATAAGGCAGGGCTGGATTTTGATAGGTGCTTGAACTCTTCAGTCATTGTAATATAAGGGGAAGCAGAACATGAATATGGATTCGAAGATAACTATCCTTTAGACAGCTGCTAGGTAGATTTCAGTAAGATAATAAACGTGAAGTCCCTGGCCTATTGACTGGCACATGGAAGGAGCTTGATGAATATTGCTTCCCCTGCCCACTGTTCATCCTGTCATCTCACACTTATATCCAGTCCACACTCCCCAGTCTGGCATCATTGGCTCCCTGTGACTATCTAACCTTTCCTCTCTCTCTTCACTGACAAAAATCCTCCATTCTATTGAGGCCCTTTACCCACCCTCCCCTGTCAGGCCCACACACCTTACTCATTCCTCCCCCACAAATCACTATCACACAATGTTTCAATTTTCCTATAACCTTTGTCAAGTAACTTCACTATCTTCCCCTCCCTTTCTTTCTTTTCCCTTCCAATCCAACTATCAATTTTGACATTCAGGTAATAAGCATCATCCCAAAAAGTTCCCACTCAGCCTTCTTAGGTTATACTCATGCATTTCTTGTTTCAATTACTAATTTTTCCTACTCCTTTTGTCTTCTAGGAAATTCTAAAATAATATACATCAGCAAAGTTTTGCATATTAATATCCACAAAACAATCGTTCCATCTTCTAGATCTCTGTGTTTTTCAGAAGCAAATACAAAGTTAATTTATGAGTTAAGATAGAGTTTCTCCATTATCTCTGACAAGACTTATGATGAAGACAAAATATAGTAATTCTTTTTCCCCCCAGCTTTATTGAGACATAATTGACACATAACATTGTATAAGTTTAAGGTGTACAATATGATGATTTGATACACGTATATATTGTGAAATTCTTACCACAATAAAGTTAGCTAACACATCCCTCACCTCTCATAAATACCATTTTTTTGTTGTCATGGTGAGAACATTAAAGCTCTACACTCATAGCAACTTTTAAGTATACAGCACAGTATTGTTAACTATAGTATCCATGTTGCACCTTAGATCCCTGGAAATTATTCATCTTATAACTCAAAATTTGTACCCAACATCTCCCCATTTCCCTCATTTCCCCCACCCCTCAGCCTCTAGCAACTACCATTCTACCCTTGTTTCTATGAATTTGATATTTTTAGATTCCACATATAAATGAGACCATATAGTGTTTGTCTTTCTCTGTCACTTAGAGTAATGTCCTCAAGGTCCATCCATGTTGTCACAAATGACAAGATTTCATTTTTTATGGCTGAATAATATTCCATTATATTTATTTATATTTTTATAAATAAGTGTTAATTTCAAATTTATACCATAAAAGTATTATTGTGTGTCAGATTTTAGAAATCCTTCAACATGTGGGTTCTTGACACCAATCGACCCTTCAGTTGGGCTATGATATCAAGGCATATGCTGGACAGACAGGCAAATATTCCCAGTAAATCTTATATAAAAACATAAACATATTTAATTTTCTAAAGGAAAATGTTTCTGGCATTTTTTCTTTTGATTTAGTAAATGGACCAGTAAAACATCTCACTGATGCCTTTTTTCCAAATGTGGTATTTCTTTAGGTTCTGTGTATATACATATGTTACGGATAGTAGTCATTGGTTTTGGAAACTTAAAAAATATCTGGATTGTTCCATAAGAAAGAGAAGCAAGGACTAGGATGAATAACTTCTATTATTTCTTCTACAGTGCTGCTAACTAGCTGTGTAATCTTGGCTAATTAGCTTAAATTTTCTGTGCTTTCATTTCTTAGAATCTTAGTGAAGATATGTGGCTTGGATCCGTGGTTGCCCATGCCTCAGGGTATTTCAGAAACCTATCTTGTTGGCTGCTATGAATGGAAGAGGGCATTGAGCAAACCAGAGGATTGGAATTACAAACCCCTACGTTAAGATAAAGTCTCTTTCTCATAAATGTTAGACAAATTCCTTCTAACTATTTTTGGTTTTGCCTCATTATCAAAAGAATGATACAGATGCTTCATGATCTTCCATGGAGGTTATGGTTGGTGGCAGGAGCTATATAAACTACATGAGAAGCTGGATTCAGAAATGAGAGACTCATATATAAAAAAGGAAACTATATTACTATATTGAAACATCATAGTAATACTTTATATCTGTTCAGTGGAACATAATAAACATTGTATTAAAAAGAATAAAGAGAGAATGAAGCACTCAGTAAATGTGAGCCTAAGATGGAAGAAGTCAGAATGAATTCAATTTGCTCATGAAATAAAAAACATAAATTGTTTTTAGTATAATCTCTTTATATATAAAGATGTATTAAACACAAATGGAGTTATATGATTTTTTTCTCCCTTTGACCACTAAATGAGATTATATAAAAACACTTTGGATTCTTTTGTTTTAATGAACATTAGATCCATAGGTATTAGGTGAAACTTGTGTTCAATAGTCAAATAATGCTATTGTAAACCACATTAGTTTTTCCCCCCTGTGATGCCTTTTAGAGCCATTACTTTGTTGATGTGAATTCAGAATCTGTTCTTGGTAGAGTCTGCTTTAGTGTTTCCCAAGTTTGTTTTAACTTTCTGAAGAGGATTAGGTATGCTAGGTATTTCCCTTTCTGAAGAGGATTAGGTATGCTAGGTATTTCCCTTTCTGAAGAGGATTAGGTATGCTAGGGAGTGCAGTTTTTAATAAGGAATTTATCATTATGGTAGTATTATAATTATTAACTTGAAAATTTGGATAAAATCTACTGTAGCAAAATAGGTCTAGGGCTTCAACAAAAACAGAATGACAGACTTCATAAATCTAAAATACAAACCCAAGTAAAATATAAAGGTATTGCAAACAGATCTTGAACAACTTTAAAGACAGCAGATTTGGGTCACCTGGGTGGCTCTGTTGGTTAAGCATCCAACTCTTGGTTTTAGCTCAGGTCATGATCTCAGGGTCATGGGATCAAGCCCTGCATCAGGCTCTGTGATCAGCACAGAGTCTATTTGAGATTCTGTCTCTTTCCCTCTGTCCCTTCCCCCACTGCATTCTCTCTCTCAAATAAATAAATAATTTTTTTAAAAGATTTTAATTATTTATTTGACAGAGAGAGAGAGACAGCAAGAGAGGGAACACAAGCAGGAGGAGTGGGAAAGGGAGAAGCAGGCTTCCCGCTGAGCAGGGAGCCCGATGGACTCTGGGATCATGACCTGAGCCAAAGGCGGATGCTTAACAACTGAGCCACCCAGCGTCCCTAAATAAATCTTTTTTTAAATAAGACAGCAAACCTGACCAAGTACAATAATGAAAAGTTTGAAAATCTAAATACATGGGTATTGATATATTTACCATGTCCCTAGAAGTATGTGTTTATATTCTCCCTCACATATTTAAATTTAATGTCCCTTAGTTGTCTGGCTTTCTGGGCTAATTCATTCTTTAAATATTTTCTGAAAAGAACTCAAGTCTTTATTTTATATAATTGCAGGAAGCTCAGCACTCTTCTTAATACTCTCTTGTGTTTCCTAGTCGTTGTTATTATCTTTAATTCTGAATTCTACCTTCTAGCTCAATTCTTGATCTACTTCTGCCATTGTGGCATTATTATTATTGATAGCTCTTCTCTCTCTGCACTGCTTCACTCCACGTGTAGATATAAACCACTCTGCATGACTCCTAATGTACCACTAACACAGTGCTTTTGCAAGTAACAGACTTTTACTAAAGTTAGTGTAGTGGAGGATTACTGCACAGAGTAGGTAACGACTTACAAAAATTGACTGTCAAACACCAGTTCCTGCCATAGTTATGTTTCATTATTGGCCAGCTGTCATGGTTTTGGAACCCATTCTCCCATCAGCCATTTTCCAAAGATTCCTGGTCTTTACTCTTGTCTCTGGCTGCCTGGTAGAAAATTCAAAATGCTGTTCTCATATTGAGAAGAGCAATATAGCTCCTATTTGTTTCAACTTTTACCCTTAGGCTCAGGGTCTTTCCTTCATAACCAAAAGGTTCATTAATGCATTTCCCTAAATAAACCAGCTGGTTTTGTTCTTCTTCCCAATTTGACTACAGAAATAGCTGCAGTTATTTAAACAACACTCTTTTCTTTCATAAAATACCTTTTGCCAAATATTAAAGAATATTGTGGCTATTAATGGATTCCTGGGAAGGTGAAAGGGGAGGGACTATAAGAAATAATGACAACTATTATGAATGACTTTGCCTTGTAAATAACTTATGAACACCCTTATGCAATGTTTTTATTATTTTCTTTTGAAGTAACATAATCTAATAAGTTTCATGGTATCATCAAAGTGACTCTTTCGTGTTTTAAGATATCAAATCAAGTTTATAGCCCTTATACTCAAAAAGAGAAAAAGGGGAGAGGTATATTGCAGTATTGCTGAACTAATAGGAAAAAAAAGTGCAATAATTTTCAACATTAATCCTATGAGCTTTTAAGATTAATTTGGCATTTAAGAGCAGGCCAGAAATATGCTGAAGTCAAAGTTAAAGTGTGGTCAGCTTACCACTTAAGGAAAATATAGCAGCCTGGCTACTTAGAGGACAGAGGAAATGATTTCCACTTCAGATAGTTTCCAAAAAACAAACCACAAAAATGTGGTCCTGACAACATAGTTGAGCAATAATTAGTTATAAGTTTTCAAATAAAATCATATTAAAGGATTCACTTGTCTTAACACATGTTTTGAGACTCCTCTCTTTTCTTCCTCAATCCTACTTAAAGACAAGAAAACTAAAGAGTGTGTGAAACTGATAATAGTTCTAAGCAGGAACAAAATAAGATATCGCAAAAGTGTTTTTGTCTATAAACCCCCTACAACATACAGTGAAAACATTGTAAGTTCATTTTCAAATGTCACCACAGAAATAAATGGTGGGAAAAGAAAAGGCCTGACTTGATATCAGTAGGCACAGAAAATGCATTTCCATCCAAAAAAGTAATAATAATAATCACTGCTACTGAAGAAAAGCAAAGGAAAAGTGTGAAAAACAACATAGCAACTCCACTCACAAATCATAAGTTGGAAAGAAGTTAACAAAAGGACAACAACTAATGAGAATCCCTTGCCAAATTTATAACTGCTCCATCTCTGTCAACATCAATATGCTATCTCCTTTTACTGAACACCACACAACACACCTCCCAGCAGCTATATGTTAGAGGGAAATTGGACAGAGAATTGTAAAAGCTTGCAGTTAATGGTAATGATTCCTCTTTTTTCTTTCACTTGTAGAATTATACCCCTTCTGATCAACCACTGAATCTTTCAGAAACCACTATTTGCCCCAAACAACAAAAGCAGCACCATCTAATTTTCAGTCTTTGTTATCACCACTTACTCCTCACCTGTTTCTAAACCCCTAAAAAAAGAGTCTCTAAACCATAATTTGATTCTCACAACATCATTTTTTCTTCATTTAATCATGTCCTAGTCCACACACAGAATTTTGTGCTATTATTTCACATCATGGTCATACACTACTATCTTCTCTTGTGTTACTTTAAACAGTGTAAAACTTTATATCTGTCTGCACTTGATAGTGTTCATAGTAAATCCAGGGGATGAACTTCTGAAAAAGAAAGTATCACATATATATCATCTAAAGATAAACCTGGAAGATGAAAGGACTATTGCTAGTTCCAGATTAAAAGCAGAATTTGACTCCAAGTCTCCCTATGTTGCCCATTGCCAATATGCTTCAAGGTGAAATTATATGATTGGGTAAAAAGCTATTTGCTTGGGAAAAGTGCTAAAAGAGAATTTGAATTTGACACAAGGGACTGTTCTCATTAACTGAGCTGTATTCAATAAAACAAGGCAAATATTCTCCTTTTGGTTGTAAAATATTCTTTCGTCTCTGAATCTTATTTTAAAGAAGTATAATAATTGCCAAATACATGAGGCTATTGATTGAAGAGTTTCAGTTAATTGTGAGCTACATAGAGCTCTTACAGTATGTTTTCTATTTTCAGCATGAAGCCACTATCCTTGAAAATATTTCAGAAAATGATCAGTGAAATGGGAAAAATCACTTTTGAGCACTGAGGATTGTAACTAGTAAATTAATTCAAATAATGCCACCCTCTTGAAATAAACAAGTACTTACAAAAACCACCTGCCCCTGATAAGATGAAAACATACTGATGTTGCCAAGATTTCTTATTCATTGCCTTTTCTATTTTTTTATTCTTCTTAACATTTTATTGACTACTTGGAGAAATGAAACCTAGAATTAGAAATTTTTCTCTAAGGATCTGTGTTTAATATTATCTTCCAAACTTGGCTGATATTCTTCAGAATCCAACTTTGACAAAAATTGATGGAGTAAAGCTATTTGGGAGACCATTTCTAGTGTTGCTGGTACATCCTTCAACGAGTATTCATTGAGATGTTATTTTGTGTTGGACACTGTTCTATGTACTGGAGATTCAGCAGTGAACAAGCAAACAAGGTCCCTGCGATTATAAAAGTTAGATTCTAGCAAAAGAGGCAGGCAATAAACAGAAGAAGAATTAATTGCATAGTATAATTTCAGGTAGTGATAATTGCTATAGAGCAAAATAAAGCAAGTTAAAGTGCTGGAGCAAGAAGGTGCAATTTTAGATAGGGTAGTCAGGGAAGACATTCAATAAGAAGACATTTGACCAGAATAAAGAATGTGAGGGAAGATTCCAAAGTTTCAGAAACTGAAACAATATTTGTTTTTTTTTTTTCACCCAGCATTCACTAAACATTTATTATGGATCAGGTCAGACCTACAGGAAAATGATAAAAAATAATTAAAATCCGGGTTCCTAACTTCAAAGAGCTTACAGTCAAGTGGAGCAGCTAGACACAAGTTTGAGGACTCTAGTGCTTATATTGGGATTAGCTCTATAAAGGAGGACAGTGTTAGCCTAACAAAATTATAAAATAGGGAACGGCTATCTTAGGTCACATACATTTTATCTCCTTTCTATGTCTATTTTCCTCTCATTTAATGTCCTATATATTTTATTTACATGTCATATACCTCAGCTTGCATCTCATAGGTATCAAGAGATATTCAGTGGCCTTAGCATCCACTAATTGTAAACTGTAAAAACAAAGGCATTTCATATTTTAGACCTTTCCTTTTCTGAGTCTTTCTCCATAGGGGAAAATCCACTATCCCACTAACCATTTCCTCTACAGGGTGGAACTGTGTGGTGCTGCCCTCTCAAAGCAGATATTTGACTTTCAAATACAGACTTCCATAAACCCCAAAGGAGTCACTGCAATGGGAGAAGAGGTTTCTACTTCTCAGGAGGCTGGTGGCTGAAGCTTTCAGTGTCTTTCACATCCCACTGAAGAGGCAGTCTCTTATGCCATCTACCTGTGGGGTTAGCACCTATTAATGAGCACACAGCTGAAAGCCAAGGAGACTGGGCTATCCATAGAAAGACCTTTCTGATTTCCCCAGTAACCTGGAGTGTGGAGTGGGACATCACTTAAGTTTTAAATTTCTTCTGCTTCTTTATCAAGCAGTCCATTAAGATAGAGAGAGGAAGGATGTATCTATAGGTCATATAGCACACATTACTGTGAACTCTTTAGAAAAGAAGCACTTATAAAGTAAAATAGCAGTATCTTCAGAAATTAAAGATTATAACCCAGTTCTTATTTTCTCTTGTATTGCAGTAAGAATAAGTAAACTGCTTAGAAGCAGTCATATTTCTTAAATTACCTTATTCCTCCAGGTGCTGAGTCCTTACCTATCCAAGAGTTTCAGTAACCTTGGACTACACATATTTCAAATCTTTATGTTAAATATGTATATATATATACACATATATATATACACATACATACATACGGTACTGTGCATCTAAATATATATTTTTCAACTAACATATTTTTTTAGTGTTCAATAATTTATCAGTTATATATAACACCCAGTGTTCATCACATCATGTGCCCTCCTTAATGCCCATCACCCGGTTACCACATCCCCCCACCCCCCCTTTTCCACAACCCTCAATTTGTTTCCTATAGTTAAGAGTCTCTCGTGGTTTGTCTCCCTCTCTGATTTCTTCCCATTCAGTTTTCCCTCCCTTCCCCTATGATCCTCTGCACTGTTTCTATTTACTTATTTATTTTGAATTCAGTATAATTAACATATAGTATTATATTAGTTTCATATGTACAATATGGTGGTTCAATAATTCTATACATTACTCAGTGCTCATCATGACAAGTGTTGTCTTAATTCCCTTCACTTATTTCAGCCATCTTCTCATGCACCTCCCTTCTGGCAACCACCAGTTTGTTCTCTATAATTAAGGGTCTATTATTTTGCCTCTTTTTCTTTGTCCGTTTGTTTTGTTTCTTAAATTCCACATATTTTGTTTATATATATATTTTAAAGTTCCTTATGAGAAAAGAGACCTAGTATAAATCTTGTGAAGGAAAAGGATAACTGACATATAAAATGCTTAGAAATGTGCATTAGGGAGTACCTCCATTCACTTGTCACTTTGTACAATTGCATGGCTGATATTAATGCTCACGTCCTAACTGTACTGACTGACCAAGGTCAAGGGCCATGCATGTTTTGATTGCTGTTATGTATCTCTAGCTCTATACTCTGCCTGTTATATGATAGATATATACTTAAGTATTATTTCCTACTTGAATAAATGGGGAAAAAGGAAGGAAGGAATTGAGGAAAGTAGATGGCTCAAGTTAGCTTATCATAGGCAAATGCACACTTACTGTCTTGGGCAGTCCAGTCATAGTCATGACCACAATCATCCAAAGAACAAGTAAACTTAACAGAATGGGAGTTGTAGCAAATGAAAATAGATGAAGTCTGCCTTAAATATCTAAGCCTCCTGAAACAATCTCCTGAGAATCCCCCTGCCTACCAAGTCAGTACCAGTGGCAGAGTGTTTTGTGTTTTGGAAAGTCCTACACTACTGGTAGACTGAGCAGTGACCCAGTGAAACAAACAGAGATGTCCTCAGTTCCCTAGCTAGCTCATATGTATACAAAGGCCCACAATCAATTACACTCCCAGCATCATATCCAAGAAGGGGCTTCCTTTCCATTGTCAGAATGCTTTTGATTCTTCTTTTAACTTGATTTTATGGGGATAAAAATGTTGAGGGCACTTTCTCAGTGTAGTTTTTCCTAGCCCACGGAGTCTCTCAGATGGCCTGGAGCCACAGTACTCTGGAATTAACATCCACAGTCCTGCAGAGGAAATAAGCACTAAAGGATTGAGTTAGAGGCCCTGACCTTGCATTACAATTGAAAGCAAACCAGCACTTTGACTTGAATACATCTCAAGAGATTTATACAATGTTTCATGTAAGTTATCCGGAAATAATTCAGGTCTACCTCCCCAAGTTAGATCTGACAATCAGATTAAAACTGAAGAGAAACTTATTTTGCAGGGTGGCTTTATCTTAGAAACCTGCTGACACTGTTCCAATAACCATGATAAATGATGTGAAAAAAATGGATATGCTAAGGCAGGGATGGAACATCTTTAAATGAATGCCTAGTCACCTTAATTTAGCATAAAGTGCCCATTCCCTTATATCTAATCTACATTATATAAGCAGTATCATTTCTTTTGTCTCTTCTCTGTCCACCTCACTGAATCACTGCTCAAGTCCACCAGCAATGTAGGTTTTCCCCAAACACAAGCCAATGCTAGGGCATCTCTGCCCTCTTGTAATTATTTGGAATTAATTCTTAATTAAATATTGGGAATTCCTAGGAGTAACAATAAAACCTAAAACCTAATGAGAGCCTATGTGTAGATACTATGCTAAATAATAATAGTAGTAAACATTTACTGAATGTATACTACATGCCAGGTACTGTGCTATTTTACTTGTATTACCTCCTTTCATTCTCATAGCCCTATATCGTGAGTACTAATACTATTAATCCTCATTTTACAGATTCCAGATCAAACTGCTACCATTAGGTAAAGACATCAGACTGTCACTAAGGATAACTCCCTGGTCCATCTTGCCCAGAATTCTGTCACAGGGATAATAACAACAGCCGCAGCAGCACTGGGCTGAATGCTTGATTTCATTAGTTCTTTTAAACCTCACAATAGCACAATGAGCTAGGCAATATTATTATTTCCATTTTATAGAGAAGGAAACTGAGGTTTAATGAAGTTAAGAAACTGCCCAGGGTCTCATATTAAGTGGGGAAGGCAGAATTTTGACAATCGGGTTTCTCTGGCTTCAAAATCTGGGCCTTTGTCCCTACTCTCCAGGGTCTCCTGCGATTCCTCAAGCTCTGTTACATTCAAGAGGTAAACCAAATATCCTCCATTTGATTTTCATAAATGAGTTAAAGGGATTTTTAGATTCAGAGTCAGTCTGTTTTAATCATAACCAAAAATTGCTTTCCTTAACAATTAACAATTGAGATCTGCAATTACTTTTGAGGGAGTCCCTGAACATGAGAATAAGGTCAGAGGAAAATTGTTGCCAGTTCTTTTTCTAGCTCAATTTTTTAAAAAAATCAGAACCTTTACTATTATTGTGTAGCTCTTTTGGGGGAATTCCCAAGAGTATTTTTAGCAAGCAATAAGACATTCCTTTGTTATTCTTTAACTATTTAATATGTTTCAAGACGAGAGCATCTATTACCTACTGATTTTGAGGGTTGGATATTTCTCTCATAACAGATGGTCTTTTGTTCATGTCTTGATTCCCCTGACTTTCTAATTGCTAATATATGTGTTACTACTAATTATACCTTAGCAGTAACCTCACTCCAGTAAGAAGGCACTTATCGCTGTTTTTATAGAGCTGGTGTTTCAACTTTTATAGATTTCCCCATGAACTAGCTTCCAAACATGACATAGGACTTCACACAATGGTTGAAGGGATAGTTCTCTTCATATTTCTTTGAGCAAAGGAAAAACATCTAGACGGACAGTAAAGGAAGGAAAGAAGAGAGAAAAAAAATTAATCCTACAAGAAAGTAAAAGATGCTACTGAAGAATAAAGTCATATGCTTTCAGGCTACCCAATTCCATACTTGAATACTCTCATTGCATTTTTGCCTGGTGACCAACCAGCCTTGGCTTACATATAACTAAAAACAGAGAACTATAAATAAGGTGCTTGGCCTAGTGCCTGGGCACATTATAAGTAAGCCCTCAAGAAATGGTAACAATTGTGATTAAAATGATTGGCTATTACTCAGTTGGCCATAGCAACACCTGGCATTTCTTGGCTACCTCACTCTAAGAAGCTCCAATTTCCTTCCAGTTTACTCCCTCTGTTTAAATTCATTGGTCACATAGGAAATGTAGGAGACCAATATCCTAATGTTTGTTGAAAAGAGGAAAAACAGGGGACTTGAGTAAGTTACTGGGAATAAAAATTGAGTCAGTGCAGAAACTCAAAATAGCACTCAATATTCTTGACTCCTAGTCCTGGTTCTTTTGTATTTTGCCATAGATGGAGGTTTAAAACATTTGAGCAGCCAGCAGACTTTTGCACATATGCATTATTTTATTTAAATATTTCCATAATATTATTAGATATTATTGTTGTTGCTGTTGTTAGCCCCAGTTTTTAAATTACAAAACTGAGGCTCAGAGAGGTTATGTAACTTACCCAAGATCACAGAGCTAAAAAGCATCAGAGCAGGGATTCTAATTCAAGTGTCTGTGACCGCAGTGCCCCAGATTTTAAACAGCGTTACCTCTACCATGTGATACATGTGGTTATGAGATAAGCATCAGTTAGTTTAGAAACGTGAAACTGGTCTAGAGAGGAACATAGATATTGAAAACATTAATTATAATACATCAATACTATTGCTAAAATAAGGCATATGCAAATGGCAGTGGAAGTAAAAAGAAGGCAACACAAGGAAGGCTTCACAGGAGATATTTTTGAGCTGAGGTTGGGGAAAAAGTTAAGAGAGGGCATTCTCAACAGAGAGAAGGTCACATACAAAGGCAAAGGAACACAAAAGAACATGGTGTGTTCATTTATGGCTGGAGTGTAACAAGCTAAAGGGTAAGGATTAGGAAAAGATGAGGCTGGACAAGTCAAATCATGAAGTGCTTTGTTCCTCTTGGGTAGTGTGCACATTTAAAAGTAATCTGAAAGACTAATTTTCATGAATGGTCCATGTCCCCATCAAAGTTATATGTATTTTAACCCTTGCAGTCAACTTAAATTATTTTTTAAGGAATGATACCTGGAAATGCAAAGCCTCAACCCAAAGAATGAGTTTAATGGTGGGGATTTCAGACTCCCCATGGAGGGAGGTGTTACTTTTGGCCAAGAGGTTTCTCTTGGTAACCTTTCATGTTGCTTTCAGTAGCTTGCCTAAAAGCAGATGAGGGTCAGCTTTCCTAACTTGCATTCCTGAGAAGTCATTCTTTAATTGAAACATATGCTCAGGTTTTAGCCATGTTTTCTCTCTTAGTCACTTTCTTCTAAGCTTCCTACTACTATAAACTGTTTTCCTTTTATGTCTCTTTTCTATTTCATCGATTTTTTTCTCTTTCTTTTCATTGTCAGACATGTCTATGCTCCCTACACCATAGTCTCTCCCCTACCAATTCCATTCTATTCACTTAGCTCTTACCCCCTCTCTACTCTGTATTATGCTATCAGAACCACCTCTTTAGTTTCTTCCCTTTCTCAGTGATACTTTAATTGCCCACTGAAATCTTGTGTGTGTGTGTGTGTGTGTGTGTGTGTGTGTGTGTGTGTGTGTGTGTTGTTTGGTTCTTAAGAGCTATAGTCCTTGATGTTTTTAAAAGCTATTCACTTTCAAAGAAAAATTCAGACACTTAAAAGTGTGATCCAAGTGCTCAATAAGTTTCCTTTTGTTTTGAGGGACCATTACCCCTCTCCCTTTTAAACAAAGTAAGACTTACTTTCAAATGTATTTTATTTTATTTTACTTTTTAAATTTTATTACATTATGTTAGTCACCATATAATACATCATTAATTTTTGATGTGGTGATCCACGATCCATTGTTTTCATATAACACCCAGTGCTCCATGCAGTACATGCCCTCCTTAATACCCATCACCGGGCTAACCAATCCCCCCTCCCCCCTCCCCTCTAAAACCCTGTTTGTTTCTCAGAGTCCATAGTCTCTCATGGTTCATCTCCCCTCCCAATTCCCCCTCCCCTCATTTTCCCGTTCCTTCTCCTAGTGTCCTCCATGCTATTCCGTATGATCCACAAATAAGTGAAACCATATGATAATTGATTTTCTCTGCATGACTTATTTCACTTAGCATAATCTCCTCCAGTCCCATCCATGTGGATGTAAAAGTTGGGTATTCGTCCTTTCTGATGCCTGAGTAATATTCCATTGTATATATGGACCACATCTTCTTTATCCATTCATCTGTTGAAGGGCATCTCGGCTCTTTCCACAGTTTGGCTATTGTGGACATTGCTGCTATGAATATTGGGGTGCATATGGCCCTTCTTTTCACTACATCTGTGTCTTTGGGGTAAATACCCAGTAGCGCAATTGCTGGGTCATAGGGTAGCTCTATTTTTAAATTTTTGAGGAACCTACACACTGTTTTCCAAAGTGGCTGTACCAACTTGCATTCCCACCAACAGTGTAAGAGGGTTCCCCTTTCTCCACAACCTCTCCAACATTTGTTGTTTCTTTCCCTGTCCATTTTTGCCATTCTAACTGGTGTAAGGTGGTATCTCAAAGTGGTTTTGATTTGAATTTCCCTGATGGCTAATGATGATGAATATTTTTTCATGTGTCTGTTAGCCATATGTATGTCTTCTTCAGAGAAGTGTCTTTTCATGTCTGCTGCCCACTTTTTGACTTGATTATTTGTTTTTTGGGTGTTGAGTTTGAGAAGTTCTTTAAAGATCTTGGATACCAGCCCTTTATCTGTAGTGTCATTTGCAAATATCTTCTTCCATTCTGTGGGTGGCCTCTTTGTTTTATTGACTGTTTCCTTTGCTGTGCAGAAGTTTTTATCTTGATGAAGTGCCAAAAGTTCATTTTTGCTTTTGTTTCACTAGCCTTTGGAGATGTATCTTGAAAGAAGTTGCTGTGGGCGATGTCAAAGAGCTTACTGCCTATGTTCTCCTCTAGGATTTTGATGGATTCCTGTCTTACATTGAGGTCTTTCATCCACTTTGAGTTTATCTTTGTGAATGGTGTTAGAGAATGGTCGAGTTTCACTCTTCTGCATGTGGCTGTCCAATTTTCCCAGCACCATTTATTGAAGAGACTGTCTTTTTTCCATTGCATGTTTTTTCCTGCTTTGTCAAAAATTATTTGACCATAGCGTTGAGGGTCCATATCTGGGCTCTCTATTCTGTTCCATTGGTCTATATGTCTGTTTTTGTGCCAGGACCATGCTGTCTTGGTGATCACAGCTTTGTAATATAACTTGAAATCGGGCAACGTGATGCCCTAAGCTTTGTTTTTCTTTTTCAACATTTCCTTGGTGATTTGGGGTCTTTTCTGATCCCATACAAATTTTACAATTCTTTGCTCCAGCACTTTGAAAAATGTCACTGGAATTTTGATTGGGATGGCATTGAAGGTATAGATTGCTCTGGGTAGTGTAGACATTTTAACAATGTTTATTCTTCTGATCCATGAGCATGGAATATGTTTCCATCTTTTTGTGTCTTCTTCAATTTATTTCACGAGTGTTTTGTAGTTCCTAGAGTATAGATCCTTTACCTCTTTGGTTAGGTTTATTCTGAGGTATCTTATGGCTTTTGGTGCTGTTGTAAATGGAATCGTTTCTCTAATTTCTTTCTAAAGTTGCGTTGTTACTGTATAAGAAAGCAACTGATTTCTGTACATTGATTTTATATCCTACCACATTCCTGAATTGCTGTATGAGTTCTAGTAATTTGGGGGTGGAGTCTTTTCGATTTTCCACATAAAGTATCATGTCTGCGAAAAGAGAGAGTTTGATTTCTTCTTTGCCAATTTGAATACCTTTTATTTCTTTTTGTTGTCTGATTGCTGTTGCTAGGACTTCTAGTACTATGTTGAACAATAGTGGTAAGAGTGGGCATCCTTGACATGTTCCTGATCTTAAGGGAAAGGCTCTCAGCTTTTCCCCATTGAGGATGATATTTGCTGTGGATTTTTCATAGATGGATTTTATGAACTTGAGGAATGTTCCCTCTATCCCTATACGCTGAAGAGTTTTAACCAGGAAAGGATGTTGTATTTTGTCAAATGCTTTTTCTGCATCAATTGAGAGGACCGTATCGTTCTTCTCACTCCTCTTATTAATGTGTTCTATCACATTGATTGATTTGCGAATGTTGAACCACCCTTGCATCCTGGGGATAAATCACATTTGATTGTGGTGGATGATCCCTTTAATGTATTGTTGGATCCTATTAGCTAGGATTTGGTTGAGGATTTTGGAATCCATATTCATCAGGGATATCGGTCTGAAATTCTCCTTTTTGATGGGGTCTTGCCTGGTTTGGGGATTAAGGTAATGCTGGCCTCATAGAATGAGTCTGGAAGCTTTCCTTCTGTTTCTATTTTTTGAAACAGCTTCAGGAGAATAGGTATTATTTTTTCTTTGAATGTTTGGTAGAATTCCCCAGGGAATCCATCAGGCCCTGGACTCTTGTTTTTTGGGAGGTTTTTGATCACTGCTTCAATCTTGTTACTGGTTATTGGCCTATTCATGTTGTCAATTTCTTCCTGTTTCAGTCTTGGCAGCTTATAGGTTCCAGGAAGGCCTCCATTTCATCCAAATTGCTCAGTTCATTGGCATATAGTTGTTGATAATAATTTCTAATAATTGTATCTATTTCCTAGGTGTTAGTCGTGATCTCTGCCCTTTCCTTCATAATTTTATTAATTTGAGTCCTTTCTCTTTTCTTTTGGATAAGTCTGGCCAGTGGTTTATCGATCTTATTAATTCTTTCAAAGAACCAACATTTAGTTTCGTTGATCTGATCTGCTGTGTTTCTGGTTTCTAATTCATTGATCTCTGCTTTAATTTTAATTATTTCATTCTAATGTGTGGCTTAGGCATTGTTTGTTGCTTTTTCTCTAGTTCTTTAAGGTGTAGAGTTAGTTTGTGAATTCAGGATTTTTCTATTTTTTTGAGTGAGGCTTGGATGGCTATGTATTTCCCCTTTAGGACCGCCTTTGCAGTATCCCATAGGTTTTGGAACGATGAGTTTTCATTCTCATTGATTTCCATGAATTGTTTAAGTTCTTCTTGGATTTCCTGGTTGACCCAAACATTCTTGAGCAGAGTGGTCTTTAGCTTCCAAGTGTTTGAATTTCTTTCAGATTTTTTCTTGTGATTGAGTTCCAGTTTTAAAGCATTGTGGTCTGAGAATATGCAGGGAATAATTTCAATCTTTTGGTATTGGTTGAGACCTGATTTGTGACCCAGTATGCGGTCTCTTCTGGAGAAAGTTCCATGTGTGCTCGAGAAGAATGAGTATTCTGTTGTTTTAGGGTGGAATGTCCTGTCATATCTATGAGGTCCATCTGGTCCAGTGTATCATTCAAAGCTCTTGTTTCCTTGTTGATTTTCTGCTTTGATGATCTGTCCATTGCTGAGAGTGGAGTGTTGAGGTCTCCTACAATTAACATATTGTTATCAATATGACTCTTTATTTTGGTTAACAGTTGGCTTATGAGATGGCTGCTCCCATGTTGGGGGCATAGATATTTACAACTGTTAGATCTTCTTGTTGGATAGACCCTTTAAGAATGATATAGTGTCCTTCTGTGTCTCTAATTACAGACTTTAGTTTAAAAACTAATTTGTCTGATATAAGAATTGCTACCCCAGCTTTCTTTTGAGGTCCGCTGGCATGGAAGATGGATCTCCATCCCTTCACTTTCAGTCTGGATGTATCTTTAGGTTCAAAATGAGTCTCTTGTAGGCAGCATATGGATGGGTCCTGTCTTTTTATCCAATCTGCAACCCTGTGCCGTTTTATGGGAGCATTTAGGCCATTCATGTTGAGAGCAATTATTGAAAGATATGAATTAATTGTCATCATGTTGCCTGTCAAGACTTTGTTTTTAGGGCACCTGAGTGGCTCAGACGGTTAAGCATCTGCCTTCGGCTCAGGTCATGATCCCAGGGCCCTGGGATCGAGTCCCGCATCGGGCTCCCTGCTCCTTGGGAGCCTGCTTCTCCCTCTGCTTCTCTCTCTCTCTCTCTGTCTCTCATGAATAAATAGATAAAAAAAAAGACTTTGTTTTTATAGATTGTCCCTGTAAATTTCTATTGTATGTGACTCTTGGGGTCTTTCTCCTTTTGTAGAACCCCCCTTAGTATATCTTGCAGGGCCGGCTTAGTGGTCACATATTCTTTCAATTTCTACTGGTTGTGGAAGCTCTGCATCTCTCCATCCATTCTAAATGAAAGCCTTGCTGGATAAAGTATTCTTGGCTGCATGTTCTTCTCGTTTAGTACCCTAAATATGTCTTGCCAGCCCTTTCTGGCTTGCCAGGTCTCTTTGGATAGGTCTGACATTATTCTGATGTTCCTCCCTCTGTACGTAAGGAATCTCTTCCCCCAACTGCCCTTAAGATGGTTTCCTGGGTTCTATGATTTGCAAGTTTTCCTATTACATGCTGGGATGTTGGTCTGTTTTCCTTGATCTTGGGAGGGGTCCTCTCTGCCTCTAGGACGTGAATATTTGTTTCATTCCCAAGATTAAGGAAATTCTCAGCTACGATTTGCTCAAATACATCTTCTAGTCCTCTCTCTCTCTCCACTCCCTCTGGGATTCCAATTATTCTGATATTGGAATGCTTCATGGTGTCACTTATTTCTCTGATTCTATTTTCATGGATTCTGAGTTGTTTTTCCCTGGTCTCCTCTTTTCCCTTTTTATCTATTATATTGTCTTCCAGGTCACTTATTCGTTCTTCTCCCTCACTTACCCTAGTTGTTAGTTTATGTAGATTGGATTGGATCTCATTGATAGCATTTTTAAGTTCTGCCAACTCAGCTTTCATTTCTGCCCTTAGAGACTCTATGTTGTCATTAATTGATTTTCCATTCTAGCCATTGTCTTCACAATTGCTAGCCTGAATTCCATCTCTGACATCTTGGTTATATCTGCATCCATTTGTAAATCTGCAGCATAAGTCATAATCTCTGAGTCTTTTCTATTTTGTCGGCTCCTCCTCCTAGTCATTCTGTTGATGGGTGTTTGAGGGAATGTATAGAGTCCAAATTATTGACCAGAACCCAAGCAAGGTGCACTTGTTTTCTTTGGACCTTAGGGCTGCTAGCCTCTTGTTTTCCCAGCCTGTCTTCTGGGGAGGGGCCTGCCGCGCTGTTACTCAGGCAACTCTGTTTGGGGGGAGTTGCCCTGACCCCCTGTGGTGGGGGATGGGCTCAGCAGGAATCAGTTTTTGGGGTTTTGTTCTCTGGCGGCTTTCCCTGGCAGCTTTCTGCATCTCTTCTGCGACTCAGAGCAGAAGAGACCGTTTCCAACCCTCTGCCTCAGAGCAGAGAAACCACAGTCTGTTCTTCAGTGAGCTCTCCAGGCCACACTCTCTCCGTTTCTGTCCGTGCTGCTATAAACTGCAGCGGCCTGGGTTGTGTGCCCCTCCGCAGCACCCCCAATCCTGCCTCCAGGTCGGGGCACGTCTCTGCCCTTTGTACTTCTAAAACCGCCACCCGCACTCAGTTCACACGCGCTACCCTTCCACTCCGGGTTTCCGCCCCGGGGGCTGCCCTAAAGTCCTTTCCCCACCGCTACCGGTCTGCGAGTCTGTGCCCCGTCCCCAGTGCACGAGGCTGTCGCTCACCAGCGGTGTAGGAACCCCACGGCCAGGCATCCTCCCACTGCCGTTTATCTTCCGATATCTGCCCGTGGAATCAGGGCTCCTTGCTTCCTACCTCGAAACCAACCAACCTGCGATATTCTGTTTGTAGAGATCCAGATCTTCTCACATCTCAGGCTGGTTTTGTGGGTACTCAGAGTGGTCTGGTAGCTCAATTCTGGGGACCTGTTGAAATAGGGTCCCCTACTCCTCCACCATCTTTCTTCTCTCCGCAAATGTATTTTAAACTATTAAAACTATAGTTACTTCATACTTAATGAAAGTGGTTTTCTTCTGATGTGATGTGAGTTTCCCATTTCTTTACCAGCTTTCTTTCTACACCCCCTATAGAACCTTAATTTTGAAAACATACAGTTGATGGAATATAATTATAAATAATTATAGGGAAGAAAAAATTTCCTTTTACCATCCTTGGTTCTCTGGAGGGGCCTAAGAATTAAACTGACATAAGACAGGTTAACAGGAGAAAAGCATTCAAATCAAATTTTATTTAATATTTTTACATGCATTTTCCTTCAAAAGGAAAATAATGACCCAAAGAAGACATTAGGCCACAAAACCTACATACTTTTTGAAACAAAGAACAGTAAATTCTAGGGATGTGACAAGACAAAGAAACTTGAACTAGGAGCAATAAATTGTGGAACACTGAATAGGATATAAATAGGTTAACCTAATGAAAAATAAGGTTTATTTCAGTAGGTTTGTTTGTACAAATCCACTTTGGCATTAACTTTCAGTCTTCAGTGATGAGAATATTCTTCTAGGGAGTCTGGGAAGATGGCTGAGGAGGAAGACCCTAAGCTCACCTTCTCCCAACAGATACAGATAGAAAATACTCACATCAGTGTAAATAACCTGGAAAATGACCTAAAGACCGGCAGAACAAACTCAACAACTAAAGGTAGAGAAGAGGCTACTTTGAAAAAGGTAAGAAGGGTAGAGACACAGTTGGGGAATGAAACAGACCATTGCTGTCACTGGTCAGGAAGAGCTGGTAACATGGAAAAGGGTGAGAAATAGACTATCACACCAGGGAGCTCACACAGGGAAGATGAATCCATATAATATAATAATATAATATAATATAATATAATATAATATAATATAATATAATATAATATAATACAATATATTAATATAATATAATATTATATTATATTATATATATTTGGCTTTGATATATTGTGATATATATATCAATTGATATATTGATAATATTTGATATATTATATTTGGCTTTGAAAGCCAAAGGAGCCAAATTTCATGAGATCTTACAACCAGCAGGACTTAAAGCCTGGAATTTTAAAAATCAGTGGGCTGAGCTCTGGGAGAGCCTGGAGGGCATTAGGAAGCTGAGGCCCCACCCTGAAAGAGACAGCAGACAAACAGTTCATGGAGATACAGGGTAGAAGCAGCAATTTGAAAAATGCCTGGGACACATGAGAAGGAAAGTGATTTACTTATTTCAAAGCGTGTCCCCAAGAGGCCAAGATCACAGCAAGACTTCTTCAGGAACAAAGGAAGAGGGATGCACTATTCCCCTCCCTTATCCTTCAGCACAAACACATGGCCACCTGTGGTAACCAGCAGAGTGCAAACACTTGCTACCTAATTTGCTTACAACAAGCCCTATCCCCTTGCACTTCAGCAGATCCACCCTTCTCAGTCACATTTGCCTCAGGCCCAGTGCTGTGAGGCCCCTTCCCCAGAAGCCCAGCACAAACCTCACTAGCACCACTTCTTCCTACCTGCAACTTTTGCAGGGCCTCTCAGTTCTGCTGGTGGTGGTGGCAGGTCTCATTTTGCAAGCAGACCAGTGTACAACTTGTTAAAACATGCCCAACCCTGGGCAGGACAAAACACTGCCCACAGCAGTCAAAGAGAACCTCTTCAGACAACATGACACAACAGCAGGGCATAGGCAACACACATAGGAGATACTCCCTGAAGCTCCAGGTCCTAGGGGACAAGGGACACTGTACTGCAGAGCATCACAGGACCTCTTTTTCATAAGGTCATTACTTTCAAGAGAAAAAGACTTAGCTGACTTTCCTAACACACAGAAAAAGACACGGAGAGTTAGACAAAATTAGGAGATAGAGAAATGTGTCTCAAATGAAAGAACAGGGAAAAAACTACAGCAAGAGACCTAAATGAAATGGATATAAGTAAAGGCCTGATAGAGAATTTAAGGTAATTATCATAAAGATACTCACAGGACTTGAGGAAAGAGTGGAGGACATCAGTGAGACACTTAAAAAAGAGATTAAAAAAAGAACCAATCAGAGATGAAGAACATAGTAAATAAAATTAAAAACACACTTGAAAAAATAAACAGATACCTAGAGGAAGCAGAGGAATGAATTAATAACCTGTAAAACAGAGTAATGGAAAGCAATCAAGCTAAGTGAGAGAAAAAAACAATTATACAAATTGAGAATAGATCTAGGGAACTCAGTGACTCCATCAGGTATAATAACATTCACATTATAGGGATCCCAGAAGAAGAAGAGAGAGAAAGGGGGGCAGAAAACTTACCTGAAGAAATAATAGTTGAAAACTTCCCTAATCTGGAGATAGGTTCAAACAGATATCCAGATCCAGGAGGCACAGATATCCACCAACAAAATCAAACCAAAGAGGTCCACAGTAAGAAACATAGTAATTAAAATGGCAAAAAGTAGTGATAAAGAAAAAATTTTAAAAGCAGCAAGAGAAAAGAAGACAGTTACATGTAAGGAAAACCTGGTAAGGCTATTAGCAGATGTTTCAGCAGAAATGTTGCAGGTCAAAAGAAAGTGGCATGATATATTCAGTGTTGAAAGGGAAAAATCTGCAATCAAGAATATTCTATCCAGGGGGTGCCTGGGTGGCTCAGTCAGTTAAGAATATTCTATCCAGCAAGGCTACCACTCAGAATAAAAAGAGAGATCAAAAATTCCCCAAACAAACAAAAACTAAAGGACTTCATTACCACTAAACCAGCCCAACAACAAATATTAAAGGGGACTCTTTGAGTGGAAAGGAAAGACCATAAGTGAGAGTATGAAAAGTAGGAAACACAAAAGGAGTAAAAATAAGTATTTCTGTAAAAATCAGTCAAGGGATTCACAAAATACAAGGATGTAAAGTATGACACCAAATATTTAAAATGTGGGGGGGAGAGGTAAAGAATGGGTTCAAACTTATATGAACATCAACTTCACATAAACTGCTATATGCAGAAGATGTCATATGCAAACCTAATTGTAACCACAAATCAAAAACGAGTAATAGATATGCAAAGAATAAAGAGAAAGGAATCCAAGTATATCACTAAAGAAAGGCAGCAAACCATGAAAGAGAGCAAGAGAAGAAAGGATCAGAGTAAAACTAGAAAAACCACCACAAAACAAGTAACAAAATGGCAATAAATACATATCTATCAATAATTACTTTGAATGCAAATGGACTAAATGCTCCACTCAGAAGACATAAGGTGACAGAGTGGATAAAAAAATAAGACCTATCTATATGCTGCCTATAAGAGACTCATTTCAGACCTAAAGACACCTGGCCAGCATTACCCTGATACCAAAACCAGATAAAGACTCCACTAAAAAAGAGAACTACAGGCCAATGTCTCTGATGAACATAGATGCAAATATCCTAAACAAAATACTAGCAAGTTGAATCCAACCATACATTAAAAAAATCATTTACCATGATCAAGTGGGATTTATTACTGGGATGCAAGGGTGGTTCGATATTCAAAAATCAATGAACATAATACAACACATCAATAATAAGAAGGACAGAAAGCATATGTTCATTTCAATAGATGTAGAAAAAACATTTGACAAAATATAACATCCATTAATTATAAAAACCCTCAACAAAGTAGGGTTAGAGAGAACATACCTCAATATAATAAAGGCCATATATGAAAATCCCACAATGAACATCAATGGGGAAAACCTGAGAGGTTTTCCCCCAAGGTCAGGAACAATCAAGGATGGTCCAATCTCACTACTTTTATTCAACATAGTACTGGAAGTTCTAGCCACTACAAACAGACAACCAAAAGAAATAAAAGAATTCAAATCAGTAAGGAAGAAGTAAAATTTTCAGTATTTGCAGATGACATGATACCATGTATAAAAAACACAAAAAACTCCACCAAAAAACTACTAGAACTGATAAATGAATTTGTAAAGTCACAGGACACAAAATCAATACACAGAAATCTGTTACATTTTTATACATAGATATTGAAGCAGCAGAAAGAGAAATTAAAAAAATAATTCCATTTACAATTGCACCAAAAATAATAAAATATCTAGGAGTAAACTTAACCAAAGAGTTGAAAGAACTGAACTCTGAAAACTATAAAACATTGATTTAAGAAACTGAGGATAACACAAAGAAATGGAAACATTCCATGCTTATGGATTAGAAGAAGAAATATCGTTAAAACATCTACAGATGTTATCTACAGATTTAATGCAATCTTTATCAAAGTATCAACAGTATTTTTCATAGAATAGAATAAATAATACTACAATTTGTATGGAACCAGAAACAACCCAAATAGCCAAAGCAATCTTGATAAAGAAAAACAAAATTGGAGATGGCACAATTCCAGACTTCAAGTTATAAAGTAGTAATCAAAACAGTATGGTACTGGCCCAAAAACAGACTCATAAGATCTATAAAACAGAATAGAAAACCCAGGAATGAACCCACAGCTATATGGTCAATTAATCTTTGACAAAGGGAAAAAGAATATGCAATGGGAAAAAGACATTCTCTTTAACAAATGGTGTTGGGAAAACTAGACGGTTACATGGAAAAGAATGAAACTGGACCACTTTCTTACACCATACACAAAAATAAACTCAAAGAGAGCACAGGCAGCATTTTCTCTGACATTGGACATAGTAACATTTTCCTAGATATGTCTCCCGAGGCAAGGGAAACAAAAGCAAAAATAAAGTATTGGAACTATATCAAAATAAAAAGCTTCTGCACAGTGAAGGAAACAATTCAACAAAACTAAAAGGCAATCTATGGACTGGGAGAAGATATTTGCAAATGACATATCTGATGAAAGATTAGTATTCAAAATCTATAAAGAACTTAAAAAACTCATCACCCAAAAAACAAATAATCCAATTAAACATGGGTAGAAGGCATGAACAGACATTTCTCCTAAGAAGACATGGCCAATATCAGTTATCATCAGGTAAATACAAATCAAAATTATAATGAGATATCACCTCACACCTGTCAGAATGGCTAAAATCAAAAGAAACAAGTATTGGTGAGGATGTCGAGAAAAAGGAACCCTCACACACTGTTGGTGGGATTGCAAACTAGTGCAGTCACTGTGGAAAACAGTATGGAGGATCCTCAAAATGTTAAAAAAAGAACAACCTTACAATCAAGTAATCACAAGGCTGGGTATTTACCCCCAAAATACAAAAACACTAAGTCAAAAGGATGTGTGCACCCCTGTGTTTATAGCAGTATTATTTACAATAGCCAAGATATGATAGTAGTCCAAGTGTCCATTGATAGGTGAATGGCTAAAAAGAAATTGGTATATAAAGACAATGGAATATTATTTAGTCATAAAAAATGAAATCTTACCATTTGCAACACCATGGATGGAGCTAGAGATTATAATGCTAAGTGAAATAAGTCAGTCAGAGAAAGACAAATATCAAGATTTCACTTATATGTGGAATTTAAGCAACAGAACAAATGAGCAAAGGAAAAAGAGAGAGAGAGAGAGAGAGCCAAATCAAGAAACAGGCTTTTAATTATAAAGAACAAACTGATGGTTATCAGAGAGGAGGTAGGTGGGAGGATGTGTGAAATACATGATGGGGATTAAAAAGTACACTTACGATGAGCATTGAGTAATGAATAGAATTGTTGAATCACTGTATTATCCATATGAAACCAATAGAACACTGTATGCTAACAAAAGTGGAATTAAAATAAAATATGTAATAAAAACAAAGAATGTTCTTCTCTCCCTGGTATAGGGAGGTCACCTTCCTCATGGTTAATTTTATGGCCTGCTTTTAGGTAGAAAGGGGGAAGATAGAGAGCTCTTCCTGCATCTGCTGTTTCTCAAGCCCCTTCAGCTCAAAATAATCAGTGTGTCAAAGTAGCATATTTTGGGGTGCTACGTTCAAAAACCCTTCTAAATTAACATCTCAGTCACTTCAGTTGAAGTGACTGAATACTTACTATATGCCTAGTGCATATTATGCTAGATTTGTTGAGTTATACCATAGGAGTCAAGACAGCTCTGTCCTGTCTACCAGTAGCTTACAATCTAATTGAGGAAATAAAACAAATACATAGAACAATTTTTAAATAAAGTAAAATCTACTGAGAGATTGATTATGTGCCATAAGAGACAATGGAGGAAAGAGATCAGTGTGGCAGAAGAGTTATCCTGGAGAAAGATATGGAGGAGCTAAAGCTTGAACTAGGCTTGAATAATGGAGGACTTTTGGTAGGCATAAGGGCAAGGAAATGTCTTCTAAAGGGAGGAAATGAAGAAGTAGGTGATTTTCTCATAGAGAGGGAGCGTCATCAGGGCAGAAAGCTGGATTGCCACTCTCCAGAGGCCTCTGTCTAGTTTCCTCATCCATACCAGCAAAGGAGGACTCAGGTTCTCTCTCTAAAATCTAAGATGTTACTACTCCAAAATCTGTTTGACCTACCTCTGTCTATGGTGGCCAGGAGGTATGCAGATCTTACTGGGTAGAAGGAGTCTGTCTCTACTTTTCAAAGGCCTCTTTCAATGTAGATCCTTTAGAGCATTCCTTAGTACTCGTGGAGCTGTATCAGAACCACTGCTCCCTCCCACTGTGATAATCAGCCCTGAGGATGCAAATCTTTGACTCTATTGTTCTGCTGGCCTACCTAGGAACACAAAAGGAATGGGACTAAAGCCAGAGATCTCACTCAAGGTCTCTAGTAAGAGTGGTTATTGATATTTTCTGGGGTCATGGAGTTGTCTGAGACTCTGATAGAAACAACAGGAATTTTCACATATATTCTATCTCCCCTTTGTTCAGTTATCGCTTACAAATAATATCCCATTGAATTCTTTCCCATCAAGTTACATTTGGGTAATTGATGAAGATGAAGCAAAGATAACATCCAGATCTCCACTTCAATGTTCTCAAACCAGTGTGTATCACAATCATTTGGAGAGCTTAATCCAAATGAGTATTTCTGGACCTACTTCCATTAATTTTCAGCATGTGCTCTAGGTTATTTGGATGAAAGAAGTTTTGCACACATACATGCAAAAGCTAACCTTGCTTCCCTGACTAACAGACTACTTCTACAAGCTGGGCACACAGTTGGTACTAAAATACATATCATCAGTAGACCCACAAGATGAGCATCAATTACTTTTCAGGAACTTAGAAAGCCCTGACACCTTCATTGTGGACAAATTACTGTGTAGACTTCCTTGCCATAGAATTGAATTTCATTTCACTGACTGGGGTCGAAACATTCCTCTTTACTCCCACTTCTTTTAAGGGAAGATTTGTGCATCCTAGGAAAAAAAAAAGCCAAGGATATCACAAGATATATCTTCCTTGTTTTGATGCCCAGATCCAGACACCATTATTTATACCCTGTATTAATCATTGAAAAGTCTGTGTCATCCTGGGGCATCATATGTCCTATAGACATTCAGATGGTTATCTTACTAAAATGTAGACAAGACAAAACTTGAGGTGTTAAAAAACTAAAACATATTCTTTAGAATTCTCCTAAAGGTGATATGAAAAAAACGTCTTCAAATGATCCATTCTGTGATTAAACTGGGTTTCCAGCAGGAATATTTCCATTTTTTAATTAAAGAGCTATTGCATTTTTGTTTGTTTTGTTTTTAAATATACTTCTTTAAGGGCATCTGAAGTTAGTTTGTTTTGCCATAAGAATTAATGCACCTGACTAATTGTCAGGTGGATTATGATACAGTAGCAAATACAACTGTTCATATCAATGGTAATGCCACCATAATTTCACTTCTAGGTATCTACTCAAGAGATGAGAATACATATGTCCACACAAAGATTTGAACACAAGTGTTCATAGCAGTATTATTCATAAGGGCCAAAAAGTGGCAACAAACTCATATGCCCATCAAGTCATTAATGGAAAAAAATGTGGTATATCCACACAGTGGAATATTATTCAGCCACCAAAAGGAATTAATACTGATTCATGCGACATCACAGATACTTCAACATGAACCTTGAAAAATCATCTTGATAAATGAAAGAAGCCAGTCACAAAAGACCACATTTTATAATTCTATTTATATGAATTGTCCAGAATAGTCAAATCCAGAGAGACAGTAAATAGATTAGTGGTTGCCTGGAGATGGCTATGATGAAAATGTTCTAAATTGGATTATAGTGACAGTTGCAAAACTTTTAAAATTTACTAAAATTCATTTAAGTGTATAATTAAAATAGGTAATTTTTATGGTGTGTAAGTTATAACTCAGTAAATTTATTTTTTACAAAAGCAATTTAAAAAGCAAGGGGAAAAGTGGAAACAGTACTTTTCAGAGATACTTCAATAAAAAGAGAATCCTGGGGGAACCATAATAAATGCTGAGAATTAAATAAAATATTCATGCCATTTTCCATTTATTGAACACTTACTATGGTGCCCGGCACTTCACTAATTGCTTTACATATATTATCTCTTTTGAGTTTCACAGCAACAGTATGACATTGATTTATTGTACCACCTTCTCATATGAGGAGGCAGGCTTATAGAGTTTAAGCAAATAGTCCAAAGTCGCACAACTAGTAAAGGGAAGAACCAAGATTTGGAGACAAAGCTCAAGTCCTTAGCCATATGCTGTGATTTTCAAGTAAATTTCTTACTCTTAACTCCCATTCAAGACCCTCCCTTCAAGTTCTTAAGAGTGCTACCTCCCCAGTCCCCTCCTCTGTCAATGTTTCACTCATCTCAGCAGGAGAGTGATTCAGACTCTCCTTACTTCTACTATTGGGCTACAAATAAAAAAAAAAATAACTTAAGTTCTATCATCAAAAACTGCTTTGGAGCTGGGACTTATCTAATATCATAAACCCTTGTTAATTCTGAATTTTCCAGCATTCCAGAATTCTCTAATTGTTTTTGTTAATTTCTTTTTAGTTCACCCTTCCTCTGGCCCAGGCCATACAGCCGATGCTAAAAACAGGCCTAGAGTCTTTGGTAAACCCATTTGTTGAAGGCCCTCAAAAACATTCATGGAAACCTAGGAATGGACGAATCAAAGATGTGGCAGCACATATGCCTTTTGCTGAGCATTACTATCTAAAGAAACTTTGCTCTGGAATTCTATTAAGGTAGGGGAAATGGCCAATTACCACAGAGACATTTTCTCTCTTCCATTAAACCTTTTAATATAAATATTAAAAGACAGCAGATAGTTCCCTTGTGGATCTAACTAGCAAACTTAAAAGTATGGTAAAAGAGAAATAAATGATGATAAAAACTAAAACTGAATTTTTTAAAAATTATAATCTGTTACCACCAGAACAGGTATGCAAATGAAACATTCCAAGTCCATCCCAGAATGAGAGTTAAACTCTTGCACCACAGTAAGTAATAAAACAGGTTAAAATGCACACACTGCCAAGGTGCCAAGTGCTATTTTGGGAAAAACCTCTATTTGCACTACGTCAGAATGGCATTTCTGGGTTAATAGAATGTACCCTAACTTTCACGGAAGCCATTCAAATATGCAATTCATTATTTACTCTTGAGACCCACCAGCTCTTAAAATAGTGTGACTAAAAAACAAAACCAAAACCAAAAATATCTCTACAGAAAAGATGACAAGAATCACATTGCAAGATAATACAAGTCCCTTGCACACAAAAGATAAATGATTAAAATATTATGCACAGTCAATTTAAAATGTAAAAGAAAAACATGAATTAAAAATTATGAACAGGTTATTTCCAGAGTGTGTAGATCTCAAGGCTAAGCTTATTTAAGGTAGCTGGTAGAGACTTCTGCAAGAGGCTATTAAGGATCTGCACATACTCAGAGGGAAACACTCCATGAAAAGTAGTGTTGAAAAGTTAGACATAGCAAAACAGTATTACAAAGAGATAAAAACACTACTTCCATCACATTAGTTCTCTAACTGAAAATGTCTTTGAGCCAGACAACATCAAGTACCTTCTCATTAGTCAGAGCTCTGCCACTTTCTTTTGTAATCTTAGACAAGTTGCTTTATCTCTCTCACTCTTGGTTGTGTCTGCCAAAGGTCCTTCTAGTTTTGCAAGTCTATGACAAAGCCTTCTACATCTTTGTGCTGTCTATACCAACCTTCACTTCCTAAACCCAATGAATGGGATTAGCATTATTGATTCACTTGCCTGATGATCATTGTTACTTGCCTCTAGGGCAGGCCCACCTGAGACAAAATTGTTTAATAGGCTATTTACCTGTACCTATCTAGCATCCATGCTGTGGGTCCTTTACCTGGGCTAGAGGCCTAGAACCCTCATTGTTGTTGTTCTTTCCTTTAAAAATATGGGCTCAGATACTTCATTCACATTAAGCTGCCAATGATTAGTGACAATTTGAGGAGTGGTCTAGGGTGACTGTGCTGGAGACTAAGGTCTTACAATAACAGAATAATGTTTAGAAAGAATTTTATCTGCTAGTTGATAAAAATTATTTAAATTTAAAATTTAAATTAGGACAAAATCTCCTTCTTTAGCACAAGCAGTAGGTATACTCTAATATTTAACTAAATAGTGGTAGATATAGTTGGCCTATGGAATACTAATCAGACATCATGCTGGAAAAGCAGTGCTGGCCTGTGTCGGATGACCTAGGTTTAGTTTAGTTCTGAACAAGTCACATTATCTGGGCCACAGTTTCTACATCTATAAAATGAAGTTGTAGGACTATGTATCAGCATTCTAAAACTGTTCCTGTTCTTTTTAATTTTTCCCAATGTTTGAAGAACAGTTCAATTCAAAAAATAACTGAGTAACTCTCATTCATCAGTTCTGCCATTATCTTTTGCAAGTGAAGACAAGTCACTTCACTTCTTTCAATTTCAGTATGCCCCTCATCCATCTTTGTACCTGTTTCAGCATCTATTCAAGCCTTTCACTGATGGGAGAGTTGAGAATACAAGTTGCTGGCAGGAGTAAAAGAAGGTTATGAGAGGTAAGCACAGATGGGGAATAAGAAAGGCAGCTGCCAGCTACGTTTTTTTTTTTTTTCCTGGCAGAGAGCCCCCTTGGGAAAAAGCTTATAATTGCAATAATTCTGTTTTTACAACTGACCATGTAAGGTTTTTATTTTTTTAACTTTTTATTTAAATTGCATTTAAATACAGTGCAATATTATTTTTATGTGTACAATTTAATGATTCAACACTTCTATACAACACCTAGTGCTTATCACAAGTGCACTCCTGAATTCCCATCACCTACTTAACCCATCCCCCCACCCACCAACCCTCTGGTAACCATCCGTTTACTCTAGAGTTAAGAGTCTGTTTCTTGGTTTGCCTCTCTTTCTCTTTTTCCCCCCTCTGTGCTCATTTGTATTGTTTCTTACATTCCACATGAGTTAAATCATATGGTATTTGTCTATGGCTAAATAATATTCCATTACATATATATGTAATAAAATATATATAAATAATAAAAATATATATAATTATATATATATCTCATCTTTATCCATTAATCAGTTGATGGACATGGGTTGTTTCTATAATTTGGCTATTGTAGATAATACTACTATAAACATCAGGGTGCATACATTCTTTTGAATTAGTATTTTTTGTATTCTTTGGGTAAATGCCTAGTGGTGCAATTACTGGACTACAGGGTAGTTCTATTTTTTACTTTTTAATGCAATTTCAATCAAAATACCAACAGCATTTTTCACAGAGCTAGAACAAACAATCCTAAAATGTATATGGAACCACAAATGATCCCAAATAGCCAAAGAAAACTTAAAAAAAGAAAAGCAAAGCTGGAGGCATTGCAATCCCAGACTTTGAGCTATGTTACAAAGCTGTATTGATGAAAACAGTATGGTACTGACACAAAATAGACACATAGATCAATAGAACACAATAGAAAACCCAGAAATGAACCTACAACTATATGGTCAATTAATCTTAAACAAAATAGGAAAGAATATGCAATGGGAAAGAGACAGTCTCTTCAACAAGTCGTATTCAGAAAACTAGACTGTGACATGCAAAAGAATGAATCTGGACCACTTTCTTATACCATACACAGAAATAAATTCAAAATGGATGAATGACCTAAATGTGAGACATGAAACCATTAAAATCCTAGAAGAGAACACAGGCAGAAACCTCTGTCACATCAGCCATAGCAACCTCTTACTAGATATGTCCCTGATGCAAGGGAAACAAAGGCAAGAGTAAATTATTGGGACTTATCAAAATATAAGGCTTTTTGTACAGTTAGGGAAACAATCAACAAAACTAAAAGGCAACCTATGGAATGGGAGATGATATTTGCAAATGGCATATCTGATAAAGGGCTAGTATAAAAAATCTATAAAGAACTTATAAAACAAATAATCCACTTAAAAATGGGCAGAAGACATGAATAGATACTTATCCAAAGAAGACATACAAATAGCTAACAGACACATGAAAAGATGCTCAACATCATTCATCATCAGGGAAATACAAATCAAAACTATAATGAGATATCATCTGACACCAGTCAGAATGGTTAAAATCAAGAACACAAGAAACAACAGGTGTTGGCAAAGATGTGGAGAAAGGGGAACACTCTTACACTATTGGTAGGAATGCAAACTGGGACAGCCACTCTGGAAAACAGTATGCAGGTTCCTCAAAAAGACAAGGTAAGGCTTTTAGAACCACAGGTAGATTGAAGATTAATATTTGTGAGTCTTGGTTCTGAGATATTCACTGCAGGCCTTACAAATCTATCCTCTTCTTCTAAGAAAGGAACTAAAAAGTGCTTCAGTTATCCTGCCTATGTGGTGGTAAAAATAATGGTGGTTGAAAATAGAGCTACCGTATGACCCAGCAATTGCACTACTGGATATTTACCCCAAAGATACAAATGTAGTGATCCGAAGGGGTACATGCACCCCAATGTTTATAGCAGCAATGTTCACAGTAGCCGTACTACGGAAAGAGCCAAGATGTCCATTAACAGATGAATGGATAAAGAAGATGTGGTGTATATATACAATGGAATATTATGCAGCCATCAAAAAAAACGGAATCTTGCCATTTGCAACAACGTGGATGGAACTAGAAGGTATTATGCTAAGCGAAACAAGTCAATCAGAGAAAGACATGTATCATGATCTCACTGATATGAGGAATTCTTAATCTCAGGAAACAAATGGAGGGTTGCCGGAGTGGTGGGGGGTGGGAGGGATGGGGTGGCTGGGTGATAGACATTGGGGAGAGTATGTGCTATGGTGAGCGCTGTGAATTCTGTAAGACTGATGAATCACAGACCCGTACCTCTGAAACAAATAATACATTAGATGTTAAAATAAAAGATAGTAGGAAGGGGAAAATGAAGGGGGGGAATCAGAGGGGGAGATGAACCATGAGAGACTATGGACTCTGAGAAACAAACTGAGGGTTCTAGAGGGGAGGGGGGTGGGGGGATGGGTTAGCCTGGTGATGGGTATTAAAGAGGGCACGTATTGAATGGAGCACTGGATGTTCTATGCAAACTATGAATCATGGAACACTACATCAAAAACTAATGATGTAATATATGGTGATTAACATAACATAATAAAATTAAATTAAAAAAATAATGGTGGTAGTAAGATGACACAAATGGGATCCAACAGTGACACAATCTCAAAATGTGATCTTGGTTCATTCTTGGAGACAATAGTTTTCAGGGTTCCAGGTGAACTTAATTGCTTAATAATTGATGAATTGGTTTGGAATCTTGTGGGTATAAAAAAATATTTCTTAAATGCATAAAGGAATTGCATGAGACTTACCACTTCATTTATTCAATAGATCTCAGAACTCTACGGCTAACCATTTATATCTTCCTTGAAATATAAGGCCTACACAGGTGTCCTGAAAAAGTTGCACACAAGGAGGTGATGTTACTCTAATTAAACATATGTTTTAATTCAGCAAGAAGTATCCAGTATTATTTTTCTTCTACAAATTAGTAATGTATGTTGTATCTGTATATGAAGATTTAAATTGTTTTCTCTCCAGATGATGTGAATTCACATGAGATGTTTCTTCCCAGGCTCTCATAAAGGCCCTCATAAAGTCAGTCATAAAGTCTTATTCCAAACATCCCATTTGCTTGTCTCTCCCTTCTGCAGTAGTTCTGGTCAAAGTTCATAAAGTACGAGTGACACAAATACCCACCAGGAGGGAAAAAATAATATCCAATACTGCTTCTCAGAAAAAACAGGATTAATCACAGCTGATAATTGCATTCGCAAATGATGATAATACATCACATAATCTCATTAAATTTTGAAGCGCCATGGCTTTTAGAGAGACAAAACACAGCAAAACTCCACATTAGGTAAAGATACCTTATGTGTTTGAATTCTCAGAATAAATTTCTTTTAGTTGCCTTGCCCCTTATCTATACAAAATGTAAGAAAGATTCCATAGCTATGAGAATCAGAAATTATTCTCTTTAGGGAAACTATGTTCCTACCAAAATGCTGCTCATTATTTAAAGGGAATAATATTGTAATCCATGATATTTTAGAGAAATGACAGGGAACTGGCCTAGGAGACCTAAGGCTAAAAAGTCTAAAAATTACCCCTTCTGTTATCTAAGTTCATATAATTTTAACAAAGCTACCTGAGTAAACAGAGATGATTAGATGTTATTTTTTATGAAGAGTTCAAAGCATTATAGTGAGACTAACATCTACAAAACTTGGAACTATATAGTGAACTAGAAATGGGGAATTAGTAGACATCTAATGGTAAGCAGACAAGGAAGAAAGAGACATACAAGATACACAAGAAGAAATATAGAATAAACAAAATGGTGTTCATGATAGGATTAGTAAAGTACAGCCCTAAATGCAATATAACAGTGTCTCACAGACATTAATGTGCATACAAATCACATGGTGATCCTGTTCCAATGCACATTGTGAATAAGTAAGTCTGAGATGGGGCCTGAGATTCTGCATTTCTTTTGATCTCCTAGGTGATGCTCTTGTTGTTGGCCCATGGACCACACCAGGGACAGAGACAACCAAGTCGCTGAGTCATCTGGGTGTTACTGGTCAAGTACACTGACTGTTTCAGATCAACATCATTAATCCTTTACCAAGCACCTCCCCTATGTGAGGCATTATAGGAGACTACATGAAAGTAAGCCCCTGTCCCTCTTCTTATTCATTTTACAATTTAGTTGGAGAGGCAATACTTAAAAGGAATACTTTTTTCCAGGGTCATATAAATGATCCTTCATGCTCGGATCTCTTGATTTACTATCTGTACAATATGGTATTTAAATACTTTCTTGGGGGAATCCAAAGAGAGCATACTTAGGGTAGGGGCAGGAAGCTGAAGGAGTGAACACAGAATATGTATGGGGGATTTAATTTCACAGTCTGAAGCTATCTCACAGGTGAAATTTTTCCATTAACATTGAGCAAAGCATTTCCTACCCCCTTCCTCACTGAGGGGTGGGGACATTTTAGCCTTGAACCAAATGTGTGAATTGAATTTAGATAATATCATCTCACATTCTGCAGATAAAACTTCACAACATATAAAGGAGGGGTATGGTGAGCACCATTTTAAGACAAGTTGTAGTCATACCCTGGGTCTTGAGGTACCACAAGATCCTTATTAAAAACAGGTAGAGGGGCGCCTGGGTGGCTCAGTTGGTTAAGCGACTGCCTTCGGCTCAGGTCATGATCCTGGAGTCCCGGGATCGAGTCCCGCATCGGGCTCCCTGCTCGGCGGGGAGTCTGCTTCTCCCTCTGACCCTCTTCTCTCTCGTGCTATCTCTCATTCTCTCTCTCTCAAATAAATAAAATCTTTAAAAAAAAAAAACAGGTAGAAACAGGATTCAGGGTCTCCTCAGTGTTTTCATCCTTCAATGAATTTTTAACATTACATGTAAGCATAATTTGATGAAAATAAAATTATATTCCTGAACCTTGAAAGGTATATGCTTCTTAACATTTTCATCCTTAGCATAATTTTCATTGTTAAAGATAGGCAGAATTTCAATAAAAATGAAATTATATTGCTGAATTCTGAGAGCAAGACACCAGTCTTTATCACAGATTTGACCTGTTCTCATTTCACTAAGAAAAAAGTTTCTTCCATGTTTGTGACATCAACCTCTTTTACTATGACTTCAAGATATAGCTGCCAGCTTCAAACTCTCCCTGTCCAAGCACAATATTTTCACCCACTCTTTATGATGTTTATCCTGGTTATTCATTCATTTTTGGAAATCCCGGTGGCTCTCCTTTTCTGATGACTTGGAGCATTAAAACCACCTCATCAGGAGAGATGTGTATACTGGAAACAGATACCAAGATATCTAAGTGGAATAGTGAATGGGCAGTCTTTTCTGGGGATAGATAGATGATTTAAAGCTCTAAAAGTCTCTCTTTTGTATTAAAATAAAAATTGGTATACAATCTTATATAAGCCTCAGGTATAAAACATTGTAATTTGACTCAATATATACTACAATGTGACCACCACCAGAACAGTTACTACAATTTGGCAAACAATTGACCTTCTTTACCCATTTTGTTCGCCTCCCATCCCAAACCCCTTCCTCTCTGGTAAACATCAATCTGTTCTCTGTATCTATGAGTTTGTTTTTATATCGTTTTCTGTATTCTTTTTTTTTTAGATTCCATATATGAGTAAAATCATACAGTATTTGTTATTCTCTGACTTATTTCACTTAGCACAATACCCTTAAGGTCCATTCATGTTGTTGCAAATGGTCAGATTTCATTCTTCTTTATAGCTCAGTAGTATTCCATTGTGCATGTGTGTGCATGTATGTGCATGTGTGTGTGTGTGTGTGTGTATTACATCCTCTTTATCCATTCATCCATTGATAGACACTTGTAGGTTGTTTCCATATATTGATTATTGCAAATAATGCTGCAATAAACATAGGGTGCTTATGTCTTTTTGAATTAGTGTTTTTGTATTCTTCAGATAAATATCTAGAAGTGAAAAACCAGGATCATATTATTCCTAATTTTTAAAAAGTTTTTATGTAAAACCCAGTTAAATACAGTGTACTATTAGTTTCAGGTGAACAATTTAGTGATTCAACACTTACATAGAACACCTGGTGCTCATCACAACACGTGCACTCCTTAATTCCCATCACCTATTTAACCCAGTCCCCCACCCACTTCCCCTCTGGTAACCATCAGTTTACTCTCTATAGTTAAGTCTGTTTCTGGTTTGCTTCTCTCTCTCTTTTTTCCCTATGCTCATTTGTTTTTTTCTTGAATTCCACAAATGAATGAAATCATAGGGTATTTTTCTTTCTCTGACTGACTTATTTCGCTTAGCATAAGCTCCATACATGTTGTTGCAAATGGCAAGATTTCATTCCATTTTATGGCTGAATAATATTCCATTGTACATATATATATATGATACCTTCATCCATCAGTCGTATTCCTAATTTTTTGAGGAATATCCATACTCTTTTCCACAGTGGAAAAGTATACATAGTATGTATATATAGTATGTATGTATACATAGTATACATAGTATACACTCCCACCAACAGTGTATAAGGGTTCTTCTTTTCCCCACATCCTCTCATATACTAGTCATTTTTTGTCTTTTGATAATAGCCACCCTAACAGCTATGAGGTGATATCTCATTGTGGTTTTTATTTGCAATTCCCTAATATTAGTGATGTTGAACATCTTTTCATGTGCTTATTGGCCATCTGGAAGTCTTCTGAGGAAAAATGCCTATGCAAATCCTCTGCCCATTTTTTTAAAAAAATATTTTATTTATTTATTTGATAATGAGAGAGAGAGAGAGAACAAGCAGGGGGAGAAGCAGAAGGAGAGGGAGAAGCAGGCTCTCTGCTCCGCAGGGAGCCCTGATTGTAATTGATGCTGAGATCAGGACCTGAGCCAAAGGCAGATGCTTAACTGACAGCCACCCAGGCACCCCATCCTCTGCCCATTTTTAGTTTTTTTTTATTGTTGAGTTGTATTCATTTTTTACATATTGTATATTAGTCCTTATTGGATAGTTGATTTGCAAATATCTTCTCCCATTCAGTGGACTGCCTTTTCATTTTGATGATGTTTTCCTTTATTATGCAGAAGCTTTTTATTTTGATATAGTCCCATTTGTTTATTCTTGCTTTTATTTCCTTTGCCTTTCATGTTAGATCCATAAATGCATTGGTAAGATCAATGTTAAGGAGTGTTCCACCTATGTTTCTTCCAAGAATTTTATGGTTTCATGTCTTATATCTAAGTTTTTAATCCATTTGAGTAAATTTCTATGTATGGTTTAAGATAGTGGTCTAGTTTTATTCCTTTGTGTGTGGCTGTCCAGTTTTCCCAGCACCATTTATTAAAGAGATTGTCCTTTCTCCATTGTATGTTCTTGGCTTTTTTGTTTTAAGTTAATTGTCTATATATGTGCAGGTTTATTTCTGGGCTTTCAATTCTGTTCCATTGTCCTGCATGTCCATTTTCATGACAATCCTATACTTTTTTGATTAATATAGCTTTGCAGCATAGTTTGAAATCAGAGAGTGATACCTCCTACAGCCTTTTCTTTCTCGAGATCATTTTGGTTATTTGGGATCTTTTATGGTTCAATATAAATTTTAGGATTATTTGTTCTAGTTCTGTTAAAAATACCATTGGGATTTTGATAAGAATTGCATTGAGTCTGCAGATTGCCTTGGGTAGTATAGGCATTTTAACAATGGTAGTTCTTCTAATCCATGAGCACGGAATATGGTATCCATTTGTTTGTGCCTTCCTCAATTTCTTTTATCAATATCTTATAGTTTTCAGTGTATAGGTCTTTCTTACTTTTTTTAAAAAAATTATTTATTTATTTATTTGACAGAGAGAGAGAGCATAGCAGGGGGAGCAGCAGGCAGAGGGAGAGAGAGAAGCAGACTTGCCCAGCAGGGAGCTCAATGCGGAGCTCCATCACAAGACCCCGGGATCATGACCTGAGCTGAAGGCATGCTTAATGATTGAGCCACCCAGGCGCCCCAGGTCTTTCTTATTTTTAAAGATTTATTTATTTATTTTAGAGAGAGGGACGGAGAGAGAGAAGGGGGAGGAAGAGGGAAAGGGAGATAGAGAATCCTCAAGTTGACTCCCAGCTGAGCACAGAGCACTTGGCAGGGCTTGATCCCAGGACCATGAGATCATGACTTGAGCTGAAATCAAGAGATGACCGCTTCACCCACTGAGCCAACCAGGTGCCCCTCATTTCTTTTTTTATTTTTCAAGATTTATTTATTGATTTATTAGAGAGAGGGAGAGAGAGAGAGAAAGAGGACATGTGTGCATGTGTTGGGAGAGGGACAGAGGGAGAGAATCCCTGAGCAGACTTCCTGCTGAGTTGCAGAGCCCCACGTAGCACTGGATCCCACAGCCTATGATATCACGACCTGAGGCGAAACCAGGAGTCAGATGCCCAACTAACTGAGCCACCCAGGAGTTCCTACAGGTCTTTCATTTCTTTGGTTAAACTTATTCCTAGGTATTTTATTCTTTTTGATATAATTGTAAGTGGGATTGCTTTCTTAATTAAGAATTTTTTCTTAATATTTATTATTAATGTATAGAAATGGAATAATTTTCTGTATACTGAATTTTGTATCCTACAACTGTACTCAATTTGTTTATTCGTTCTAACAGGTTTTTTTTTTTTTGTCGAGTCTAGGATTTTCTATATATAGTATCATGCCATCTTCAAATAGTGACAGTTTTACTTCTTTTGGATTTGGATGTCTTTTATTTCTTCCTCTTGCCCTATTTCTGTGGTCAGAACTTTAAATACTATGTTGAATAAAAGTGGCAAGAGTGGGCAGTGGGCATCCTTCTCTTGTTCCTTATCTTAGAAGAAAAGCTTTGAGCTTTTTATCACAGAGTATGATGTTAGCTGTGGATTTGCCATAGATGGCATTTATTATGTTGAGGTACATTCCCTGTATACCCACTTTATTGAGTTTTTATCATAAATGGATGTTGAATTTGGTCAAATGCTTTTTTCTGCCTCTATTGAGAAGATCATATGATATTTATCCCTCATTCTCCTAATAAAGTGTATCACTCTGATCGATTTGCAAATGTTGAACTATTCTTCCATCCTTGGAAAAAATCCCACTTGAGCATGGTGTATGATTATTTTAATGTATTGTTCAATTTTATTTGTCAATATTTCATTGAGGATTTTGGCATTTATGTGATCAGGGATATTGGCTTGTAATTTTCCCTTCCTTCCTTCCTTCCTTCCTTCCTTCCTTCCTTCCTTCCTTCCTTCCTCCCTACTCCCCTCCCTTTTTCCCTTCTCTCTCTCTCCCTTCCTTTCCTTTCCTTTCCTTTCCTTTTCTTTCCTTTCTTTTCCATTCCCTCCGTCCTTCCTCCCTTCCTTCCCTCCCTCCCTGTCTCTTTCTTTCTTTCTTTCTTTCTTTCTTTCTTTCTTTCTTTCTTTCTTTCTTTCTTTCTTTCTTTCTTCTTTCTTTTTCTTTCTCTTTCTCTTTCCTTCCTTCCTTCCTTCCTTCCTTCCTTCCTTCCTTCCTTCCTTCCTTCCTTCCTTCTTTCCTTCATGGTGTCTTTGATTGGTGATGGTATTTGGGTAATGCTGGCCTCATAAAATAAATTTGGAAGCATTCCTACTTCTTCAATTTTTTAGAGTTTCAAAAGAATAACTATTAAACCCTTGAATATATGGTAGAATTCACCAGTGAAACCACGTGATCCTGGATTTTTGTTTGTTGAGAGTTTTTTGATTACTGAGTCATACTAGAAATCAATCTATTCAGATGTTCTATTTTGTCATGATTCAGTCCTTGAAGAATTGTATGTTTGTAGAATTTTTTCCTTTTGCTCTAGGTTGTCCAATTTGTTTGTATATAATTATTTGTGGTAACTTCTTATGATTATCTTACTTTTGTGGTATCAGCCATAACTTTTCTTTCATTTCTGATTTTATTTATTTGAGCCCTCCCTTTTTCTTGGTGAGTCTAGCTAATAGTTCGTCAAATTTGTTTATCTTTGTGAAGAACCAGATCTTAGTTTCATTGATCATTTCTATTGTCTTTTTAGTCACTATTTCATTTATTCTGCTCTGATCTTTATTATTTCTTTTAAATCGGGCTTCATTTGTTCTTCTTTTTCTAGCTCCATTAGGGGTAATGTTAGATTGTTTATTTGAGATTTTTCTTAATTCTTGAGGTAGACCTGTATTGGTATATAATTCTTAGAAACAATTTTATTTCATTCCATATGTTTTGGTATGTCATATTTCCATTTTCACTTGTCTCTAGATATATTTTTTTCTATTTCTGTTTTGATTTCTTTGATGCCCCACTGGTTGTTCAGTTACATATTGTTTAATCTCCACATTTATGTGGTTTTTCCAATTTTCTTCTTGTAAATGACTTATAATTTCATACCACTGTGGTCAGAAAAGATTCTTAAAATGTTTTATCTTCTTGAATTTACTGAGATTTATTTTGTGGCCTAACATGTGATTTATCCTAGAGAGTGTTCTATGTGCACTTGAGAAGAATGTGTATTTTGTTACTTTTAGATGGAATATTCTATATATATCTATTAAGGCCATCTGGTCTAATGTGTCTTTTATGGCCAATATACCCTTATTGATTCTCTGTCTGGATTATTTATCCAAAGATGTAAGCTGGGTGTTAAATTCCCCTACTATTATTTTATTGCTGTCAATTTCTTCTCTTAGATATGTTAAAAAGAGGGGAGGAAAAGACGGCAGAGGAGTAGGGAACCCTATTCCAACCGGTCCCTGGAAGAGAGATGGATATCTACCAGACCACTCTGAACACCCATGAAATCAGCCTGATGTGTAAGAAGATGTATCCGGATCACTACAAACAGAATATTGCAGGCATTTGATTTTGAGGTATGAAGCGGGGAGCCGTGATATCCCGGGCAGATATTGGAAGACAAACAGAAAGGGGAGGGAGCTGCCGTAAGTGCTGGTGCTGCAAAGGTGAAATAACACAGGAGCGCAAAAGCCTCTGGCACTGGGGACCAGGCATAGACTCACAGAACACAGACTGGTAGCAATGGGGAAAGGACTTTAGGGCAGGCCCCCAGACTGAAACCTGGAGCAACGGGGCCGCACGTGCAAACTGGGGGCAGCTGGCAGTTTTAGAAGCACAAAGGGCAGAGATGTTCCCACACCTGGAGGCGAGGACTGGGAGCACTGCTAAGGGGCGCACAACCCAGGATGCTGCAGCTTATAGCAGCACATACAGAAACAGAGATAGTGTGTCCTGGAGAGCTCACTGAAGAACAGACTGCGATCTCTCTGCTCTGAGACAGAAGGTTGGAAATGGTCTCTTCTGCTCTGACTCTCAGAAGAGATGTGGAAAGCCGCCAGGGAAAGCCCCAAAAACCGGTTTTCACTGAACCCATTCCCCAGCCACACACAGGAGGAACGGCAACTCTGCCCAAACACTGTTGCCTGAGTAACAGAGCGGCAGGCCCCTCCCCCAGAAGACACGCTGGGAGAACAAGAGGCCGACAACCCTAAGGTCCCTATAAAACAAGTGCATCTTGCTTGGGTTGTGGTCAATAATTTCAACTCTATACACTCCCTCAACCACCCCTCAACAGAATGACTGGGGGAGGAACCCCAAAATAGGAAAGACCCAGACACTATGACTTCTGCCACAGATTTACAAATGGATTCAGATATAACCAAGATGTCGGAGATGGAATTCAGGCTAGCAATTGTGAAGACAATAGCTAGAATGGAGAAATCAATTAATGGCAACATAGAGTCTCTAACAGCAGAAATGAAAGCTGAATTGGCAGAACTCAAAAATGCTATCGATGAGATCCAATCTAATCTAGATAATCTAACAGCTAGGGTAAGCGAGGCAGAGGAACGAATCAGGGACCTGGAAATCCATTTAATAGACAAAAGGGGAAAAGAGGAGGCCAGGGGAAAACAACTCAGAATCCATGAAAATAGAATCAGAGAAATAAGTGACACCATGAAACGTTCCAATGTCAGAATTATTGGAATCCCTGAGGGGGTGGAGAGACAGAGAGGGCTAGAAGATATATTTGAGCAAATCATAGCTGAGAATTTCCCTAATCTGGGGAATGAAACAAACATTTGTGTCTTAGAGGCAGAGAGGACCCCTCCCAAGATCAAGGAAAACAGGCCAATGCCCCGGCATCTAATAGTAAAACTCACAAATCTTAGAACCAATGAAACCATCTTAAGGGCAGTTAGGGGGAAGAGATTCCTTATATACAGAGGGAGGAACATCAGAATAACGTCAGACCTATCCACAGAGACCTGGCAAGCCAGAAAGAGCTGGCAAGACATATTCAGGGTACTAAACGAGAAGAACATGCAGCCAAGAATACTTTATCCAGCAAGGCTGTCATTTAGAATGGATGGAGAGATGCAGGGCTTCCAAGACCGGCAGAAACTGAAAGAATATGTGACCACTAAGGCGGCTCTGCAAGAATTATTAAGGGGGGTTCTATAACAGGAGAAAGACCCCAAGAGTGATATAGAAAAGAAATTTACAGGGACAATCTATAAAAACAAGGTCTTCACAGGCAACATGATGACAATAAAGTCATATCTTTCAAAAATCACTCTCCATGTGAACAGCTGAAATGTTCCCATAAAATGGCACAGGGTTGCAGATTGGATAAAAAGACAGGACCCATCCATATGCTGTCTACAGGAGACTCATTTTGAACCTAAAGATACATCCAGACTGAAAGTGAAGCGATGGAGATCCATCTTCCAGGCCAACCTCAAAAGAAAGCTGGGGTAGCAACTCTTATAACAGACAAATTAGATTTTAAACTAAAGTCTGTAATTAGAGACACAGAAGGACACTATATCATTCTTAAAGGGTCTATCCAACAAGAAGATGTAACAATTGTAAATATCTACACCCCTAACATGGGAGCAGCCGTCTACACAAGCCAACTGTTAACCAAAATAAAGAGTCATATTGATAACAATATGTTAAATATAGGAGACCTCAATACTCCACTCTCAGCAATAGACAGATCATCTAAGCACAAAATCGACAAAGAAACAAGAGCTTTGAATGACACACTGGAGCAGATGGACCTCATAGATACATACAGAACAATCCACCCTAAAACAACAGAATACTCATTCTCCTTGAGCACACATGGAACTTTCTCCAGAAGATCACATACTGGGTGACAAATCAGTTCTCAACCGATACCAAAAGACTGAGATTATTCCCTGCATATTCTCAGACCATAATGCTTTAAAACTGGAACTCAATCACAAGAAAAAATTTGAAAGAAATTCAAACACTTGGAAGCTAAAGACCACTCTGCTCAAGAATGTTTGGGTCAACCAGGAAATCCAAGAAGAACTTAAAACAATTCATGGAAACCAATGAGAACGAAAACACATCGTTCCAAAACCTATGGGATACTGCAAAGGCCGTCCTAAGGGGGAAATACATAGCCATCCAAGCCTCACTCAAAGAAATAGAAAAATCCCTAGTTCACCAACTAACTCTACACCTTAAAGAACTAGAGAAAATCAACAAACGATGCCTAACCCATGCATTAGAAGAGAAATAATTAAGATTAGGGCAGACATCAATGAATTAGAAACCGGAAACACAGTACATCAGTTCAATGAAACTAGAAGCTGGTTCTTTGAAAGAATTAATAAGATCGATAAACCACTGGCCAGACTTATCCAAAAGAAAAGAGAAAGAACCCAAATTAATAACATTATGAATGAAATAGGAGAGATCACGACTAACACCAAGGAAATAGAAACGATTATTAGAAATTATTATCAACAACTATATGCCAATAAACTGAGCAATTTGGATGAAATGGAGACCTACCTGGAAACCTATAAACTACCAAGACTGAACCAGGAAGAAACTGACAACCTGAATAGGCCAAGAACCAGTAATGAGATTGAAGCAGTGATCAAAAACCTCCCAAATAACAAGAGTCCAGGGCCTGATGGATTCCCTGGGGAATTCTACCAGACATTCAAAGAAGAAATAATACCTATACTCCTGAAGTTGTTTCAAAAAATAGAAACAGAAGGAAAGCTTCCAGACTCATTCTATGAGGCCAGCATTACCTTAATCCCCAAACCAGGCAAAGACCCCATCAAAAAGGAGAATTTCAGACCGATATCCCTGATGAATATGGATTCCAAAGTCCTCAACCGATATCCTAGCTAATAGGATCCAACAATACATTAAAAGGATCATCCACCACGACCAAGTCAGATTTATTCCCAGGATGCAAGGGTGGTTCAACATTCGCAATTCAATCAACGTGATAGAACACATTAGTAAGAGGAGGGAGAAGAACCATATGGTCCTCTCAATTGATGCAGAAAATGCTTTTGACAAAATACAGCATCCTTTCCTGATTAAAACTCTTCAGAGTATAGGGATAGAGGGAACATTCTTCAAGTTCATAAAATCCATCTATGAAAAACCCACGGCGAATATCTTCCTCAATGGGGAAAAGCTGAGAGCCTTTCCCTTAAGAACAGGAACATGTCAAGGTTGCCCACTCTCACCATGATTGTTCAACATAATACTAGAAATCCTAGCAACAGCAATCAGACAACAAAAAGATATAAAATGTATTCAAATTGGCAAAGAAGTCAAGCTCTCTCTTTTCACAGATGACATGATAGTTTATGTGGAAAACCCGAAAGACTCCACCCCCAAATTACTAGAACTCATACAGTAATTCAGTAATGTGGCAAGATACAAAATCAGTGCACAGAAATCAGCTGCTTTCTTATACAATGCAACTGTAGAAAGAGAAATTAGAGAAACTATTCCATTTACAAGAGCACCAAAAATCATAAGATACCTCGGAATAAGCCTAACCTAAGAGGTAAAGGATCTATACTCTAGGAACTACAGAACACTCATGAAAGAAATTGAAGAAGACACAAAAAGATGGAAAGATATTCCATGCTTATGGATTAGAAGAATAAACATTGTTAAAATGTCTATGCTACCCAGAATAATCTACACCTTCAACGCCATCCTGATCAAAACTCCAATGACATTTTACAAAGTGCTGGAATAAACAATCTGAAAATTTGTATGGGACCCAAAAGACCCCAAGTCACCAAGAAAATGTTGAAAAAGAAAGCTGGGGCATCATGTTGCCCGATTTCAAGCTATATTACAAAGCAGTGATCACCAAGACAGCATGATACTGCACAAAAATAGACCTATAGACCAATGGAACAGAATAGAGTCCAGATATGGACCCTCAACTCTATGGTCAAATAATCTTCAACAACGCTGGAAAGAACATCCAATGGAAAAAAGTCTCTTCAATAAATGGTGCTGGGAAAATTGGACAGCTATATACAGAAGAATGAAACTCGACCATTCTCTAACACCATTCACAAAGATAAACTCAAAATGGATGAAAGACCTCAATGTGAGACAGGAATCCATCAAAATCCTAGAGAAGAACATAGGCTGTAACCTCTTTGACATCGGCCACAGCAACTTCTTTCAAGATACATCTCCAAAGGCTAGTGAAACAAAAGTAAAAATGAACTTTTGGCACTTCATCAAGATAAAAAGCTTCTGCACAGCAAAGAAAACAGTCAACAAAAAGAAGAGGCAACCCACAGAATGGAAGAAGATATTTGCAAATGACTCTACAGAGAAAGTGCTGATTTCCAAGATCTGTAAAGAACTTCTCAAACTCAACACCCAAAAAACAAATAATCAAGTCAAAAAATGAGCAGAAGACATGAACAGACACTTCTCCAAAGAAGACATACAAATGGCTAACAGACACATGAAAAAAAGGTTCATCATCATTACCCATCAGGGAAATTCAAATCAAAACCACATTGATTCAACAGTCGTGCATAATTCACAGCACTCACCATAGCACATACCCTCCCCAATGTCTACCATCCAGCCACCCCATCCCACCCACCCCCCACCACTCCAGCAACCCTCATTTTGTTTCCTGTTGAATCACAGACCTGTACCTCTGAAACAAATAATACATTATATATTAAAAAAAGAAGAAGAAGAAGAAGAAGATAGCAGGAGGGGAAGAATGAAGGGGGGGCAATCAGAGGGGGAGACAGACCATGAGAGACGATGGACTCTGAAAAACAAACTGAGGGTTCTAGAGGGGAGAGGAGTGGGAGGAGGATGAGCCTGGTGATGGGTATTAAAGAGGGCATGTTCTGCATGGAGCACTGGGTGTTATACGCAAACAATGAATCATGGAACACTACATCAAAAACAAACAAACAAATAAATAAATAAAAATAAATAAAAGCTAAAAAAAACACATTGAGTTTCCACCTTACACCAATTAGAATGGCAAAAATTGACAAGGCAAGAAACAACAAATGTTGGAGAGGTTGTGGAGAAAGGGGACCCCTCTTACACTGTTGGTGGGAATCCAAGTTGGTACAGCCACTTTGGAAAACAGTGTTGAGGTTCCTCAAAAAATTGAAAATGGAGTTACCCTATGGCCCAGCAATTGCACTACTCGGTATTTACCCCAAAGGCACAGATAGAGTGAAAAGAAGGGCCAAATGCACCCCAATGTTCATAGCAGCAATATCTGCAATGGTCAAACTGTGGAAAGAGCCGAGATGCCCTTCAACAGATGAATGGATAAAGAAGATGTGGTCCATATATACAATGCGATATTACTCAGCCATCAGAAAGGATGAATACCCAACTTTTACATCAACATGGATGGGAGTGGAGGAGATTAGGCTAAGTGAAATAAGTCAAGCAGAGAAAGTCAGTTATCATATGGTTTCACTTACTTGTGGAACATAAGGAATAGCGTGGAGGACATTAGGAGTAAGAAGGGAAAAAGAAGGGGGGTAAGTCGGAAGGAGAGATGACCCATGAGAGACTATGGACTCTGAGAAACAAACCAAGGGTTTTAGAGGGGAGGGGGGTTTTGGGGATGGGTTAGACCGGTGATGCGTATTAAGGAGCGCATGTACTGCATGGAGCACTAGGGTTTTTATGAAAACAGTGAATCGTGGATCACTACATCAAAAACTGGTGATGTATTGTATGGTGACTAACATAACCCTATAAAATAAAATTAAAAAAAAAGACTGATGGGTGTTAACTGGACTTACTGTGGTGATCATTTTGCAATATATACAAATATCAAATCATTATATTATACACCTCAAATTAATATAATGTTATGTCAATTTTAGCTCAATTAAAAAATGAAATATGAAAAAAAATAAAGTGAGGTCAATCCACTCAGTTGTATAGTTTTCTTCAACCATAGTCTGGAAATGAAAGAAGGAACTTAAAGTTATTCCTAATGATTGCAATAGCTAAGTTCATAAAGAACTACTTGTTGCTTCCTTTTTAAAAATGTTGCCTGATGTTTATTTACTCTAGCCTAGAAAATTTCCCCCAACCTTGCCTTAATTGTAGCATATATCTGGCCTATGATTTTGATAATGCCAAATGATATTTTTTTCCCTATGTATAAGGAAACGTTGAATTTCATGTCTGGTCTTTCTAATTTCCTACTTAGTTTTCTGTCATTTAATCTTCCATTTCAATATTATCCCTCTCACTCATACCATTTCCGTATTCCTTTCCATACACTACTTGGTCATGTTTCTCAGTTGTCTCTCATTTCCTGTGTTCTTTTATAGCTCTTCCATCCTTTCTCAGTATCGTTTTCCTGTTTCATGTCCTTCTCAAAACCTCTTACTTGTAGATTCACTCCCTACCACATTATATATTGTATATATTTATTGTGCTATCCCTTTCATACAGAATATATTCTTAGGAAAGTACTTATTAATATTTCTTAAAATTTCCTCTCTGCAGATTATTTTCTTAACCCAGCATAAGTTCTAAAAAAGAACACCTGTTATTACTATGGAATTATAATAAGAATTTCACTTTCCATTTATAGCTGAAGATTTTTTTTGATCACTTGATGTCAGTAATTCATCTGAAAATAGCTACTATTGGAAACTTGGGACTGCATAAAAATAGGTACAAGCTGGAGAGCTTTCATTGGTGGCACTGGGAGCTTGAGGCATGTTTGCCCTCTGCTAAGATGATAGGTGTCAGAGTCCCTACCTGAGACTGTTCTGGGAATCTAAAAACATTTATTGTGCATGCCATCATCAGTCTCCATCCTTATTGTTGGTATAAATATTCTTAATTTTTAATGTTTAAATATGGTATGATGATTCCTTTATTAACCCTTGCTCTTTTCTAAAGAACCATTATAACCTAATCAATAACTACATCTACTGAAGTACAAAATAAAATCAACTTTGAATTAAGAAAGCTTTTAATACTTTCAAAAAAGTCCAAACTCTGGTATTTTTAAGCACTCTAAATATTAAAGATCACATTAACACAGAACCTGTTGCTGACAATAAGTACATTAGCCCCAGTGTGTTATACAAAATCCAAAGAACTACAGGTTAATTATAATAAAATATTAGTTATTAATCAAAAAAATCTGTCAGTATTGAACTCCAGGTATAATGACAAGCCTAGTTCGCTGCCTCCCTGCCTTCAGCCTCCATGGTTGGGTCATTTTAATCCCCAGCATTGCTTCAACACCTAAAGATCAATCTGGCCCCTTATCAGAGGAAATAAAAAGACCTATTAGAGCCCTTAGCCCAGCAGCAACTATGCCTTCATCCACTCTTACTTGTTCCTTATAACCAAATCCTTGCCTGATATCCAAGTTTAAATAACTGTGTTCCCACCATTTGTCCCATACCACTTGTATAACCTTTCTCTCCTTAATTACCTTAAAAATCAGCCCTAGCTACCTGTTGAGATGTCCTATGTTATCTAACATTGGGTCTTCCCAGTGTCAACTGCTTATCTGATTAAACTTCCTAACATTGTCTTCTGTTGTGATCTGCACAGAATTATCTGTACTACTCAGGTGAGTATGTCTAGTCTCCAGAATTCTGGACATCCCCTCTCTGATCTACTCTACAGACAGCCATTCTCTTTAGGCCCTTTTCAATAGTTACTCAATATAATCATTTGCAAAGAAACCAAGTTCTTCAATAAACATATCTAAATGAGAAAGCTGACATTCAGGAGGCTTATCCTTTTTCATCATTAAGGTATGATTGTCTTATCTCTATTTGAGACTTTCTAGACAAAAATTGTTCTAACCTAAACAGTGAAGATGAAACTTAAAGCCCAAATTAAATAGACTCAAGAGCAGTTAGATAACTGCTTCTGAAGAGGAAAAACCAAAACATTCATTTGAAGACTGCTGATTATTAGTAGCATGAACTTCATGGGAAAATTTGGCATCTTTTAAAGTGAAGTTTGGAAATAATAGTTCTAAACATGGAATCTTAATAAATGGATACACCAAGAAATGTGACAAGGACATGGTAAAGGGCTTTCTTATTACACAGTAGGTAAACTCAGGAGAAAGAAAGCAGAAGCAATTTATAAGCTCAGGTTTGCATATCAAAAGAGTGAAAGATGATGTGAAAAAAAAATGGCATGAGAAGTGGGGGTACTCCTGAAGTGAACAGAAATCAAACTCTAGTTAGGTTGGTAATTGGGACCAAAGTGAAAGCAAAGGGGTTAAAAATAAAAGTGATGAGTTTCTGCAGAACAAATTTGGAAAGACTGCAGCAAGAGCTGTGTGAAATTGAATGAGTGCAAGCAGGAAACAGCACAGAATAGAAATGCAAAGCCTTAAAGGTCCTTCAATAGGGTCCTAAGGGTTCTGCCTCTCATCCACCAATAACAATAATAGGAGGTAAAGAGGCCTTCTGTGTCTGAACTGCTATATGCAAAAAGCATGGCAGGACAAAGGGAGGTCTATTCACATAATAAAACATCAGGTTTACAGGGAGACAGGAAAATATCATAGAACAAGTTTGAGTGTAAAATAAAGATAAGCCTGACAAAGGAAGAGAATGAAAAGAAGAGCTAACCTACATAAGATGCTGCAAATCCCATCCATTTCACAATTTTGGTTTTCTGAACGATAGGCAGATGCAAACTCCACCTAAATAACACCTTTTGTGATCTAGAAGTTGTGCCTTACATATTTTGAAATTTCTCCTTGATTTGTGAAATGAAGTCTTTGAATCCATTTTGAAGTCACAGAAACTATTTTAAATCTTGTAAATGATGGTCCATGAACTCTCTGGGAAAGAAAACCCTAAATTTCATTCTGATAATGGTGACATTTGCATTGTTTACATCTAGTATTTACCTTCCTACAGTGAAAAATGTCAGTAGCCATTACCACAACCCCTGTAACATTATATATATCTATAATATTATGTATAAATATTATAGGAAAAGGAAAATATTTCTGAAGAGATTCTATGAATTAAGGCCTTTCAAAGTTGAGTATTCTTAAAAAAGGAAGAATAATTAAAGAAAAATATGTTTTATTATATTTAAGACTCGCAGTTTCAAATGATCTAGCTCTATAAACACCATCATAATATCATTTCATTTATAATGTTTTATTGAGATGATATGTAAGAGTTCTAAAATTTTTCATATCCTGGAGAGTCACTGAGATTGGTAAAGAAATGGAAATGGGTTAAGACAATGATATTAATCTGGACAGAATAATGTGATCAGTGGGATTTTTAAATGTTCTTTTTTTCCACCATTGTGGTGGTATTTATATATGATAGATTCGCTTTTATATCAGTGTTGAGTAGGGAAATCAATTATATCCTTGCCACTTTCATCCCTCCCAAATATATAATACACCACTATTTTTAAATAACCGTTCAGCATGTTATTTAATTTTTATTATTCTACATTACTATAAGCATCCAGTGAAAATGAGAGTAAAATCTAATATGGCCTCTAAAATCAATGAGCCATTAAAGAGTTGACAAAAATTTTGATAGAAGTTTAGAGTACTTAATTATCACCTAAAATATAGATGCTGAATTTAATCTTTGTTCCAGATGCTTCTTATAATAGCAAATGTTTAGGATCCTCCATTTACAGATTTGATTTTAGAGATGAAAATAGTAAAGCCCTAACTTTTAATACCTAGCAATTTTTCACATCCTGTGTCTTTCTGTCTCTCTCTGTCTCTCTCTCTCTCTCACACACACACACCAAAGATTTAAAGAAAGATAATTACTTTTTTTATCCTCTATATTTTCATAATTGTCTTCCCCATATTTCAACTTTTTGGAAGAGATTTTTATTACCACTGTCAGTCTATAACTGGGTCACTTGGTAAGGGTGGGAGAAGGAGCCATTCTTCTTTGCCATTACATCTTCCATACCTGATTCTACATCTCTCTGCTTTAATCATCTGTCCAGCCACATGTTAATCATATTATTTTCCCCTGTATCTTTGGTTCTCCCATTCTCCCTCCATCCCCATATACTCACATCTATACTTGCAGAAGGTACTCCTCCTCACTTCCAAGATGAGAAATAATAACTGACATTAAAGTAATGTTTATTCAGTGTTTAATATGTGCCAGGCACTATTCAAAGAGCTTTATAGATATTAATTTACCTAATCTTCATTATAATTCTATGATATAGGTACTATTATTATCATTTTATTATTATCATTATCATACTCACTTAACAGATGAGGAAATTGAGGCATAGATAGACTATATACATTTCTTAAGTTTGCACAGTGGTCAAGACAAAATTCAAATTCCAAGTGGTCTGGCTCCAGTGGCCATAGCATTTATCAGTATATTATACTGTGTTAAGAAGAAAGCTAAGATGTTGAGCTGTCTCAAAGATTCCCTATATGGAACACTAAGCTTTTCTCTAATTTTATTCCAAAATGATAAGAAAGCTTCAGAAATATAAAGTAACAAAAAGGGAAAAATCAGACTTCCCGCTCCTGAGATTTCCTTCTCTGAAATTTGAGTAATCCTTATACAACAGAGACTTTTGGAGTGTGGTTCAAGATGGTGGTATAGGAAGATGCCAAACTCATCCTTTTTCATGGGTAAAACAAATTCACAACTAAATATGGAATAATTTCCTCTGAAAAAGACCTGAAAACTGGATGAACAGAGCCTCCACAACAAAGGATAGAAAGACAGCATTGAAATGGATAGAAGAGGCAGAGAAAGTTCTCACAAAACAAAACAAAACAAAAAACACTGAGGCATGTCAATCTACAGTTGGAAGGGATCACAAATACATGGGAATTTCCCCTGGGAAGCTGGGGGTCTCTCTGTGCTCCACATCAGGTACCCCAATCCCTAGATCTCACACAAAACAAATGATCCCTCAAAACACGTGACTCTGAAAACCAACAGAGGTTACATCTGGAAAAACCATAAAACTGTAGGAAACAAAGAACCTAGTCTTAAAGGGGTTACACACATACTCATTCACCCAGGGACCCAACACAGAAACACCAGTTTGAAAAGTACCTAGATCATATGTGAAGGAGACCCACTTAGTAATCTTAAAGCATCTGCTGAAGAAGTAGGAAGTTGTTGGGAATCTCTCTGGGAATGGAGACAATGGCTGGTGTCATTTTTGAAATCTCATTCCAGCTTGCTAATGCCAGTGCTGGTGGGTGTCATTTTAGAATGTTCTCTCTAACTTATTAGCGCTATAGGGCATGCCCTGCTGAGGGCCCCACCCACACCTGTGCCACAGCTGTGCATAGCAGTCAGGCTGGGTGAGCGCCCCAGCCACCTTCATTGCAGCCCTGCATAATAGCTGGGTCAAGTGAGAATTTGTCCACCCCCATGATGCAGCCTCAACCATACCATAGCATCCTGGTGCATACAGGACACACAGGGGTGCTCCTTCAGCTCCCGACTCTGATGATCAGGAGGGATAGTGCTTCTGAGCCCCATAGGACATCACCTATACAAGACCACTCCTTCAAGACTCGGAGAGGTAGCAGACTTGCCTAATACATAAAAACAAACAGAGTTATGCAAAACCAGGAGACGGAGGAATATGTTCCAAACAAACAAATAAGAAAAAAAAAAAAAACAGAAAAAGACATTAATGAAAGAGAGACAAACAATCTATCTGATGAAGAGTTTAAAATAATGGCCATAAAGATGCTCACTGAAGAGAGAGGAATGGATGAGCACAGTGAGAACTTCAACAAAGAGAAAATATAAGAAAGTATCAAACAGAAGTTACAGAGCTAAAGAATGCAATAAGTGAACTAAAAAATATACCGGAGGGGTTCAACAGAAGAAAAGATCAGTGAACTAAAACACAAAACAATAGAATTCACCTAAACAGAGTAGCAAAAAGAAAACAAAATTAAGTGAGTATACCTTAAGGAAACTTTTGGACAATATCAAGCAGAATAACATTAACATTACAGAGGTCTTAGAAGGAGATATTTATTTGAAGAAAGAATGGCTGAAAACTTACCTACCAGGTGAAAGAAATAGACATCCAGAGCCAGGAAGCCCAGAAAGTTTGAAACAAAATGAACTCAAGGAGATCGACACCAAGACACATTATAATTAAAATGGTAAAACCTAAACAGAGAATCCTAAAAGCAACAACAGGAAAATAACTTGTAAATACAAAGGAAAGCCCACAAGGCTATTAGCAGATTTTCCAGCAGAAACTTTGCAGGCCAGACTCGAGTTGGCATGACATATTTAAAGTGCTGAGAGGAAAGTTTCCAACTAAAAATTCTTTATCTGGAAGAGTTATCATTCAGAATTGGAGGAAAGATTGAGAGTTTTCCAGGTAAGCAAAAACTAATAGAGTTCCTCGCCAACCAGCCTTATAAGAAATGTTAAAGGGACTACTTTAAACTGAAAATAAATGGCACTAATTAATAACAAGAAAACATACAAAAGGAGAAATCTCACTGGAAAATGTAAATTTATATTAAAGATAAGGGACCAATCACATATAAAGCAAGTATGAAGATTAAAAGACAAATGTCAGGGACACATGGTAGCTCAGTCGGTTAAGCGTCTGCCTTTGGCTCAGGTCATGATCCTAGTCCCATATCAAGCTCCTTCCTCAGCAGCGAGCCTGCTTTTCCCTCTGCCTTCTTCTCCTCCTGCTTCTGCACTCGTGCGCTCTCTCTCTCTCTGACAAATAAATAAAATCTAAAAAAAAAAGACAAATGTCATAAAATTTATAAAACTACAGTGATTAGTTAAGGAATGCATAAAATAAAGATGTAAAATGTTACATTTAAAATATAAAACATGTGTGGGGTAAAAGTGTAAAGTTTTGGAATATGTTCAAATTAAAGTTTCTATCAACTTAAAACTATCTATCTATCTATCTATCAATGAAATGGGCGCTTTTATATGTGATGTTATATGTGAACCTGATAGTAACCACATAGCAAAATTTATAGTAAATGCACAAAAGAAAATGAAGGAATCTAAACATAACACTAAAGAAAGCCATCAAATCTCTCTCAGGGAAGAGAGAAAAAGAACAGAGAGGAGCTATGACAACAGCCAGAAACAATTAACAAAATGGCAATAAGTACATAACTATTAATAATTAATTTAAATGTAAGTCAACTAAATTCTCCAATCAAAAGACACAGAGTTGCTGAATAGATTTTTTAAAATTCACATCTTTATCCTGTGTACAAGAGACTCACTCCAGATCTTAAGGGACACAGACTGAATGTGAAGCCATACAGAAAGATATTGCATGCAAATGGGAATGAAAAGGAAGCTGGTGTAGCTATACTCATATCAGACAAAGTAGACTTTAAAACAAAGACAAATAAAAGAGAAAAAAGAACATTATGTAATTATAAAGGGTCAATCCAGCAAGAATATATAATATTTATAAATATATATGCACCCAACATAGTATCACCAAATTATAAAAAGCAAAAATTAACAGAACTTTTTTTAAATTTTATTTTTTTTTATTATGCTATGGTAGTCACCATACAATACATCATTAGTTTTTGATGTAGTGATCCATGATTCATTGTTTTCATATAACACCGAGTGCTCCATGCAGTAAGTGCCCTCCTAAATACCCATCACCGGGCTAACCCATCCCGCCACCCCCCTCCCCTCTAAAACCCTGAGTTTGTTTCTCAGAGTCCATAGTCTCTCATGGTTCAGCTCTTCTTCGGATTCCTCCCCTTCTTTTTCCCTTCCTTCTCTTAATGTCCTCCACGCTATTCCTTATGTTCCACAAATAAGTGAAACCATAAGATAATTGACTTTCTGTGTTTGACTTATTTCACTTAGCATAATCTCCTCCAGTCCCATCCATGTGGCTGTAAAAGTTGGGTATTCATCCTTTCTGATGGCTGAGTAATATTCCATTGTATATATGGACCACATTTTCTTTATCCATTCATCTGTTGAAGGGCATCTTGGCTCTTTCCACAGTTTGGCTATTGCGGACTTTGCTGCTATGAACATTGGGGTGCATTTGGCCCTTCTTTTCACTCTATCTGTGCCTTTGGGGTAAATACCGAGTAGTGCAATTGCTGGGCCATAGGGTAACTCCATTTTCAATTTTTTGAGGAACCTCAACACTGTTTTCCAAAGTGGCTGTACCAACCTGGATTCCCACCAACAGTGTAAGACGGGTCCCCTTTCTCTACAACCTCTCCAACATTTGTTGTTTCTTGCCTTGTCAATTTTTGCCATTCTAATTGGTGTAAGGTGGGAACTCAATGGTTTTTTTTTTTAGCTTTTATTTATTTATTTATTTATTTTGATGTAGTGTTCCATGATTCATTGTTTGTGCATAACACACAGTGCTCCATGCAGAACGTGCCTTCTTTAATACCCATCACCAGGCTAACGCCTCCTCCCACCCCTCTCCCCTCTAGAACCCTCAGTTTGTTTTTCAGAGTCCATCGTCTCTCATGGTCTATCTCCCCCTCCGATTCCCCCCCCTTCATTCTTCCCCTCTTTTATTTGACCATAGAGTTGAGGGTCCATATTTGAGCTCTCTATTCTGTTCCATTGGTGTATAGGTCTGTTTTTGTGCAGTATCATGCTGTCTTGGTGATCACTGCATGGAAGATGGATCTCCATCACTTCACTTTCAGTCTGGATGTATCTTTAGGTTCAAAATGAGTCTCCTGTAGACAGCATATGGATGGGTCCTGTCTTTTTATCCAATCTGCAACCCTGTGCCGTTTTTATGGCAACATTTCAGCTGTTCACGTTGAGAATGATTATTGAATGCTACAACTCTATTGTCATCATGTTGCCTGTGAAGACCTTGTTTTTATAGATTGTCCCTGTAAATTTCTTTTCTATATCACTCTTGGGGTCTTTCTCCTTTTATAGAACCCCCCTTAATAATTTTTGCAGAGCCGCCTTAGTGGTCACATATTCCTTCAGTTTCTGCCAGTCTTGGAAGCCCTGCATCTCTCCATCCATTCTAAATGACAGCCATGCCAGATAAAGTATTCTTGGCTGCATGTTCTTCTCGTTTAGTACCCTGAATATGTCTTGCCAGCTCTTTCTATCTTGCCAGGTCTCTGTGGATAGGTCTGACGTTATTCTGATGTTCCTCCCTCTGTATATAAGGAATCTCTTCCCCCTAACTGCCCTTAAGATGGTTTCATTGGTTCTAAGATTCGTGAGTTTTACTATTAGATGCCGGGGCATTGGCCTGTTTTCCTTGATCTTGGGAGGGGTCCTCTCTGCCTCTAAGACACAAATGTTTGTTTCATTCCCCAGATTAGGGAAATTCTCAGCTATGATTTGCTCAAGCATATTTTCTAGCCCTCTCTGTCTCTCCACCCCCTCAGGGATTCCAATAATTCTGACATTGGAACGTTTCATGGTGTCACTTATTTCTCTGATTCTATTTTCATGGATTCTGAGTTGTTTTCCCCGGCCTCCTCTTTTCCCCTTTTGTCTGTTAAATGGATTTCCAGGTCCCTGATTCGTTCCTCTGCCTCGCTTACCCTAGCTGTTAGATTATCTAGATTAGTTTGGATCTCATCGATAGCATTTTTGAGTTCTGCCAATTCAGCTTTCATTTCTGCTGTTAGAGACTCTATGTTGCCATTAATTGATTTCTCCATTCTAGCTATTGTCTTCACAATTGCTAGCCTGAATTCCATCTCCGACATCTTGGTTATATCTGAATCCATTTGTAAATCTGTGGCAGAAGTCATAGTGTCTGGGTCTTTCCTATTTTGGGGTTCCTCCTCCCAGTCATTCTGTTGAGGGGTGGTTGAGGGAATGTATAGAGTTCAAATTATTGACCACAACCCAAGCAAGATGCACCTGTTTCATAGGGACCTTAGGGTTGTCAACCTCTTGTTCTCCCAGCGTGTCTTCTGGGGGAGGGGCCTGCCGCTCTGTTACTCAGGCAACCGTGTTTGGGCAGAGTTGCCCTGCCTACTGTGTGTGGAGGGGGAATGGGCTCAGTGAAAACCAGTTTTGGGGGGCTTTCCCTGGCGACTTTCCATGTCTCTTCTGAGAGTCAGAGCAGAAGAGACCATTTCCAACCTTCTGTCTCAGAGCAGAGAGATCGCAGTCTGTTCTTCAGTGAGCTCTCCAGGACACGCTATCTCTTTTTCTGTCTGTGCTGCTGTAAACTGCAGTGTCCTGGGTTGTGCGCCCCTCAGCAGTGCTCCCAGTCCTTGCCTCCAGGTCAGGGCACATTTCTGCCCTTTGTCCTTCGAGAACCGCCAGCTGCCCCCAGTTCGCAGGTGTGGCCCCACTACTTCCGGTTTCAGTCCAGGGTGCTGTCTTAAAGTCCTTTCCACGCTGCTACCAGTCTGTGAGGCTGTGCCCTGTTCCCAGCGTGGGAGGCTATCGCTCACCAGCGGTGTAGGATCCCCACGGCTCAGCTCCCCCCCTTCCATTTATCCTCCGATATCTTCCTGCAGAATCACGGCTCCAGGTTTCATACCTCAAAACCAGCCACCTGCGATATTCTGTTTGTAGAGATCCAGATCTATCTTCTTACATCTCAGGCTGATTTTGTGGGTCTTCACAGTGGTCTGTTAGATATCTAGCTCAATTCTTGGGACCAGTTGGAATAGGGTCCCCTACTCCTCCATCATCTTTTCCCCCCATCGATTGACCTCACTTTAACTCCATGGACATAAATCTCAAATGGTACACAGTATTGCCCAGAGATAGTCCTGTACTTCCTTAGTACATTAATTTTGCACTTAAAAAATACTTCACACCTTTTCCACTCTCTTCAAAATCAACTGCAATATCTCATTTCTCTGCCCCTCACCCCTCCACACTTTCTCACCTCAAATACACCTAATGTAAGTTGATGGTCTTGTCACATTCCCAACCTTCTACCATTACAATGGATAATGTGTCCCTGTTCCCATTAAAAAGGTCCATCTAGATTTCTTGAAACATACCCCTGCAATTGTCGCTTTTCTCTCCTGTGTTATTAATCCTTCCCTTTTTATGGGGTCATTCCCGTTAGCATTTAAAATATTCTAGTGTCAGGGTGCCTGGGTGGCTCAGTCAGTTAAGTGGCTGCCTTTGGCTCAGGTCAGAGGGGTGTCTGCTTCTCCCTCTGACCTTCCCCCCTCTCGGGCTCTCTCTCTCACTCTCTGTCTCACTCTCAAATAAATAAATAAAATCTTTAAAAGACAAAATAAAATATTTTAGTGTCTCCTATTTTAATAAAACAAAAACAAGAAAATTTCCCCTTATTACCACATCTTTCTCCAGCTACTGTCCCATTTTTTTGCTTCCCCTCAGGGCAAATCTTGAAAGGATTGTCATATTCACTGTCTCCTCTTCCTCTCCCACATTCTCTCCTCATCCCACTCCAATGGGGCTTCTGCCATCACCACTTTACCAAGGCTGCTTAAGTCAAAGTGACCAATGACCTCTATGTTACCAAGTAGAACAATCACTTCTCAGTGTTCACTTTATCTGGTTTCTCATCAGCATATAACACAGGTGACTATTCCCTCCTTCTGCTATAGAACACTTTCTATAGTTGTCTTCTGTGTTTCCACTTTTTTTCCTTCTAATTCACTAGACATTCCTTATTTACCTTTTTTTGCTGGGTTCTTCCTTTTTTGCTCAACCTCTTTATGATGTTATATTCTAGGACCCTGTCCTTGGAACTTCATGTTTTTTCTATAGACTATCACTGGTCAATGTCATCTATTCCCACAGATGGTGTTTACATCTATATGCTTATGAATCCTAAATGTATATCTCCAAATCTGATTTCTCACCCACAATTCAGAGTCTTATGTTCAATTGCCTATTTAACTCATCAACTTGAGTATATAACAAATATCTCTAATTTAAGGTCTCCAAAACAGAATGCTTGATTTCTACCCCTAACCAGAAACTATCTCTGCTCTTCATCTTCATCTCATTAAATGGTACTACCATATACACAATTGTGAAAAACCCCAAGGCTTTGTTTTTTGGAATCCTCTTTCCCCTCATTCTCTGAATCCAATCTGTAAGAAAATAAAATCAACTCTACCAAAAATTTCATAAATCTTACCCTTTCCTACTAACTCCACTGCTATCATCCTTGTCCAGGCCACCTTTATCTTTTTTCTAATTGTTGCAAGAACTTTAAAATTAATTATCCCACTTCCATTACTGTCTTCCTCCAATCCTTTCTCCATACAACAGCCACAGTGATCTTCAGAAAGCTAGAAGTAATATCAGGTCACTGCTTTGCTTGAAACCTTCTAGGTCAGTATTGTCCAGTAGAAATATAATATGAGACACAAATATGAGCCATATATGTAGCTTTCAGTTTTCTAGTCAATACTCTTTCTTAATTTTATTTATTTATTTAAGAGAGAGAGCAAGTGAGAGAGAGAGGGAGAAAGAGAGCACAAGCTGGGGGAGAGGCAGAGAGAGAGGGAGAAGCAGACTCCTGCTGAGCAGGGAGCCTGATGTGGGGTTTGATCCCAGGACCCTGGGATCACAACCTGAGCCGAAGGCAGATACTTAACTGATTGAGTCACCCAGGTGCCTCTAGTTGCTACTTTTTAAAAAAGTGTAGAGAAATACTAATATATTTTGTTTAATCTAACATATACAAAATATTATCCTTTCAACATGTAGTCCATATAAAATTATTAATGAGATAATTTTACATTCTATTTTTCACACAAAGTTCTAGAAATCTAATGTGTGATTTATCCTCAGTGCATCTCAATTTTAACTAGCCACACATTTTAAGTGCTTAGTAGCCACATGTGGGTAGTACTTGCCATATTGGATGGTAAAGTTCTAGGGGACTTTCTTCACACTTAGAGTAAGATCCAGAATTCTCTGAGTTCACAAAATTACACATGAATTGACTCTTGTCTACCTCATCTCCACCCACTCTCTCTTCTTGCCCGCTATAATCTAGCCATAATGCCCTATCTGTCCCTCCAGTTTGTCAAGTCTTTCCTGCCTTAGGTCTCTTACTTTTGCTGTTATATCTTCCTGGGATTCTCCTCCTCCAATCTTTACTTGACTGGCTTCTTCTTATAATCATGTCTCAGCGTAAATATCACCTCCTATCTAATGAAAAGGAAATATCTCTATCTATTTAATCTTCAACATTTATTCATACATGGCATTTCCTCACTTATGATTTTGTTGTCCTTCTTGTCACACTAACTATAAGCTCCTTGATCACAAAAAAACATTGTCTGTCTTATTTGCTATTGTCTTCCTAGGGCCTAGAACAGTGTCTGGCATATACTAGATACTCAATAGATGTTTGTTGAATGACTGAATAAATTCATTCAAGGCATGACATTCTCTTTATATCCAATTTTTTGTTATCTACTTAAGAACAAGCCAACAGGTTTTGGCATGACTACATGCTAGCATGCATGCTAGAATCAAAGAAGTGGTCATTTAATGTGAAAAATAGTAAATATTTTCAGTCTATCCATGGCTAAATTCCACTTATCTTTTAAGTTTCAGCTTTAGTCCTGCCTCCTCAGGGAAGAACTTCCTGATTCTATAGATTATTTTCCCCATGCGGTTTTTACCCTTCTAATCAACATATCTCCCTTTATATTACTCATCATACCTTCAATTATTACATGCTTATGGACTATATTCTCCATAAGGGTAGAGATTGTGTTGGTCTTTTTATCTCTTTATCTAGTACAGTGTCTAGCATGGAACAAGAGTTTATTAAATGTTTGCTGGATTGAATTAAACTGAACTAGTTCAGAAAACAGAGAGTGAAGGTGAACATAGGGGGTGATTATTGCAGATAGATGGTCAAGGAAGGCCTGCCTGAAGAGGTGTCATTTGAGCAGAGACCTGAATACAATGGAGAGACAGTCAAACAGATATTGAGGCTAGTAAGTCTGAACTTCAATATAAACTTGCTTATTGAGTGAATCTAAGTTCTGATTACGGAAGAGAAACTGTCATGTTTGTGGAATGACTCTATGATAGGAGAAAAAAATTATAAAAAACAAGACTTTGTATTGCTCCAGTAGCATAACTTCCCCTTCTTTTATTAACCTAAATTAAAAATCTGATGTTCAGACATTTCATTTCAGAAAATCTGAGAAGGTTCAAGCCACTAAAATAGCCATATATATGAGTGGTTTGGTAGGTATGTCTCTACTTAAAATAGTACCTTGTTTAGAACTCTGTAGGTTGCTAGAGAAATGGTAAAATGGTGACACCCTTTCAGGAAGAGAGATAAGAGGGATCAAAGCTAGCTTATAGGTGGCAAAGAGGATAATCCTCTATCACATGAAGGATTGATCTCTTTCAGTATGAAAGGAGACTAACTCTGACAGATGTCAACACACAGAAAAGTAGCACTTTCTGCTTCTATCATAAAGACAAATTGGAGCAAGTGCCTTAGCTCTTGAGACTATTTGAACTCCATGGCCCAGGTGGCAGAAACTACAACTAGAAGGCAACTCAATTCAGCCTGATATTCAGGCCTTTACTTACCTTTTCTTGATCATTGGCTGATTTATTAGTTATAGTAAGCACTTTTCATGAAACAGACCAATGTTTCTGAGTATAGTATACTAACTCTGGGCACAGTTACTCTTATGCCACATAAGAGACAGGTTTTACTCTCACTGGGTAAGTCTGCACTATTTTATTTTGACCAGCAGGTTTTATCATTAATATGCTACTTTTAACAAAAATGTATTGATCACCTGCTATGTACCAGACACTTTTCTAGGCACTGAGGATACAGTAGTGAGCAAAACAGATAAAGCTCCTGCCCTCAAGGAGCTTATATCCTAGTGGACAGAAACAAAGAGTAACTAGATAAACCAACAGTTATGTAATATAATATAAAGGCTATGAAGACAAGTGAAGCAAGGAAGAAAACAGAGAGTGAAGGTGAACATAGGGGGTGATTATTGCAGATAGATGGTCGAGGAAGGCCTGCCTGAAGAGGTGTCATTTGAGCAGAGACCTGAATACAATGGAGAGACAAGCTGAGGGAATAGCTGGGGCAGGGTGTTTTAGACAGAAGAAACAGAAGCTTTTCTGTTGATGTTTTGCTCAAAGCTAAAGCCTTTAATGCTTTAGTACAGTTTTCAGTAGCATCGTGAATGCTTTAGAGATTTTTCAGTAGCATTTTGGGGGTCTTCTAGTATGCTTAAATGGCCCTCTTCTGCCTAGGAAGTCTGAAATATTGCTGTCCCCCTCTAGACAAGGTACCCAGAAGAAAGTCATCTGGCATCCCAACCACCCGACTGGGTCCTGCTCACCTTATCCTTGTCCTAGTTTATTAAGCACTGGCATTACTGGGTCTTCCCTCAAGGAGATCACAGTCATTTCTCTGGGGATAGACTTGGGCTCTGATAACCCTTTCCCATGTCCTTCTGGCCAAAATATTTAGAAGCACCTGGCTAGGCACATTCCATCAATTCCTCTGTGCATCTCCAAAATCCCATCTCAGTCTCCTTGGAGTAGATGTCTTGATTCTGGATCCTTGGCCTGATGATAATGAGTTGGATATGCTCTACCCATTTAGACTGTGTGACAGTCGTTTTGAGGGTTAAATTTTGCTCTTGTTTCCTGTTTTATATTTTGGGGTAGAATATAATTTCTAAGGAGTGAAATGTGCAGATCTAAACTATACAGTTCAATGAGGTTTTTCAAATGCATAAACCTGTATATCCCACATCTCAGTTAAGTTAAATGATCTTTCCATCACCCCAGAAAGTTCCTTTGTACCCTTCCTAGTCAATCCCTCTCCAGAGGTAACCACAACTCTAATTTTTTTTTTTTTTTACTGCAGTTTAGTTTTGCCTATTCTTGAACTTTATGTGAATGGAATCATACAGTATGTACTCTCCTTTGCCTGGCTTCTTTTAGTCATCATTGTGTATATGAAATTCATCCATGTTGTGTGTATTAGTGATTCATTTCTTTTAACTGTTGAGTGGTATTCTATTGTATGAATATACCTAATCCATTCACCTATTGATAGAAATTTGCATTGTTTATAATTTTTGGCTATTATGAATAAAGCAGCTATAAACATTTACAAAAAAGTCTTTCTGTGGACATCTTTTTGTCTCTAAGGTAATTATCTAGGAATGGAAGTTGGATCATAGGGCATAAAGGGATTAAGAATTTTAATGTGTATAAAATTTTGGTTCTGAAGTCAGACTATCCATTGGCAATGGTATGAACCCTCTTATAGGTGCTGACAGTCTTGACTCTGGCTGGTAAAAACACTGTATTCAAGACAATAGCATAGTGGTCATGAGTAAGATTTCTGGACTCTGACTGCTTAAATTCACATCTTGGCTCCATTACTTAAAAGTTGTGAGGCCTTGGACATACTATATAATGACCCTGGACCTCGGATTCCTTATATGTAAAATGCACTTGTCTCATAGGGTTGTGTATTGAGGATTCAATGAGATATTCTTTATAAAATAGTGCAGTCCTGCACACTTCATAAAGTTTCAATAAATGTTGACTTGGGGATTGTGGGGACTTAAGTTCTATCTGCACTTTCCTGAATGCTTCAGTGACTATAACATCAAAATGAAAGGCAATCATACTTTAAAAGTCAGACAGTTAATTCACAATGAAAGGCTAAACTCTGAGTTAATAGGAAAAAAATTTAAGTTAAATGATCCCCTTAAATAATAATGTACAAACAAGTATTGACTAGTTGTTCACCTTTACTCTTCAGACAAACTTTGTCTTTGGCAACATTGTATTTGCTTGTTAAATAATATTGGCTTATATACATAAGACTAATATATTCTCACTTCCTTGTGAGTAAACTGTTGACATTCACAGGGGGTGCCAATAATAACAGCTGAACTTGCAAAATATGAATAGCGAGATCAATTCAAAAACATCATTAGAAACAATTAATGTCAGACTCATGCATAAAGATGTTGAAACCATAGGAAATATTTTATGACTTGGCAGTTACTAAGTTATATATACTTTACTTATCCATTGCAATAAAATCAGTTTCCTGACTCCCTCTGCTACATACAGTTTTGATCAGCTTGCATTAGGCAATGAAAACACAAATGTGTAAATATCAGGGGAACTTTCCTTTCAAGTGATTCTGCTCAGTTTGCAATGTCAAGGTTTCCAGCTGTTTGATGTAATAATTGCAGCAAATACCAGGGCCACAATTCAAAACAGGTGACAATGACCCTTGATTTCACTTCCAAAGGAAGTGTCCACAGAAAGACTTTTTCATAAACTGTAATCACTGATGTAGCTGTGGACTCTAATCTAAGAGAAACTGAAAATCTAAAAACTAAAATTAAGTTTCTCCTATTCTTCCTCAAGCCAAATCATTAAACAATATTGCTTGAGCTAGGTGTGGCCCTGCTGTTAGTATAAACTTAAATTTATTTTAAAGGGAAATTTAGAAGTTGTTTGGCTTTTGCAGCCTTTTCCATTCTTTGAAAAATCTCAAATACTCATATTGAGTAGAGAAAGCCCAAAGTGAAACAGCAAATTCCTGATTTTCTCTAATGACATTGCTGATGAAATGAGAAGTCAGGATTCTGCCTCTAACAAAGCCATGAGGACTATGTTGGAGGCTGGCGTCTTACTTCTTGTCATCCTCAAAGGGATAGGCAAATTGCTGCGTGCATCTTGGTAGCCCTCTAACTACATTATGCAGCTGTAATCTATAGATGTGTTGGAAATCACTATGTGTCCTTCAACCACTATATTCTAGAAAATGTCCCCAACTCCTATAAACTAAAAACCACTAAAAATTCTGGAGGAAAAAAAAGAGCTCAAATTAAATAACTCCACACCTCATAAATGCTTATACCAGTTTTACAGGCCTATTTAACCTGTCAGTTATTAACTTAGTTAGGGACACCCTTCTGTGTACCTCCCCTATACTCCTTTAACCCTCTTGCTTACCTTTATTATAGTACTAATCACACAGCTGCCAGTTTGATTTTTTTTCTAAAATGCAAATATGATTATTTCACTCCCTGCTTAGTATCCTTCAGTGATTTCCTACTGTTTCCAAGGTAACATCCAGACTCTTTACTTTGGCCTAAAAAGGCCTTCCATGATCTGCCCTTGTTTATCTTTCTAGCATTATCTCCTGCCATCTTTTCCTTTCCATCCCTGTTTTAGACAAAGCGCCTACTTACAGCTCCCCTAAGAAGCCACACTTGCTTCCCTCAATGCCTTAGCGCATATTTTTCCTACTAATTCACATGCCCCCCCCATCCACCTGGCCAGTTCTTATTTTTATTCATTTTTATTTTTTAAAAGATTTTATTTATTTGAGGGGGGGAGGGAGAGAGGGAGGGAGAGAGGGAGGGAGAGGGAGAGCTCACATGAACACAAGTGAGGGGAGGGGCAGAGGGAGAGAATCTTCAAGCAGACTCCCCACTGAGCACAGAGCCTGACTCAGGGCTTGATCTCACGACCCATGAGATCATGACCTGAGCCAAAACCAAGAGTCAGACTTAATAAACTAGCCACCCAGGCTCCCCAGTTCTCCTTATTTTTAAAGATTCAACTCCAGTGACATTTTCTGCTAAGATCATTTTTGCTTTTGTTCACATATGACCCAAAATTCAAACCTCCATAAAATGCAGGTGTCTCTCCATTGCTCTCTCTTAGCTCCTACTGAATAATATCATCATACCACTTAATGCTTTCATAATTGCGGGTTTTCTCTACAGTTCTCCCCACTATACTGTGAACTTGTGGTAAGCAAGGACACTATTTTATAAATTTCTGTATTCCTTAGAGCCTGTCTGCCAGTGTTCAATAAATGTTGGCTTAAACAATGCAACAAAGGGAGGGAAAAGCCTTTGAAATTACAACTGATGCACTTGTTTTTTGAGTTCTTCGTAGACGTAGCCATGACCTGTAAATCTTCAATGTGAACACTCTGGAGCCAATTTGTTATCATCTATGACCCACTGGACAGCCCTCCTATGGGTCTCCTGTCTATTGAAAGGCAGTCCTCTGGCATTCTGTCAATTCTTTGAAAGGCTTTCTGGCCTCTTATCCATGTCCTAGTTACCATCTCAATTTCCTTTTGGGGCCTGACTCCAAGACTCTTGTCCTTCCTCTGGCCACTGTGTGAAACTTTCCTCTGAATCTCCCCTTGACCAACTGAAGTAACTCATCTGGTCCCTTGATCACTGATCTCCAGGCATGTGTAGCATGAACTCTTCCTTTGTCTAGGTTGCTGAACAACTTAAATGTACTAATGTAATAACGTTTTGTTTAAAAAAAACCAACAGTGAGGCATTGAACAGAGCCAAAAATAGTAGGTCTGGAGTCCTAAATGCTCAAGGTCTTGGGGGAAGGGAGTATGAAAACATAGGAGTAGTAAGCATTTTCATTACTTATTGCTCCCCAGTAATAGCATTTCCTTAAATCCATAAGGGGAAGTTCTTTCCTAATGCCATCCACCAGTAAACTGAAATTTAGGCTAGTTCCCATACCTTCAGTGGCCTTATGGTTTTTTCCACCGGGCTTCACTGGGGTTAACAATGCCAAATATTCCTACTAAAGCCTTTCTTCTCTAATAGGTCCTGAACATCCTGTAGGAATAGGTCAGCATCCTTACAGTAATCACAATTTTAAAAAAATATATGCATTTAAACAGCTGCAGGAATACGATGATGCATCTGGAATAAAACAGCTATTGACATTTAAATATAATTTTGTAACACAGATCTTTCAACTGCTACCGACCCCTAAGAAGGTATCAAATAACACGTTTGCCTTATTGAATAATAGTTTGTAATATGCTTTAAAGGTCTTCTCCCTCTCTCTTGGGCCTTTGATGTGTTTATGCTTTTGAAGAGTATTCAATACCTCTTATATTTTTACAAATTCTCAAGTCACCTTATATTTTTTTGCAAGATCCACTGTATCGCATGATTTGCTGTGGAGATTAGCACATTATTGATATTTTTCCTTTCAGATGACTAGTAAAGAAAAAGAAGAAGCATGAATAGAGGACTGTTGTAATGTCATTTTGAAGTCCCTCATTATATATCATGAAGAATACTACTTTTTAAATTTAAGTTAAAGTTAGTTAACACATAGCGTATTACTGGTTTCAGGGGTAGAATTTAGTGATTCATCAGTTGCATATAACACCCAGTGCTCATTACACTGAGTGCCCTCCTTAATGCCCATCACCCAATTACCCCACTTCCAACAATCTTCACTTTGTTCCCTGTAGTTGAGTCTCTTATGGTTTGTCTCCCTCTCTGTTTTCGTCTTATTTTATTTTTCCTTCCCTTCCCCTATGTTCATCTGTTTTGTTTCTTAAATTCCACATATGAGTGAAATCATATGATACTCATCTTTCTCTGACTAACTTATTTTGTTTAGCATAATTTAAAAATATATCCCTCTAACTCCATCCCATGGTAGGTGAAGGTGGGTAATTTGTAAAACATTAGAGTTTTATTCACATGATACAAATAAGAAAGAAACTTCTAAATTCTCTTATTTGCCAAGCAAAACAGTAATACTTTCCTGTGACTTTTAAGCCGCCTAATAAAAGACATGACTGCAGATTTTTATAGTTTGCTAATAAGTCCTTATACATGGAGAAATCATTAAAACTTCCCATCATAAGTGAAGAGATATGCATTGATCTTAGTTTGTCAACCAATAACATAGATTTTTGGTGGTGTAGGAGGTAGAATTCAATAGAGTTTATCCTTGACTTGGCAACAAGATCCGACTGCCTAGTACAGAAAACAATCGTCACTGAGAGACAGCACATATGATGGTCAAAAGCCAAATTGTTTCTAACTGCTGCACAAAAACAAGGAGTGATGAATTAACTACCTGAACAGTGAACCAGAACAGGGGAATGTAAGCAATGCTTATAATTCCTTTAAAGCAAAGAAATAGAAAAGTATGGCAATGGATTCTGATATCATATATAATAAAATAAAATAGATGAAGAAAAAAATGAAAGAGAGCAAAATGGTACCATGACATAATGGATTTAAATGACTAGTCTCAGATGATTCAGAAAATAGTTATAGACTTGAGTTAAATGAATTTTAGGGTTTATGCCTGAAATCTGGACTAGAGAGAATACATTTACACAGAATTTCCAGCCAAGCAGAAATATAGCTTGGTGATACAGGAAATAATTCTATGATGACAGAATGTGGTCTTATGTTCTTTTCACTTCCCAAACTAAAAATATCTCAGATATTGGACAGTAAGAGGCATTGTACAAGAGCAAATAACAGGCATGATACTTGTCTTATGAGAAGATACTGTACAGTCCAAGGGAACAAAAGCTGCCAGTTAGGCACATAAAAGAGACTCAGAAACCTGAGAAATGTTTAACTAGAATTATCTTTGCCAATAATACAATTATTTACTCTCTTTCACATAGTGCTTATTCCCAAGAGCAGGAACAAACTGCATTCTGAGTTGGTCTACCATTTATGATGGTAGGTTGGGCCATCCACACTTACTCATTCCAGTCCTCTTTGGGACTAGAAGTGCAGATTTATAAGAAAGACAGCCCATTCTTAAAGGACGTTATAATGATGCTTGAGTATTCAGTACCCAAAGTATAACAACAAAGGCCAAGCTCTATGCCTTATTTGCCGTCATGTCTCAAGGTATGCACCCCAGTATGCCTGCAGAGAAAGTAACCTCAAGAGAATGAGTGAAATAGCAAATACATTTCTTATACCCCGCACTTCCAGAAGGTCACCAGGATTGTCTGAGGAAGGCCCAAGAGAGAGGGAGAAGACCTTTAAAGCATACTACAAACATATATATATATATACATACATATTTATATTATATTTATTGTAATATAACTGCTCCATGCATCACTGTGCATCACTGTGGCTCTGGCAAGGTATCCATAGTTGACACTTGCCTTTCCAGCCAGAAGGGGAAAGAGGAAGAATAAAGTAATAAAATGGAAGAAACACAACTCACTTTATGAAAACTCACTTTGTGGTCTGCTCTGGATAAACCTCTTTATTACCTTAAGTGTAGTGCAAATCATGTCAGCAGTCCCTTATCACCATGCAGTTTGTACATTTGTGTATCAGAAAAGTACATGTCCATATTCACTGAAAAATTGCGTGCCTGAGGAGAATGGGTAGCTTTCCTTAATCAGTGAATTTGAAAACCTACAGCTTTCAAAACACATCTTCTCAAAAGCATTTTGAGTATGTGTGGAGTGCATGTTTTTAAATTAAAAAAAAAGCTTCAATAAAAGCACAATAAAAAGTAAAAGCAAAATATTTCAAGCAGTAATATTGTCACAGTATCTTCTCAGATACTCAAGGCTTAACTAGAATTAGATTAGATACCATGTGCTAACAAAAGATGGCAGAGCCTATATATTGGTGCCTTTCTATCAATAAAACTATAATAAAATGAGCTGTAGAGGGGTGCTAGGTGGCTCAGTTGTTAAGCATCTGCCTTCGGCTCAGGTCATGATCTCGGGGTCCTAGGATCGAGCCCCGCATCAGGCTCCCTGCTCCACGGGAAGCCTGCTTCTCCCTCTCCCGCTCCCCCTGCTTGTGTTCTCTCTCTTGCTGTGCCTCTCTCTGTCAAATAAATAAATGAAATCTTAAAAAAAATGAGCTGTAGACTGTGAATTCAATCTTTGATACATATAAAGCCAAAATACTATATCCAGTTTTGTGTGAACAATTACTATTAAGGATGCATAGAAACTACAGTATCCCATAATTCATTTGGAAAATAATATATAATCAGGCATTAGTTCCTAACTATGAATCAACTCCAATTTTTAGTATTTAGTGAGCAAGTAGAAAATTTAACCTTGGTCAATTAAGCTAACCTCTAAATTGCTACCTAAGCATGTTGGTGACAGCTGTCAACTCAGAAGCAGTTTATAAGGACTGAAAGATGACAAGAAAATGTTGAGTTGATATGACAGAGACGACAAAGATTTGCTAAGGCACGTATCCCTGTAGGAAATATTCTGCACCACAAGAGATGGCCAGTGGTCAGGGGAAAACCATTAAAGCCAGAACTGTGGAAACTTTTAACTCTTCACTCTGGAAGACTAAAGACTTAAAACAATACACATCACTTTCCCTAACCCTTAAAAGTAGAGCTTGGTCTGAGAGCTTCATTGATGTTGGCTGATACAGGAAATAAAAAAGTAAAGGTGTTTGTACTATGCCTTTGGTTGGCAAGATAAACTAAAGACTTTAGAAAGAAAAACACTAAAATTTTCCACTGTCTACAAAATTTACCAGGCATGCTTTACTGCAGGGGTTGTGCTATCATGCCTATTGCCCAGGGAAAGACACATGATGCAGGTAATGAATGATTCACTGAAAAGCACACATATAAGTCATACCCATTGGTACTTGCTGTCACAAAGCAGCTGAAGGCTGCTCTGTGTAATTCAGTGGGGGTATCCTTGGTCTCCAGGCACTGTGCTCCTGATAACGCTACAGTGTGGAGCATCTTTGAGGGCAACATTTCTTTCTTTGTCTTTTTTTTTGTTTAAGATTTTATTTATTTCACAGAGAGAGAGAGAGAGCACGCGAGCATGGGTGGGGGGACAGGGCGGGGGGAGAAGCAGAGGGAGAGGGAGCAGCAGACTCCTTCCTGACCAGGGAGCCTGACTCAAATTGGGGCTTCTTCCCAGGACCCCAGGATCATGACCTGAGCCAAAGGCAGATGCTTAACTGACTGAGCCACCCAGGCACCCCCCAGCATTTCTGAGCAGTAGGAAAGGAGGGCAAAAATCTGAGACCACCAATGACCTAGCCAACAATGAAGAGTGCCTAAAATTTTTCATTTAGGGCCTAATTTGATATAGGGCATAGAGTAAGAAAAAAAACCCTCATTGATTAAATAAAAAATAGTACATTTCCACAGTTGGGAGTGGCATAGCTGCACTCATTAACAGTATAATCTCTATTCTGTTTTAAACCCTCATTGTTCATTTTTCTGCATTATGATCAACTTATAAACTACCTCAAAGTCTTCTGAAGGAAATCAGGGTATAAATCCCAAGTAAATAAGTTACTGACACTACTCTGTGTATTTGCCAGAACCATATATCACACTGAGTCACAGTCTCAACAAGCTTGTACTATCCCTTGGCCTTTTCAGAGGCTGCGTTGACTCATATCCCTGGAGCACTGTTTCCTGTGCTGAAAGGGTCATTCCCCTGTATAGCCCTGACTGCTGAGTAAGATATTTGCACACAGGCTGGGGCAATTGTATGTTTATTGTCTGAATTTTCAGTGAAGTCCATTTCAAAATGGAATTTATTTCTTACCACCAGAATGTGAAGAGATGAGAATGCCGAACAGATCACTATATGGGAGAATATGGGTAACAAGGTCCCTATTATGCGGTGCTGCTTTGCCAAGCAAAATGCATCATGTTAACATAGTGCCTGTGAGGCACACAGACACTGTGCACGCATTTCATGCCATTTCTTAATGCTTTGCTGCAACCAGAAAATTCCCTGCAGACAGAGGAATAATAAGGAGAGTAAGTATTGGTCCATATACTTGGCACTTAAAAGAAATCAGGACAGGACTACAAGAGACTGAAGTTGTTTCTACACACAAAATCCTAAGCAATTTAATCAAGTTAGAGATTCAAATGATGTCAGAAATTTTTTAAAAAAATGCTTGTCAAATGGTTGTTTTACTGAGTTAAGTGGCAAGTCTATTTAAATGCCTCACAGGCATGACGTTATTCTTCACCTTCTTTTTCTTAGCAAAGATTTTTGTGGAATTATACACATTGTAATGCCAAGACACCCAAACAGCCAATTATTTCATTCAGATAATTCAGCTAAACTAGTTATTAGTGGTATGTAGAGGAAACAACTAGTTGACAGTATTTCCATTTTTTAACGGGTTATTGCTTCTGTAGATATGGTCTGAGGCTCTTTCTAGCAGACAACTAATTGTATCCTCATAGAATGCAGACTTGAAAGGAAGCTTAATCAACCTATCAATTAGTAAGCATTTATAGAGTCCATAATAATAGTTATAATTTATTGGACACTTACTGTGTGCCAGACTCTATGCTATACAATTAACCTGGTTTATCTCATTTAATCCTCCAAAGAAGCCTTTAAGATGGTTATGTTTCCACCCCCGTTGTATACATAGAGAAACAGGTTCAGAGAAGTGCCAAGTCCTAGAAGAGCAGGCACTATGGTGAGGCACATCAGAATAAGAATCTACAGACAAATTTAACATCATGTGTGATTAAGCCCTCAGTGCTACAGAGACATTGAGAGAAGGGGAAGAAGAATATGGACATAAACAGTCAGGAAAAGTTTGGGATTTGAACAAAATCCTAAAGGACAAATAGCAAGGAAGAAAAATACTATGTGCAAAGATGACAAAGGCAAATGAGTGACAATGACATAAAAGTAATGGACTGGCTTGAATTTATAAGACTGGCATAGGGAGTCTACTGCTAGCCTTTCATTTCCTTTCATATGTCATGAGTTTCTAAGATAAAACGCCAACATTGAAATACAGGTACACACAATGGGGTAGTTTGTAAATGTGATGCAGCTAGTTCTCAAGAAAAAACAAATATTTGATAGCTCCAAAGACATTCATTAAATGCTTCATTTATGCTGAGAAGTATTTTTTAAGGGGAAAAAAAACATATTATGTATTACCTGTCTCTTTATCACCAAGCCAAACATTCTTTTGCTTTCTCTATTCTGACAATCTTTGCTAAATTCTGGGAAATCCATATGGGTAGGATCATTCTGACAAGAAGCAGTAATTACAAGCTGACATCTATGAGGACAGTTACAGGTTGTAGTCAAACACCTACCCATCCCTAACATATATTATCTCTCTCTGTTATCAGTCTTGCACTCATTCAACTTAGCTGTGAAACATCAATGGGGTATTTTTAAGGTTTATTTTTGTAATTAAAAACTTTGGTATGAGGGACTCTACTATTTTTTGATCCCTATTATCTGAAAACACTCAAATCTATTCTAGAAAGAAGTGGACACTGACACCTTAATAAATTTACAGATTTTGCTGCTGAAAGGGTGTTTAATCCAATCTTCTGTAAACATAAAGAAAGGAAAATAAGGCAAATTTGATTTTTATATGCTTTAGTCAATGCAAATTTTCACCAGTTTTCTCTTAAATACCATTTGCAATACTTTTATTATTTTTATTCCTATTACGTGCAGTTTTAGTAATTTTCTTTCTATTCAGTCCTTAACCACAAGTCAAAGATAGTAAGACATCTCTTTCATCTCTCCTTTCTGCTGCTTTCCAACAACAAAACAATAAACACACTTTCCAATATATCTGTTTTAAGGCACTCTTTAAAACATATTTTCTGTTATCTGAGAATTTGTCTTTGACCTTAAGGTAGGATGGAATTACTAACCTATAATTAGCATTAATCAACACTAATATTTTTGAAACAGTAATGTTGTATTCAATCCTTCAAGGCCTACCTACACCATATCATCAGCTCTGATTACTCCAGCTCATTTGAAATTCTATGCTCCTATCATATTTGTCTGTATAACCCAAGGCAATGCTTGTTTCCATATCAATTACTGTCTCCAGACCTAGCTTTAAGGCAAAGATCAAGTCTTATTCTACTTTTGTGGCCCCCTCACATGGCATCTAGCAAGGTTACAGATAGGAACAGATAAGTAAAGTAGCAGCCAGTGGGGAAGTTTGAGAGAGGGGGTAATGGAATTGTTGTGGGCCATGTTTTCTCAAAAGTGCTTTTCATATTTTTTCTTAATTAAATGTTTTGAAAATCCCACATATGTCATTAACTCTATCCTCATAAATTATTCTGGGAGAGACTGAAAGTTCTTAGTCTGGACACTATAATTAGTCATGGCAGAGTTTCTTATATTGGCTTTATGTTTTTTAAAATACACAGTAATTATCTTCCCCCTGCTTCTTTAAATTTATCCAAGATTGAAATCAAATAAATATTATACCTGCCTAAAACAATAAAAGTAATAACAACAACATCTGGTTCTTATATTTTACCCTCTGAGAAACTAAAAAAAAAAATCTTTAAAATCAGTTCTAGATGTTTATTTGTGTACCTTTCTTTAATGTGTAGGTTACTAAAACTGTAGGTTACTAAATGGTTAACTCAGTTGGGCCATTGCCAAGGAAAATATCTATAGAAAGGCCAGAAATTCCTAAAGTTCTACATCTACCCTTGCTAACATGATTTGCTTTAAAATTAGAAAACAACTGAAATTGCCATATAGCTAGAATACTATCAATACAAAGTGAGCTCACTGACTTTGCATTTGTGAGGGTCACTGAGGAATGAGGTTGCTTTTAATCAATGGCATATGCTTTGAAATACACTAACCATTTTTAAGTGGGTGGTCAATGACTGTAATACTGCTTTAAAGGGGAACAAAAACCATGGCCCATTTGTATTAGATGCTAGAATGGTGTCAAGAGTAAAGAATGTTATATACATAGGATATTAGACACTACAGACTACTTTTTCCCTCTAGTAAAGATATCTAATCTATAGTGATAAATATATCAAATTCTGACTTGGAAATAGTTTTGAAATATACTCATGTATAGAAAGTCTGCTAAGCTACCCAGAAAGACTAGGATATGGCAAAACTCAGTTCTGTCATACCTCCAACCAAGCCCAGATCTGATTAAAAAAAAAAAATTGGACATTAATTCAAAAAGATATATGCACTCTTATGTTTATTGTGGCATTATAATATTATAATAACTTTGTATGGTGACAGATGTAACTATACTTATCCTGGTGAGCATTTTGTAATGTATGTAACTGTCAAATCATAATGTTGTACATCTGAAGCTAATATATTATGTGTCAACTATAATTTTAAAAAATAAAATTTAAAAATTAAAAAAAGTTTTTGGAGAATACATATTACATAATACATACACATAATACACATACATATACAAAATACATACACATTACATAATACAAAAGATCAAGAACTCCTAATTTCATAATAAAATTTCTACCATAATTTGACCTTATTATGGGATATATAAAGTAGATGATGAAGCATGCCTCAAGAAACAATGAGTTTTTCTACTATATAACATGTTGTTCCTAAAGAAAAGGGGGGGTGTGATGATGATGGACATGTTTCAGCCTCATGAATATTTGAAACGCTGATTTTCAGCAGCCTCATATAACAACCAGAAAACATAGAGGCTGGAGATAAAAGAAGTGTCTCATTCACTTGTACAATTGATGCATCATGTGTTAAACAGAAACAAATAGCACTTGCCCTAGTGAGACATATGAAAAATGACTGACACTTAAAAGTAGCAATTATAATTTCAGTGGAACTGCTATAAGAATCGAAAAGATTTTATTAGAGGAAATAGAATACAAAAACATTACCTAGGTATATTACAGCATACAGGGTTGGTTTCTGTTCAGAAAATGCAATATAGACTTAACCATTAAGGCAGAAGTTACTGAACAACACCAGAATTTAGGCTACTAACAAACAAGAAACATTTTTTTTATTTGCTTTGGTTTTATGTTTATTTGTTTATATTTCCTTATATATTGTAAACCTTCATTCAACTCAATTCAACCTAACAAATATGTATTGACCAATGATAATGCCTTAAGCACTATGTTGCTATAACTGGCTCAAAGATGAATACTATATGATTTTATACTTGAAAAGCTCACAATTTAACATGGATGCTTAGGGTGGAGGCAAGAAGAAAATCAGAAATTTTCATAAATTACAGCACAGGGTTTGCATGCCTTAAAAATACACAAAGTGCTATGTGTGTATAAATGAAATGGTGATCCCAAGTGACTAAGGAGACTAGAAAAGACTGGGTGTAGGAAGTATTCTTTGAGATGGGACTTTCCTTGAAGGATTTTAAAAGGCAAAAAATGGGAGCTGGGAGAAGGATTTCATAGGCAGAGGGCACAGAGTGAATGAATGAATGAATGAATGAATACTTTGGTCCATCTTTCCTGGAGAGTAGGTTCTGTTTAGGGAGAAAATGAGAGAGAGACTTGGGAAGGTAAGATGGAGTAATATCAGCCTGGGTTTCTTAAAAAATACAAAGATAACACTTTCATAAAGTTAAATTTCAAATGACACAAAAGAGAACACAATAAAAAGTGATCTCCTACCTGGAGATCTACTACCCAAGAGTGACCACTTACCATTTTCAATAATTTATTGTGCATTCTTGCAGATTTTCACATGTATATGCCTATATACATACATGCATAATATATAATATATATGCATTATACACACACATGTATATCCTTTTCTTTACAAGTGGGGACATATTGTATACACTGTTCTGTATTTTTATATTTTCTTTACTTAGCATATCTTGTAAATATTTTCCTATCAGCATATATATACCTTAGTCTTCTTATAGACTGCATAATAGCACTCTGTGGGTATGTCATACTTTATTTGATCAGATTCCTGCTGATGAACATTTAGCTCACTTTCAGTCTTTTGTTTTTATGAACAATGCTACAAAGAACACCCTTGAACATACATCTGTGTAAACATATATATCTATAGCAGGATTTTTCAACCTCAGCACAACTGACACTTTTGGTCAAATATTTCTCTGTTTTAGGGTGTTCTATACATTGTAGGATGTTTAGTATTATCTCTGGCCTCTATCCACTAGATTCCAGTAGCATCCCCTGTCCTGTTATGACAATCAAAAATGTCTCCAGACATTGTCAAATGTCTCCTTGGTGGCAAATCACCCCAGATTGAAAATTACCAATCAGTAGGACAAATTTCTAGTAATGGATTTGCTTCTAACTATGTTATCTGTTCACTTGCCAACACTACATATTATCAAAATTTAATATTTATTACTCACTTTCATCTGCATTTACTCATGAGTGAAACTGAAGATTGTTTCCTAAATTTATAAGCCACTTGTGGGTTTTTTTAGAAAAGATTTTATTTTATTTATTCATTTGAGAGGGAGAGAGACAGAGAAAGCACAAGCACGGGGAGAGGCAGAGGGAGAGGGAGAAACAGACTCCCCACTGAGCTGGGAACCCAACATGCAGCTCTATCCCAAGACCTGGAGGTCATGACCTGAGCTGAAGACAGCCGCTTAACACCATCTGAGCTACCCAGGGCACCCCTGTGTGTGTGTATTCTTTTTGATTGAATTGCTGGTTATCTCCTTCCTTTTGTATTGAATGGTGATCTTGTATCGATTCATAATAATGCAAATTATTAGCCTTTTGTAAAGTATTTATTTATTTATTTGAGAGAGGGAAAGAGTGTGAGTGGAGGGAGGGGCAGAGGGAGAAGGAAAGAAGCAGATTCCCCACTGAGCGGCGAGCCAGACTCTGGGTTCAATCTCATGATGCCAAGACCACAACTTGAGCCAAAACCAAGAATCAGACACTCAACCAACTGAGCCACCCAGGCATCCCAACCTTTTATCTGTCACATGTGTTGCAAAATATTCTTCAGCTTTTGCCTTTGATCACTGCATGTTTTCTGTGCAGAATTTAAAAATTTATATAGTGACATTTACTGATATTTGCCACTAGAATTTCTATATTTTGTATCTTAGGCCTTTTATATTTCAAGAACCCTATTCCCATCCATAGCCAGTATTTACTTCCATTACTCTTACAATTTTATTTATTTCATTTTCAAATCTTCTTTTTGGAATTAGTTTTGGTATAAAGAATGAAATAGGGAGTTTTTAGTTACCTTTCTCTCCTTAAATGCAGAGTGAATTTCAACATAATTTTCTATTTTAATATGGCTCTTTAATTATAGTAGTGACTGGGTCTACTTCGGGATAAAAAAATCTATTTATTTGATATGTCTTCCTATTCATGTTCCTTTATTACTACAGTTTGTAATATGTATTATAAAATTAATCCTTGTTTATTACTCCTACTTTTCATAATTTTCCTACTTACCCTCACATGTTTATTTTCATATTTTGTATGTATTTTGGAATAATTATGCCTAGTTCATAGTTCCCTTGGTATTTTAGTTGGGATCACATCAAATTTTAACATCTTTTCAATATTGTCTTTCTATCCAAGAACAGAGTATCTCTTTCTATCTATTTATGTCCCTCAATAGAGTTTTAAACTTTTTCTTTGGGGTGCCTGGGTGGCTCAGTTGTTAAGCATCTGCCTTCAGCTCAGGTCACAGTCCCAGGGTCCTGGGATCGAGCCCCGCATCGGGCTCCCTGCTCGGCGGGGAGCCTGCTTCTCCCTCTCCCACTCCCCCTGCTTGTGTTCCCTCTCTCACTGTGTCTCTCTCTGTCAAACAAATAAATAAAATCTTTTTAAAAAAAATCTTTTTCTTCATATTGGTTCTACAAGTTCCTTAATGATCAGAAGATATTATTTATAAGTTTTAACTGCTTTTATATAGGGAAACCATTACAAATTTTCTGTATTGCTATAGATATGTATTTATATACTATATAATTCTAATAATGTTTCACTAGTACTTGGATTTTCCAGATATAACAATCATATCATTTGCAAATGATGATCATTGTGCCTTTTTTTCTCCACTTTTTAAATATTTTATTTCCTTCTTTCATCTAATTGCACTAGCTGGTACATCCAGAACTAAGTCAAATAATAGTGATGATATTGCCTAGTTTCCAGCTTCAGTGAGAATATTCTTAGTTTTATAATTAACTATGATGCTGGTTTTGTACTGATATTTTATTAATACATTTTATCATATGAAGAATTATTCTGCTCTTCCACTAACTTTATTTTTTGTTTAAATTCAATTAGCCAGCATATAGTATACCATTAGTTTCTGATGTAGAGTTCAATAATTCATGAGTTGCATATAACACACAGTACTCATCACATCATGTGCCCTCAATACCCATCACTCAATTACCCCATTCCCCCACCCACCTCCTCTCCAGCAACCCTCAGTTTGTTTCCTATAGTTAACATGGTTTGTCATGTCTCATGGTTTGTCTCCCTCTCTGATTACTTCCCATTAAGTTTTCCCTCCCTTCTGCTATGATCCTCTGCACTGTTTCTTATATTCCACATATGAGTGAAACCATATGATAATTGTCTTTCTCTGATTGACTTATTTCGCTCAGCATAATACCCTCCAGTTCCATCCACGTCAATGTCAATGGTATGTATTCATCCTTTCTGATACCTAAGTAATATTCCATTGTATATATACACCACATCTTCTTTATCCATTCATCTGTTGATGGACATCTGGACTCTTTCCATAGTTTGGCTATTGTGGCATTGCTGCTGTAAACATTGGGGTGCACGCACCTCTTCAGATCATTACATTTGTATCTTTGATGTAAATACCTAGTAATGCAATAGTTGGGTCAGAGGGTATCTCTGCATTTAACTTTTTGAAGAACCTCCATACTATTTTCCAGAGTGGCTGTACCAGTTTGCATTCCCACCAATAGTGCAAAAGGGTTCCCCTTTCTCTGCATTCTCGCCAATATTTGTTGTTTCCTGACTTGTTAATTTTAGCCATTCTCACTGGTGTGAGGTGTTATCTCATTGTGGTTTTGATTTGTATTTCTCTGATGGAACTTATAAAACTCAACACCCAAAAAACAAATAATCCAGTCAAGAAATGGGCAGAAGACATGAATAGACATTTCTCCAAAGAAGACATACAAATGGCCAACAGACACATGAAAAAATCTTCCACTAACTTTAAAAATAGGCTAAAAATAGGCTGTAGTAGAGTAATCATAAAGCAATGTAGAAAATGGACTAGAGCTAAAAGGGTCTCGATCATTTGTTCTCAAAGTATGGTTTTCAAACAAGCAGGATTAGCATCACCTAGAAACTTGTTAGAAATACCAATTCTTGCTCCCCTCCTTCATCTACTAGATCAGAAACTTTTAAGGAGGAGCCCAACAATCTGTATTTTAATAACCCCTCTAGGTGATCTGATGCATACTAAAATTGAAGAACCAGTGACGTAGTGTAGGAGTCAGCAATTACTGCCTTTGGGCCAAATATGGCTCTCCTTCCTGTTTTTATAGTTTTATTCAAACACAGCCACAATTATTCATTTATGTATTGTCTATGGTTGCTTTCAAGCTGCAGTGGGAAATTGAGTAGTTGCAACATATACTGACTGACCTGAAAAATCTAAAATATTTACTATGCTATCCTTTACAGAAAATGTCTGACCTAGAGGAATGGTTCTCCCCTTGGCTAGATTAGATTCATGTGGGGCAATTTAAAAAATACTCATATTTGAGTCCCATAATCTACCATTTAAATGGAATCCCCAGGTTGGGATCCATGCATAAGACTTTTTTCTTTAAAGCACTACACTTGATTCCAAGGATATCTAGTCTGTCATATTGTCCAAACTAACTCATATTCATGAATCATATCTGCATATCTTTGATGTTGATTCAGGTAGAGAGATAGGTAGGGGATTATTTCTTTTTTTTCTTGTATACACAAGAAATTAATCCCTGCCATAATGTAGTACCATGATAAAGACAGGTAATGCAATGTAATAAAATGACAAGTCAACCATTAGGCATATATCTTAGGCAAAGCCAAAGTAAATTGTTTTCTCTGAAGCTTTTGTTTAGGAATTGGCTGAAATGAATGAATATAAATAATATTAGTTCTGTAAAGCAGTTATTGGACAGTTTTTAAACCCAACCTGGAATTATTAGTGAATTTTGAATAACATACACTCACCATTAGATTTCACAGATCATTGAAAATACCTGTGAATCTATCATAGATCCATAAAGAATAGTATCTAATTGCATAATTACATGCACACACACACACACAAACACATGTACACATATATCCTATCATTGTTACAGTATGTGCGGAAAATGAATCCTATGTATTTAAAAGATACTTACCTTTATTTTTATTTATTTTTTTAAGATTTTATTGTTTGACAGAGAGAGAGAAAGCACACAAGCAGGGGGAGTGGGAGAGGGAGAAGTAGGCTCCCCACTGAGAAGGGAACCCGGATGTGGAGCTCGATCCCAAGACCCTGGGACCATGAGCCCAGTCGAAGGCAGACACCTAACCAACTGAGCCACCCAGGTGCCCTGATACTTACCTTTATGTTTTGATATTTGTAGATACCCTATCTATTTTAAATATTGCAGAAAGAGTCTCTTAAAGCAGGATTGAAAGAAACTTGGTGTCAAAAATATTAGAATGAAAATGGAGGAAGCATGGAAGAGTCTAAAAAGAAGGTATTTTGTTTCTCTTCAGACCCAATTTAAACTCCAAACTTAAAAGCATCATCTATTTCAGAACCTATAAACTGGCCCAAGGAAGGTAAAGGACACTGCTGATATGTTATTTAGGTCCAGGGGCATGGAATATATTTACTAGCCCTGAGGGCACAATAAGATCCAGGAGTGATTTCTAATTTGGGATGACAGGTGAGGGCACTGACCTCAGTAATGTCCATAAGAAACACCTAGACTCAGAATGTTTTCCATAAAGCCCCACTGATGTGTGTAGGACATGCTCAGCATTCCTGAAGGAAATGATTTCTTGTTATGCAAATAACATTACTGTGTGAGATGTGTGAGGTTACATATGAATAGTTAGATTTATAATGAAATTTCCTGGTGGGAAGAACAAATTTAAATGTTAACTACTGCCTTAAGACTATTCAAGGCAAGTGGGGTTCAAGATGGTGGCATAGAATAATCCTAAAATCACCTCCTCCCACAAACACAACAAATCTAAAGCTACATATGGAACAATTCCCTCTGAAAAGGACCTAAAATCTGGCTGCACAGCACCTCTGCTACAATGGATAAAAAGGCCACCTTGAGATGAGTAGGAAAAGCAGAGACATTGTCTCGCAAGAAAATCCACTCCAGGTGTGGTGACCCACAGCCAGAATGGATCTCATACACAGATCTTGTCACTGAGAAGTAAGAGGTTTGTGTCCCTTATCAGGCACCCCAACCCTGGGAACTGCACTAATGAAACAAGCCCCCAAAGCATCTGGCATTGAAAACCAATGGGGCTTACTTCTAGGACAACAATGGGGCTATAAGAAATGGAAAATCTGTTCTTAAAAGGCTCATGCACAGACACACTGGCCCCAGGACTCAGTATAAAGTCAACAGTTTGAAAGGGGCCTAGACCATATGTGAAGGAGACTCATTTGTTAATCTTAAAGCATCTGCCAAAGTGGTAGGAAACTGTTAGGACTTTTTCCAGGGACAGAGGTACTGGCAGATATAATTTTTGCATTTTTCTTCTTCCACCTTATTGATGCCAATGCAGGCTAGTGCCATTTTCATACTCCTCTGCCCTTAGTCGGCTAGCTCCGGTGGGAGTGGCCTGCCAGGGCTGTCAGGATGCTCACACCCCAACCCAGCATGCCACAGCAGGACAGCCCAGTACCCTGTCACCATGCACCACAGCCGTGACCCACTCCACCTCAGCCCAGAGCCCAGCCCCAGCCCTTGCACACCAAAGCCAGGCCAGCCAAGCACTCTGCCCTCTTGTGTGACACCTGCAGCCTGCCCTACCATGGCTGAGTCAGCTGAGTACCTGGTACCTGAGCACCACAGTGGCAGCAGGCCTTGACATGACTGCAACCCCTTGAGTACAGGGGATGCTCCTTGAGTACCTGGCTCCAGTGGCCAGGAGGAAATTGTATTTCTGGGCCACATAAGTCTGAAACAATTACAGAGACCATCTTTGGCAGGCTACCACTCCCTAGGGCACAGCACAAACATCAGATTGAAACACATCCCCCATGCTATTGCTTATGTTCTGAAGGGGGAGAAATCAGAGAGGGAGATGAACCATGAGAGACTATGGACCCCGAGAAACAAACTGAGGGTTTCAGGGGAGGGGCATGGGGGGATAGGGTAACAGGGTGATGCATACTAAGGAGGGCACGTGTTGTGTTGAGCACTGGGTGTTATACGCAACTAATGAATCATTGAATACCACATCAAAAACTTATGGTGTACTATACAGTGGCTAACTGAACATAATAAAAAAATGAAACACATCCCCAGTCTTTAAGTGAAAAAGGCTTATTTTCCTGTCCCGGAGCTTCAACTTGAAGGGCAGGCTTCAGGTTTCCCACACATCAGAAGCTACAGAGGTGCCGCCAGGGAACATGAGCAGGAAGACAACATATTAGTGCCCTCCCTTGTCCTTGCCATAGCTCACAGATACTAACCAACAACCATAGTGTCAATGAAGAAATCAATGGAAAAAAAAATCTGAAGACAAATGAAAATGAAAATCTATGGGATGCGAGAAAAACACTTTTAAAAGGGAAGTTTATAGTGATACAGGCCTACTTCAAGAAATGAGAAAAATCTCAAATAAACCATATGCCTTTATACCTAAAAGAACTAGAAAAAGAAGAATAAAATAAGCCCAAACATAGTAAAGGAAATAATAAAGGTTAGAGCAGAAACAAGTGAAATAGAAACTAAAAAAGGTAATAGAAAAGATCAATGAAACTAAGAGCTGGTTATTCCAAAAGATAAACAAAATTAACAAAACTTTAGCTAGACTCACCAAGAAAAAAAAGAGAGAGGGCTCAAATAAATAAAAGCAGGAATGAAAGAGGAGTTACAACTGATTACCACAGAAATACAAATGATCATAAGAGACAACAATGAACAAATATTGGTCAACAAACTGGACAACCTACAAGAAATAGATAAATTCCTAGATGCATACAATCTTCTAAGACTGATTCAAGAAGAAATAGAAAATCTGAATAGATCAATTACTAGCAAGGAGATTAAATCAGTAATGAAAACCTCCCAACAAACTAAAGTCTAGGACCAGATGGTTTCACTGGTGAATTCTTTCACACATTCAAAGAAGATTTAATACCTATGCTTCTCAAACTCTTCCGGAAAACTGAAGAGGAGAGAATAGTTCCAAACTCATTTTATGAGGCCAACATTACCCTGATATCAAAACCAGACAAGAATACCACAAAAAAAGAAAATTATAGGCCACTATCCCTGATGAACATAGATGTTAAAATGCTTAACAAAATACTAGCAAACCAAATTCAACAATACATTAAAAGGATGATACACTGTGATCAAGTAGGATTTATTCCAAAGATGCAAGGATAGTTCAACATCTGTAAATCAATGTGATACACTACATTAACAGAATGAAGGATAAAAAATCATATGATCATCTCAATCAAATGCAGAAAACTCATTTATAAAATTCAACATCCATTTATGATAAAAACTCAACAAAGTGGGCATAGAGGGAATGTAACTCAACACAATAAAGGCCTTATATGACAAACCTACCAAAAATATCATACTCAACAGTGAAAATATCAAAGTTTTTCCTCTAAAATAAGGAAAAAGGCAAGGATGCCCATTCTTGCCGCTTTCATTCAACAAAGTATTGGAAGCCCTAGCCACAGCACTGTCAAGATAAAGAAACGAAGGCATCCAAATCTGAAGGGTAGAGGTAAAACTACCACTATTCAAAGATGGCATGATACTATATGTAGAAAACCTTAAAGAGTCTACCCCCCAAAAAAAAACTGAGGCTAAATGAATTTGCAGGATATAAAATCAATATACAAAAATCTGTTGCATTTATATACATTAATAACAAGCTATCAAAAGAGAAATTGATAATCATGTTTACAATTGCATCAAAAAGAACAAAATACCTAGGAATAAATTTAACTAAGGAGATGAAAGACCTGTACACTGAAAATGACAAGATACTGATTTAAAAACAATGAAGAAACAAATAAAGGGAAATATATTTCATGCTCATGGACTGGAAGAATTAATATTGTTTAAGTGTCCATATTACCCAAAGCAATCTACAGATTCAATGCAATCCTTATCAAAATCCCAATGGTATTTTCCACAGAACTGGAAGAAATAATCCTAAAATTTGTGTGGAACCACAAAAGATCTTAAATAGCCAAAGAGATCTTAAGAAAGAAGAACAAAGCCGGAAGTTTCATACTCTCTGATTTCAAACTATACTACAAAGCTATAGTAATCAAGATAGTATGGTATTGGCATAAAGAACAGATGCATAGATCAATGGAACAGAATAGAGAGCCCAGAAATAAACTCACACATATATAGTCAATTAATTTACAAGAAAGGAGGCAAGAATATACAATGGGGAACATTTCTTCAATAAATGCTGCTGGGAAAACTGGACAGCCACATGCAAAAGAACGATACGATACACAAAAATTAACTCGAAATGGATTAAAGACTTGAATATAGGACCTGAAACCATAAAATTCCTAGGAGAAAACAGGCTCCTTGAAATCATTCTTAGCAATGTGTTTGTAGATCTGATGCCAAGGCAAGGGAAACAAAAGCAAAAATAAACAAATGAGACTACATCAAACTAAAAAGCTTTGGCACAGCAAAGGAAACCATCAACAAAATGAAAAGGCAACCTATTGAATGGGGGAAGATATTTGCCAAACCCGTATCTGATAAGGGGTTAATATCCAAAATATATAAAAAACATACAACTCAACAACAAAAAACCAAACAACTTGATTTAAAAATGGGCAGAGGATCTGAATAGACATTTTTCCAAAGAAGACATGCATATGCCCAACAGGCACATGAAAAGTTCTTTAATATCACTAAGAATTAGGGGAATGCAAACCAAAACCACAATGAGATATTATCCTAGACCTGTTAGAATGGTTATTATCAAAAAGACAAGAGAAAACAAGTGTTAGGATGTGGCAAAAAGGGAACCGTTGGTGGGAATGTAAACTGGTATAGCCACCATGGAAAACAGCATGGAGATTTCCAAAAACTTAAAAATAGAACTACCATATGATCCAGCTATTGCATTTCTGTGTATTTATCAAAAGAATATGAAAACACCAATCCAAAAAGATACATGTACCCATATGTTTATTGCAGCACTATTTACAATAGCCAAGATATGGTAACAACCTAAGTGTCTATGGATGAATGTGTGAAGAAGATACGCTGCGTGTGTGTGTGTGTGTGTGCGCGCGTGCACCTGTACATACATACATACAATGGAATACTACTCAGCCATAAAAAAGAAGGAAATTTTTGCCATTTTTGATAACATGGATGGACATTTAGGGTATTATGCTAAGTGAAGTAAGTCCAATGGAGGAGGACAAATAACTTATGATTTCACTTTTATGTAGAATCTAAAGAACAAAACAAAGATATAAAACAAAATAAAAACAAACATATAGATACAGAGAATAGATCGGTCGTTACCAGAGGGGAAGGGGGTTGGAGGGTGGGCAAAGTGAATGAAGGAGCTGAAGTGAATGGTGATAGATGGTAACTAGACTAATGGTAATAATCATTTTGTAATGTGTACAAATATCAAATTATAATATTGTATACCTGAAACTTACATAATGTTGTATACCAATTTTACCTCAATAAAGACTATTCAAAATTTTTTTCTTTATCAAATAATATAAAAACAGTACATTTTATAAGTTTTAAAAAAGAAAGCCCAACATACACTTACTAAAACCTGGAAAACTCTATCATAGCTCAGTTAAATTTAGATCTCATTTCTGAAATACCATGTCTATCACTCACAAAATACTACCAGATTCAGCAAACTATTCAATATCTGATTACCCAAGGGCTGTGGGTACTTTGATTCTACTAGGTAGCCACATGTAATGATAAGAACTGGTTACCATTAGTACCACTCCCGGATGAAGAAACCCAGGCAAGTAATGATAATCATTAACAATGACAAAAGGAATGCCCAAAATTTGTGTAGACATTTTACAAGACAGAGAAAATGAAGTAACAGCCGTCTAGCACTCCTAGATGGTAGGAGTAAATGTGCTGTTTGGTAGTTAGAGCTTGTAGCATCAGCCTCATTGTCTAAATAGTGGATGCAAAGGCCCAGAGATCGTGAATGGATAATGAAGCTGAGAGACAGAGATTGTAGAGTTACCCCAAGGATTGTGGAGAGAAGCAATAGAAAAAGCACAGTTAAGGTCCCTAAAACAGCACCCTCCAATATCCTTAAGCTAGGATGTTGATGTGTCTTATTCCAGTAAAATAAATGGCCTAGTGATACATAGCAAAAATGAAGTTCTGTCGATCTCAACCCTACAGTGTCTTTCTGTTCCTTAGAGGAGATGTGAGTAAAGCACTTAGCATGGTTCCTGGTATAAACTATGCACTACCTGGCCTTGGTGGTGGTTATCATTAGTAGCAGTTGCTAATTTAGAGTTTCCTACCCTCTGCACTTGGGGAAAATGATTTTTCCTCTTATCAGGGCTTCCTCTTAAGACTGTCCATTTCTTCTTATAGAGAGGTCAATAGAGAAAATTCCTAAAAATACCAGTCTTTTTAGGCTCACTGTATTAGTGGTCTTTACCTTTAGCACATGGCAAAAATCTTGGCAAAACATCAGCTTCCCAAGTATATTTACTTACCTTCAAAATCATTTGGGGACTATGTTAGGAGATAGATTTTACCATGTCAATGTTTTTAGAACTCAATGATCCAATGGTCAATGGTCCAGCTCTGTAGAGGGAGTTGAAAGTACCTTGGCCCATGAAGCTTGAAATAGTTCCTGAACTACTGCTGGTGTGAAAGTCACAGTGACAGGAAACAAGAAACTCGGCACACATCAACCTTTTAAAATTTGGCATTTGTATTGGTAAACTCTTCAGGAAGCCAGCTGTATCTATCCTCCAAAACAAGTAGTCAGGCTTTAAGTACATAATAACTGTTCAATAAGCACCTACCAAATTCATTCATTCATTCATTCATTCATTCATTCATTCATCCAGCACATTATTGAGCATCTACTCTGGTCCAGGTACTGTACTGGGAGCTTAAGAAAAAGTGCTGAATATAAGACAGACAGGGCCTCTGCCCTTAAGTAGCTTAAATTTCAGTGGAGAAGATCAGACAATAAATAAATAACCACATTAGGTAATCTGAGTTAATACTATATTTTATGGAAAAATAAAATAAAATAATGTGATTAAGTGTTCCTGAAGGGATGGGGTAGGGGTAGCTATATATATAGCTATATATATATATATATAAGTTGGTCAAGGAAGAATTTTCAATGAGGTGACAAGTGAGCTGAGACTGGAAGGAGACTTGAAAAAATATTCATGGTGAGGGGAGCCAAGCCATGATAACAGTAGTATGCTCTAGTATCAGGATGTGGATGACAGCAAAACAGACATCATTTCACAGGGTGAATGGAGACAAGAGACCTAGCGACTCAAGCAAACCTGAAAGGAAAATTCAGACCTTTGATTGAACAAGACATTAAAAATCAGGCAAGGCTCAGGATCCAGGTCAGTTCACATCCCCAAATGTGATCTGACTCCAAGGCAGCAATATTTGATCTTTGGCTGTTTTTTCTTTTTCTTCTCTTCCCTTCTCTTTCCCTTTTTAAATCTTCTTTTCCCTTCCCCTCTCTTCCCTTCCCTTTTCCTTTTAATGGCAACCACCATTTATTAAGTACTTACTATGTGCCAGAAACATTGTGCTAAATCTTTACACACTATCTCATTTAATCCTCAAAACAATCTGATGACATAAGTACTCTTATTATTCTCATTGTACAGATGTGGAAACTGGGACCCGAGTTCATACAGTTACACAGTGGTGGAAATTAAATGTAAACAGACATCTGAGTCTAGAGCCCAATCCCTTAATCACTGCACTTTTCTATTTCTTTTTCTTATTTGACTTTAAAAAAAAATATTTAAATTCAAGTTAGTTAACATATAGTGTAGTATTGGTTTCAGGAGTAGAATTTAGTGATTCATCACTTACATATAATCACTACACTTTTATATTTCTATCCCAAATGCTGTTACTTAGAGAAACAACCCAATACATAGGAATTAAAATAAAGGACTTTGATTTTAGTTCTAGCTCAGCCATCAAGTAGTCATTAGAGCCTAGGCACCTTGTCTAATCTCTTCCTGCCATATTTTCAATAGTTCTCAATTGCCTTTAGGCTAACATCAAAGTTCCTTAGTCTGGCATTTAATGGTCCTATTCCATTCTGGTTTGTTCAGGTTTGGTTTTTGGGTTTTTTTTTCCTACTCAGGCAGCTTCTTTTGATTTTTATTTTTAATCTTTTTCCTTCTGAGCACAAGTGACACTGAGCTTACATTTAGGCACATGGAGGGCCACTGTAGGTAGAAAGATGTGTCAGAGGCCCTCTGATTATTACTGTAGTAGGTCAGAGAGACTAGAGTTCTCAGGATGCTTTTACAAGCTTTTTTATACCTTCTCCATCTCTTATCAAAAAAAATCATTATTTTCTGTTACTATAGAGCAACACCCTTCTGTGCATTTTTCAAATACAAAGTAATCAAAATATATTTATTATAGTATCATTCTAATTTGTGTCTCCTTTTCAAAAACAAAGTTAGAGGTGACTTGTCAAGGAAGAGCAAAGTTATAAATGTACAAGATTTAGGAGCTGTGGTTGCTGAGCTTTCAGTTTTTTTCTTTCTCCCATTCTACTATGGGAATGCAACACAAAGTGGCAGTCAGAGCTTGATTCAGTAAAATCAATGTAAATTCCAGGTGTGAATATGGCAGTATTTAGTCTGTAACTTTTTCTTGCAAAACTGTGATTAGATATTTGGGGGGAGGTGGAGAAAAATGGAATGTGTAGAGGAGTGAAATGAGGGAGGGGATGAGTTGTTACAAGAATGAGGGTGAAGATGAAAAGAGATTAACTAAGTTTTGATTCACATATTGCAATTAGCCAGCACTCAAAATTCAAAGAAGTAAGTAAATAGCTATTCTTTTTCCCCAACTCCCCTTTCCCATACACACACATACTTCCCTGAGTGCTATGTTTTAAGAAAGACAGAAAAAGTGAAGGACTCTCATCTACCCACAGTTGCTAGGATATCATGTTTTACATTGGGGAAGAGCATAACCTTTAGTCAGAGAATTAGGATTCAAGTTTTAGTTCTGTCACTTACTAGATATATAATTCTGAGCAACTAGGTTAACATCTCTATGCCTTGGTTTCCTGATCTTAAAACAGGAATAATCTCTTTTTTGATTATTATTCTAAGTAACACCTGAGGTATTCTTCCTTTCCTTTTTTTCTCCAATAGATTTCCTAGCCTTGTGTCCTAGGTCAACCTAACAAGTTAGTGTGAAGACTGCTCTTTTCATATAATATTCACATTCTTAATAAAGCCATCAATGGTTTAACCCTTCCACTGACTTAATAATCAATCATGTATTTACTAAGTGGTGCCGTTGCTCTGCAGAGTGAAAAATAAATAAGTGTATACCCTGTAAGGAACTGTATGGCTAAAGAGACCTAAAACAATAATAACAAAAAAAGAAACTTAAGGTATAGGATAGCTAAGTAAACAGTATTATGGCAAAGAGCTTAAGTACCATCTGAATTTCAAGGACAGGATGATGGACTTCAGATATATTTAGAGAAGACTTCATAAAGATGGTGGAACATGAGGGAGTGATGAAGGTTGGGTTTGGGCAGGAAGAAAGAACAAAGGAAGGCATTCAGGTTAAGGAAAGCAGTAGAGGCAAAGGAAAGGCATAATATGGGCCTTCCCAACATTCTAGCAGGCCAGAGAGAATAAAATCTTAAGGAGAGGAGTGATGTCCTTTGATGTGGATAGTTACTGGCTGTACCCACACATGAAGTCAGTTGTACTCATGGGGCATGATCTTCAGTTGGTACCCTCAAATGCCAGAGGAAACCTCACGAATAAGGCACTAAGTCAAAAAAAAAAAAAAAAAAAAAAAAAAACCTCCATCATATTGGAAAAGGGGCCAATCTTCCTGGCAGTCCTTGGGAAAAAAAAGGCTATTAAAAAATATGCTCCAATTTTCATTGCTTTCAGTGTAAATCAATAACTCTAAATGACTGTAGGAAGGAGAAGCTATACACTGGGTGGCCCCATTTCAGAGCAAGATTGATTTCAGGAACTGCAAGGGACCACTGTGAGTCCCTGAGCACCAAGAGTAAGTGCTAGGGGAAGACCCATATACAACTTTGCTTAAATGTAAGTACTAATGTAAAAAATGAGAAGACACATGATAGCCTGTTTCCAGATGGGGTGATGTAAGCTGCAAATAACAAAGGCTAATACAAATAAGCTTTATTAGTCTGACATACTCTTCTTAAAGTTCTTTCCCCAGCATGAGAGAAGTTAGGGTATGCATGTTTTCTTTGGATAGTTTTTTTAACAGACCAAAAAGAGAGAGATGACTTTTCACCTATTCAGAAGAGGTATCAGCAAGGCTCTGATTATTGGCTAGCAAATTAATTTGTCTTAAAGCCCTACAGCCACAGACTGTCCTCATATATCTAGCATATCTTTGTTGCTAATTCCAAAAAGATCCTTTGGGGGAAAAAAGGAGGCCCAATGTTTCTCACAAAGAACTCCTTAGAGTATGCATCCTAGAGATAATGGGTCAGTAACGAACAACTCAATTGGTGCCATTATATCCAAGTGAAATAGGCTTTTAATATGTCATGCATGTTAACTTGGAGCTTACCTCCAGGCTGCTAAGCCTGAGATACATTTCTTCTCTCTGATGCCTACAATTCTGCAATGTTAACCATATTTGGCCTCATCCCGACAACTTCATGAGAATGCTATAAACAATACAATAAATAATCACAATAATGCTTCAACACTTCTCCTATGGGAACACCCAAGGTGTATGCCAGCATTCACTTATTAATCTGTACTGTAAATAGCATTTTAGAGTGGTAGGCAGTTTCCTTTTTTCTTATCTGGTGGCAGCAATAAATACTAATGCAGCATTCTATCTGCTTTGCCTCTGTAGCCAAGTTTACAAAAGAGTTAACATGAAGCACCTTAAAAATAATTCATATGTGACAACATAGAAAGGACTATACCTAGGTCTCATGGAACTTCACACTTCACCTCCCAATCTTAAGAACCAGGGTCATTTCAATTTCTATCCAGTTCAACCTGATAGTCAGGCTGGATGACAAACTCTGGATGTTTGGGGTCTGCAACAAATCACATTTCTGTCCACATTTTTCCCTACCACCACCCAGGGACCATATAACCTAGTGAAATTAGGATAAGATAGATACTAACAATCCATAATTTGTGGAACTTGATACAAAATGAAACTGCAGGATCCCTTGTTCAAAAGTTATTAAGAATAGCGGAGCAGTAAAAAAAAAAAAAAAACACCTGCGCAGGTCACATGTCCATGATGCCAGCCCAACCAAGAATAGTCCTAAAGAAATATGACATGATACTCTATGTGGAAATAAATTTTCTTTGGATAATAATTATTGCATGACATTTTTTTAATTTATTTTTTTAAATTTTATTTTATGTTAGGTTAGTCACCTTACATTACATCATTAGTTTTTTGATGTAGTGTTTCATGATTCATTGTTTGCATATAACACCCAGTATTCCATTCAATATGTGCCCTCCTTATTACCCATCACCCGGCTAACCCATCCTGCATCCCCCTCCCCTCTTAAACCCTCAGTTTGTTTCTCAGAGTCCATAGTCTCTCACGGTTCGTCTCCCCCTCCGATTTTCCCCCCTTCATTTTTCCCTTCCTACTAGCTTCTTTTTTTTTTTTAACATATAATGTATTATTTGTTTCAGAAGTACAGGTCTGTAATTCATCAGTCTTACACAATTCACAGTGCTCACCACAACACATACCCTCCCCAATGTCCATCACCCAGCCACCCCATCCCTCCCACTCCCACCACTCCAGCAACCCTCAGTTTGTTTCCTGAGATTAAGAATTCCTCATATCAGTGAGATCATATGATACTTGTCTTTCTCTGATTGACTTATTTCGCTTGGCATAATACCCTCTAGTTCCATCCATATCATTGCAAATGGCAAGATTTCAATTTTTTGATGGCTGCATAATATTCCATTATATATATATATATATATATATATATATATATATATATATATACATACACACACACACACACACACACACACACCCCACATCTTCTTTATCTATTCATCTGTTGATGGACATATCTTGGCTCTTTCCATAGTTTGGCTATTGTGGACATTGCTGCTATAAACATTGGGGTACAGGTACCCCTTTGGATCACTACATTTGTATCTGGCATGACATTTTCAAAAGCAATGTTAGTAAAATGAAGACGAAACTAACTGAAATAATCACAATAAAAATAGTATAAAATCAAATTTCTAAAGTCCATTTCTGATTGTAAAATTCCCGAATAAAAGTAATGTGTGTGTTTCCTTGGATCTCAAAGTCCCTCAAGATGATTGTCTTAGTTCATGCTGTTATAGCAAAATACCCTAGACTGGGTGGTTTATAAACAAATTTCTCACCATTCTGGAAATTGGAAATCTGAGATCAAGGTGCAGGCATGGTTAGTTTCTGGTGAGAGCCTCCTGGGCTGTAGACTTTTTCTTCTTATTTTATCGTCACTTGGCAGAAAGAGCGTGAGAGAGCTTTCTGGGTTCCATTTTATAAGAGTACAAATCCCATTCACGAGGGCTTCTCCATCATGAACTAATTACCTTCTAAGGTCCTAACTCCTAATATCATCACATTGGGGGGTTAAGATTTCAACATATGAATTTGGGGGGAACACACACATTCAGTCCATAGCAATGATCACATTTTGATTAGGCAGGATGGGTTCATAGAAGCATTGTCTGCTTTCCTCCCTCCATATCCCAGCTCACCTCTCAGTTCTATGGCCCCCACGCATCATCCTGCCTAGATAGTTCTTCAGATCTGGTTTCCCTGCCCACATAGTCCCATCCAAAGACAAAGGGCAATTCTACAAATTAAAAGCTTTCTAAGATTTGTTCCTCCCTTACTCCAAGAGACTTTGCACTCAGGAAAAATTCCAGACCTGAGGCCCTTCCTAGCTCACTGTGGAAGTACAAGACACTGGTAATTGATACCTTTGGAGTATCTACTCTTAAACCTACATCTGTCTGGGCTTGGACTATTGGTTTGCTGACCTCATTCAAGGGAACCCCTCTGGCTACATCCAGAGGAACAATCCACTTTCCACTGTCATATCTTAACTCAGCAGCAGCAAATATACATTCAAGAAGAGGAAATTATTCCCCTTTAGGCCTTCAGGGATTTTTATCCTTCTGTCTAAGCCACATCCTCCTACAACAGCTGGCTTTCTGAATTATCCAGCAGCATGAGGGTGTTTTGGAGCAGGATACCTAAAGAAATATAAAAAATCATACTTAGAAATTACCTGGTACAATGGCTTATAATTTTTGTAAAAGATATAAGCCCTTTTGGTCAAATGAAGTTATAGGTAGAGATGAAAATATGAAAGAAGATGAAAGCTGAGCTGCTCTTTTTTCCTATAGTTAAGAGTCTCTTATGGTTTGCCTCTCTCACTGTTTTTATCTTTTTGTTTTTCCTTCCCTTGCCTATGTTCAGCTGTTTCTTTCCTTAAATTCACATATGAGTGATCATATATTTGTGTTTCTCTGACTGACTTATTTCACTTAGCATAATACCCTCTAGTTCTATCACATCATTGAAAATGGCAAGATTTCATTATTTTTGATGGCTGAGTAATATTTCATTGTGTGTGTGTGTGTATACATACACAACACATCTTCTTTATTCATTCATCTGTCAATGGACATCTGGGCTCTTTCCATATTTTGGCTATTGTGAACATTGTTGCTATAAACATTGGGGTGCATGTGCCCCTTTGAATCACTATTTTTGTATCATTTGGGTAAATGCCTAGTAGTGCAATTCCTCTGTCATATGTAGTTCTATTTTTAACTTTTTGAGAAACCTCCTTACTGTTTTCAAGACTGGCTACACCAGTCTGCATTCCCACCAACAGGGTAAGAGGGTTCCCCTTTCTCCACATCCTTGCCAACATCTGTTACTTCCTGCATTGTTTATTTTAGCCATTCTGACTAAATGTGTAAGGTGGTATCTTACTATCTTACTGTGGTTTTGATTTGTATTTTCCTGATGCCAAGTGATGTTGAGCTTTTTTTTCATGTATCTGTTAGCTATTTGTATGTGTTCTTTAGAGAAATGTCTGCTCATGGCTTCTGCCCATTTCTTGACTAGATATAAAAGCTGAACTGCTCTTGTTGAAAACAAGGGGCTGGGGGTATGCATGAGTGGTAAACCTTTGGCCACCAGAATTCTTCCTAATGGTGTCTCTGTGGAATGCTTAAGGCTATGAAGAAAGCCACAGAATTATGGTTGAACTGTCTCATCTTTACAGATGGTGAAACTGAGTCCCAGAGAAGGGAAATGAGTTACCCAGGGTTAGTGTCAGTCAATAGCACTGTGGGGACTTAGAAATCAGATCTTCCTCCCAATTCAGCATATTCCAGGGTTATCTTTTACCTACCAAGTCAGTCAGAGCTGGGTGTGAAGGAAAAGCTACACTCTCTCCTCTATGTCCTTTACTTGCCCACAACAGAACAGATCTGCAGAAAGACAATTTACCAGGCTTTCTGCAGAATACTTGTGGAACACAGGAAAATGTACTGATCCCCAACTCTTTTGTATATACTTCCTTTTACCCCAGAAAGCAACTTTGAATCACTTTAAGTACCAGAACAAATAATGTTAGATTTCATAATACCCTTCTACTTTATTAAAAATTACTTTCTTGCCCTCTGGTAGTTTTTCACTAATAGAGAAAACTGACTCCTACTCACAGCGCACTCTTTGACACAGAAGACTCTCAGTGAATGAACAATGGTAGTGGCTAAATCCAAATTTAACTCCTTACATTACCTACTAGGAGACAAGATTCTGAAGCCAGATAGAAGAAGGGTAAAGACATTGGGCTGGGTCTAAGAATGCCATAGAATTATTGGAGAACACACCTAAAAGAGTTCCTAAGTGATGGGTAGGGGTTAACCCTTCTAGAAGAGTTACAAAGCATGGGAAGTTTAACACTTAAAAGTTACAGAGCTTGGGAAGTTTAACACTTAAGAAATGACTCCATTATCTTGAGGGGAATGTAAAGAGTAATGGGCACTCCAGCTTAGAGAGGAAATAAGTGCATATAAAGCATGTGAACCAGGGAGAGACTGTCCCACACCCAAGTGTCCTGAAGAAAGTGTCCCAGTGACTTTTAAGCATATTTCAGCTACAAATAATAGAGCCTGGATATTCTCTCCTCTGCCCTTCCCATCTCCAAGCTACAGTGTAGATAAGACTCTGACCATAGCTATCTGCTTCAAGGCTAAATTAAGCTCTCTATTATACTCCCAACCTCATCGACTTTTCTTTCATAACAGTCATAATGCTTATAACCCCTTGTGTAATATCTGTTTTGCCTGCCAGACTGGAAACTCCATGAGGACAGGAACTATGTCTGTCTTGTGTATCACCACATCTCCAGCACATAGCACCTAGCAAGTCTTCAAGAAATATGTATTGAATTAAAATGAATCTATGTTTCAAAACAGCCATGGTTTTGTGGATCATGATGGCAAAAAGTGAAAAATTACTTCTCCATGCTGCTTACTTATGATTTGAAGACTTATTATTAATGATTGAAAATCACTGTGGTTTTCCTCTTCTCTAGAGTCAATGTCTGCTGTGTGAAACGTGCTTATCTACAGAGTGATTTAGAGTTAACACTGTTTCCCTGTGAATTTATTTTACACACACAGCATTTTTTTAAATAGCTTGCCAGCTGAATTAATTCAGTTGGACCTATTGGTCCAGGGCAGAGAGGAAGAATATCCCCTTAACTCTATCTTCAATGTAACTGTCCCTGGACACCTTTTGATTTCTACAGCCTAATTTTGTCAGTTTGGAACACAACCTAATTGCCATCTTCTGCACTCTTATTCAATTCACTGTTGAACAAAAACAGTTATTCTATACAAAGTGCAAAGAAGAGAAGTAGAGAGGGAAAAGAAAATTAGATTATGAGCTATACTAAGAAAACATATACTAGGTGTGCTAGTGTCCAGATTGGCATGCTTGGCTGTTGATTGGGGTAATTGAATCTTTGATTTATGTTACCAGGAAAATCAGAAACACATAGAACACGTACTATGGCTGCAGTTTATGGGAGAAAAATAAACATTTATATTCAAAATGATGAATATCTCTGTTCCATTTAAAAATGTAACCCTATTTTTTGGATTCATTGTTCATCTTATACTAAGCCAGTTAGTTTAGATACAAGGTATCAAAACAAAGAAGCCAAATAAAGTTCCTAAACCTTTTTTTCTGAGCCTGAGTATAGCAATTGCTTGTAATAGAAGACAAAACAATTATGTAATTCTTTTTCATGTGGAATGTTTTGCTAAGGATTTTGTCACTAAAGAGAATGCCAAATATAAGATGTAAACATAGATATTGTGACACAATATTTGACATGAACATCTCAGAACTTATCATCCAAATGTATGTTTTCATTCCACTTTACAAAGGCTTCTCTAACTTCATTAACTGTTCTTCTGGGCTCCTACAGGCCCTGTGCTTTCTTCTGTAGAGCACTTATCACACTACACTATAAATAAATGCCTATTGACCTGTTAATCTCCTCAACTAGACAACAATATCCTTGAAGACAGGGCCAAGACTTCCTCATCTCTATAACTTCTCAGACAAGCAGAATAAATAAAGAAAATGACTTTTAATTATGGTAGCTGTTGGAAGCATACATTCATACAGTACTGGAGTTGTTGAAGACATTTTTAACTTTTCTTTTACAATTGCCTTCAGAAGCCATTTATAAGCCACCCCAAAAAAGCAGTCACATCACTTATAATCACACCTGATATACTATCCAGGAATGATGAATTGCTAAAGGATGCATCAAAATATAATCCATACATAAATATTACACTGCAGATAAATGAATCTCCTCTGATTCAGAAGAATCTTGCTGAGCTTTCAGTCACCATTGTGAGCTCTGATCAGAATTTGACAAATATGGATTGCTAGTTGACAGAGAGTTCTTTCTGAATAAAATGCTAAATTAATTGGTATTTAATTGGAAAACTGAATTTTGTAACTTGGACACCAGAAGAATTTGGTATCATTCTAATGATACTCTTTTAGCTCTATCGGCTGATGAATGCAGGGAGGGAAGAAGATGACGTGGGAAACACCTATCTTTTACTCATCTACCACATTTCTACTATATAGGTTCTTTCAATTGATGAATGATCAGTGCCTATGACACACCCTCAAAGTTCTTCCCTCCTGAGAAATTAATACATAACTATCAATGAGATAATTAAAACATTGTTTGTGGGTTGATGTTTCCTTTGTTAAAATAGATGCACTCTCGGTGGGGAGGGCAGGCAGGGCACAGCCAATTTCCCAGGCCCCAGGGGCCTCCAAAGGTGGAATAAAGGAGTTCGCCCACCCTGGGCGCCCCACCCCAACCCTACGCCCAGGGTGTCTGCCTCCCTTCCTGGTGGGGATGAGTGACTTGACCTGTGACCTCAAAACAATAAACACAATCCCCCCCCAAAAAGTGATTTATTACATTTTACTGTATTCTGGAAGGCTCTATCTTTCAACTATAAAGCAATCTACAGAGATTGACCAGCAAACTTATAGATAGTTGATGCATGCTCTTTTGGCTTCCTTAGAAGTTTTCCATGTGAAGCTTCTGAGCAACAACAACAACAAAATACCTATTTTCCAAAATATAAATTTTATTGTAAAATTAGTCAATTTAGAGCAAAACAAACTTTGCTTTTCTTAAATGTTTATCCCATTCTAAAGATGTTAAGGATATAATTAATTTCCACAAAATACATTTTATAACTAGCATATTTTGTATTGTAAAACCATAGCCAACTTAAGCCCCACCAGCAATTTTATATCAGGGCTTGAGAACTCATATATTCTCAAGCTCTTACACACAGAGAGCTCATTTCAGCATTGCTTATATAGTATATATTTCCTATAATATTGGCAATATAGACAGCTAAATAATGTGGCTGATTGGTACATATTATTTGTAAAGCCAGCGACATTATAGTTGTATGTCAATATACATTCTGTTTATAGTTTAAGTTCAATACCAGATAATGTCTTATTTATCTTTGCATAACCAATGCATAGAGTCTGGCACAGACTCTAATACATTGTATTAGCAGTTACCACTTATTGAGTCCTTTCTATAGCCAGGCACCCATACATACTTTCCTGTTGAATCCTTACTACATTCTTGCAAAGTAGGTATGAGAGCCCAACTGTACAGTTGAAGAAACTAAGACAATTAGCTGTTGAATAACTTTCTTAGAGTCAGAGAGTAAACTGTGTTATAGGAATCCAAACCCAGGTACTTGATTGCAAAGCCCATGCTCTTCAGCACTATGGTAGACTGCTCAGGATAAATGTTTGTTGAACTGAACAGTTAAGCTGAGCATCAAAAAGTTAAAGTCCCTTTCATGAATTAGGTTTTATTTAGAATTTTCCATTAGGAGCCAAAATAATTGTTACTTTCATTCTCTTTTGCTAACTTCAGCTCAGATGGTTGAATATAAATGACTCTGTATTCACCTTAAGTGAGTTGCACTTTTCTATACCTCCATATCTGGAATTATAGCAAATGCTATGTAGTTATACATCATGCTTTTAAATTTAGTTAAAAACAATAAAATTAGCATGTATTTTACTATTAAGTTATATTTATACAACTTTTTAAAAGCCCAGAGGAGCAGGAATACTCTTATGATCCTATAAAAAGAAAAAAAAGTATTTACCCATTTGATTCTAAAATAAGCTGGAAAAAAAGGAAGTAAATTGTATGAAAATCAAAAAGGTCTATATAGATTGGAGCATATTACCACTTACACACGACGAATAGTGAATTAAATCAAGGCAAGACGTGTTACAAATACTCATTGCAATAGGACCAAAATCAATGAACTTGCAAATGGCCTTTTCCCTTCAAGACATTAGCAAACATTCACCTTTAGTATTCACATATATTGTACATTTCACTTTGGGAGCATATAAAAAAGGCATATATGAAGTTCTTAAAATTAACTGGTATCCTTTTATAAAAACACACATTCCTCTAAGATACTTATTTCCAAGGTCAGTGAGCCCTGTGTATTGTACACCAGATTCCAATTAACAGCAAATAGTGCTCTGATTGTTAAACATGTTGGGCAAAGGGATGAATTTCATAATTTAAACACTTTTTTAGTTATGAATCTATATTACATATCTTATAAAATCTTTGTAAAAATATAGGGCTCAGATAATGGGCTCATTTACACAGCAGAGATTTTAGTTTTGAGATATTTTAGACATTTGGGAAGATAAGAACTCAAACCAATGGGACATTGTTATTTTAAATAGGAATAATTATTAAATTTACCAAGTTCTCATGTTTTCTTTAAAATTTTGCTTTCTCATTTTCCTCTTCCCTACTATTTGTAATATTCACCCTTCCTTATTTAGTAACCTTAATTACTTTATTGAACATCCAAAAAACTGACAGTTATTAAGCACCTACTACATGATAGTCACTTATATAAAATTTAATGCTCACAACCTCATTTTACAACTAGGACAGAGGCAGGTGGAGAAGCAAAGAAAAGCAAGATTTGTGCCAGTCCCTATGTTAGGCACTTTTCAAATTACTTACCTAATCCTTAAAATCTTGTGAGTTAGGTCTTATCATCATTTTGGAGATGACAGAAATAAGGATCAGTGATACTGACTTCCCTAAAGCCACAAAGCCAGTTAGTGGCTGAGGCAGGATTTGAATACAGGGTCTTTATGACTCCAAAACCTATGCTCGGTTCAGCACACATCAATGTCTCTTTCTCTAAGACAGATACAGCAGAAGAATACCTCTCTGAATTCTTGTGTTTAAAAACCCTGAGGCACAGAAAGAATAAACAATTAGTCTGAAATCACATAAGTTAATGAAAAGGCTGGAACTAAGACCCAGGGAAAGGAATCCTAAAGCAGTGTTTCCCACTGGACATCATGTAACTTATAAATTATATGTGCCAGTTCTAAGGAGGCAGCATAGTCCTCATCAATTAAATGTAAAATTTAGACTAATGAGACTATGAGGTTGACAACTTAAATATAAGAATCATTTAAGTTCCCAAATCTGAAATTAAAGTTCTCATAGCTTGATTAATTTGTGCTAATTTCACACATAAACTATTTTGCTTTCTTTGCTAGGCTGTAAACTACCTGCTTTTAGAGACAAGTTAATGTTGGTAAGAGAACAAAGCCTTGAGAACTTTCAAAAAACACATTCAGTGTGAAATATGAGTGATAATTAGATGTTATCATAACACTAACTTTCATATAAAATGTCCTTGGTTTCACTTTTGAAGCTGTATAGGGGAAATGTTTAGAAAAGAAAAAAAGAGAAAATTCAGAAAACAAGGCTCTTGCTGACTTTCTAGTGGAAAATTATAAAAATTGGAAATATTTTCAGTAACTGATAAAGATTACAACTTGAGGGCACCTGAGTGGCTCAGTTGGTTAAGCATCTGCCTTCAACTCAGGTCATGATCTCAAGGTCCTGGGATTGAGCCCCATGTTGGGCTCTGTCCTCAGTGGGGAGTCTGCTTCTCCCTCACTCCCCCTCTGACACTCCCCCTGCCTGTGCTTTCTCTCTATCTCTCTCTCAAATAAATAAATAAAATTTTTAAATAAAAAGGTTACAGCTTGACACTTAATTTGAATTGGAGATGGTTGTGTGTGGAGAGGGCATGTGGTTAAAGAATAGCTGCTTGTTCATTGTTATAAAGAGCACATGTTGGTCCAGTCAGAAAATACACACCATGTGTCCTATGAAAGGGAGTATTAGAGGGGCACCTGGGTGGCACAGTCTGTTAAGTGTCCAACTCTTGGTTTTGGCTCAAGTCTTGATCTCGGGGTTGTGAGATGAAGCCCTGCCTTGGGCTCCATGCTCAGCCTGGAGTCTGCTTCAGATTCTCTCTCCCTCTCCCTCTGCCCATCTAACTCATGCTCTCTCTCTCTCCCTCTTTCTCTCTCAAATAAATAAATAAATATTGGGAAAAAAAAGAAGGGAAGTGTTACATTTGTTTGGGAAAATCCACATCAGTCATTGCCAACATGAAGAACCGTGTTTAGGGTCATTAAAAATAATAGAGACCATATGTAACATAGTATCATTGGTTCATTGAACAGTATTTATTGAGTGCTACCCATATGCCCATTACAGTTTCTGGCACTATGGATACATGAGGTAAACAAAATAGACAAAAATCTCTGCCCTCATGTCGTTTACATTCTACTGGGGAAAGACAGTTAAACATTAACAGAATAAGTGAGTAAATCTTATAGCATGTTAGATGGTGATAAATATTATGGAAAAAACAGAGTAGGCAGGGAATCAGTGGTGCCGAGTGTTTGCAATTATAAGTGGTGTGATTTGTGTGGTCCTCATTTTTAAAAAAAGTGACATATGAACAAAGGATTAAAGGAAGAAAGGGACCCCAGCATATGGATATCAGGGGGAGAACATTCCAGGTGGAGAGAACAGTCAGTGCAAAGGCCCTATAGGGGCAGCATGACTGAAATATGAGAGACAAGTCAAGGTTACTCAAAGATTTTAACCTGAGGAACAGGAAAAATGGATTAGCCATTAAATATGAAATGAAGATTAGATGGAGCAGGATTTAGAAAAAAGATCAGTTTAGTTGGGGACTGGTTGAGTGTGAGATATCTCTTAGACATCCAAATGGAGATGATGAGAAGGCAAATTATCTATTCAAGTCTAGTTCAGGGGAGAAGTCTGGTCTGGAGAAATTAAGGAGTTATCAACATAAAGCTATTTAATAATGTGAAACTGGCTGAGATGACCAGGGGAATCAGTGCAGATAAAGAAAAGAACAGGTATAAGGACTGAGCCCTGGCTCACTCCAATATTAAGAAATTTAAAAAAAAAAGAGAGAGAGAAAACAGTAAAAGAAATTGAGATGAAAGAGCCAGTGAGATCAGAACCAGAATAAACAAACCCTAAAATGCCAAATTGGTCTTTAACATTCACAATAAAATCTGGAGGCCTGAATTCTTCCAAATGTCTTCTATTGGGTTGTTATTTTTTTGTTTTTTTATTATTTTATTATTTATTTTGTTATTTTTTTAATTGCTGCAAATCAGGGATAAGAGTATATTTATATTACTTTGCATTTCTATTATACCTCTTTGAAAGTATGTTGATAATACACATACATATTATAGTATATGATACATATACATATATATACAATTACAGTAATATATATTACTCCAAACTAGGTCATTTGAAATATATATATATATATATATATGTATGTGTATGTGTATATATATATGTATATATATACATATATATATATACACATACACAGGAACAAATATCCATGTTTATACTATATATATGTTTATTATTATATGATATATCAGTTTTGAGGTATATAATATTGCTCTTAATGATTTAAATTAAAAAACAGAAAATAGTGAGCAGCTTTTTCAAGATAACCCCACTTAAAACAAATTGTCCCTATATTAAGAAGAGGATCTTATGGACATTTAAGTATTTACTAAATGACGATTATCACTTATTTTTAATAGCCTTTATTGAGATATAATTCACATTCCATACAATTCATGTTATATATGCAATTCATTCGTTTTTTTGTATATTCACAGATATGTGCAACCATCACCATGGTCAATTTTACATTTTCATCATCACAAAGAGATACTCTATACCCTTTAGCTGCCATCTCCCTACCCTACATCTCCCCAGCTCTAAGCAATCACTCACTAATCTACTTTGTCTCTATAGATTTGCTTCTTCTGAACATTTCATATAAATGAAATATATAATATGTCATCTTATGTGACTGACCTCTTTTGTTTAGCATGTTTTCAAAGTTCATCTATTTTGTAGCATGTGTCACTATTTTATTTCCTTTTATGACCAAATAATTATATGGATATGCCTTGTTTCTTTATTCATTCATCTATTGATGGAAATTTGAGTTGATTCCTCCTTTTAGCCATTGTGAATAGAGCTACTATGAACACTTATATACAAGTTTTTGTTTGAAAACCTGTTTCCAGTTCTTTCAGGTATACAACTTACCTTGAAAACAAATAATATGTCTGCTCTTTAAAAACTACAAGCATTATTTCTCACCTCTTCCTTATAAGAAAAAAGGGTTGGGCAGAGATCCAGGGATTAGGGTTAACACTTACTAAGCAAAAATAGTGGTTTAACATAAATTGAGATCTCTAGGTTAAAAACAGTCAAATGGGCTTCCAAACTAAAGAATTTCTCAAAGCCCTTAAAATGCTAACATGAATTGTGATTATCTGTGAGAGAGGGTTGTGTTTCCCTAACTTATTTGCTCCTAAAGCCCTTTTTATGGACTGTTTCACAGGAACACATATTGGAAAACACTGATGTAAAGTAATTGACTAAGTTCAAAATGGCTATTTATCAATTATTTTTGAAATGAGAAAATGCTATTGTTCCCATATCACTATTTTCCTCTTTTCCCTGGTCATTTGTTAGAAAAGAATCGACATTCAGATGGCCAGATTACACAAAGAAACCAACAGCTCCCATGTTTCTAATTAAACCTCATGGCAAGGTAGAAGGCTGGCCATGATGTTTAATTTAATCATTTAATCAACAGTGTGGATGGTAGTCCTTTTTTGTATACTCCAGTGAATTTAATATTAGCACTTAATTAACCTGCTCACTAAACTAGAGCAGGAAACAAAAAGGAAAGAAGAGAGAGTAATTTGTTATATAAATTTAGTGTTGGAAATATTTCAGTGAAGGCAAAGTCAGTTTATCAGTAATAATTCAACAAATCTATCGCATTATTTTGATGATATTTGCACATTGCATTTCAGACATAGGCTACACAATTTTCCATAGTCACACTGCTAACAGGTATTTTGAAGAAAATTCTAGTTGCTATTAGAAGATCCCAAATTTCAATATTTTGTTCTGATTATCAGAGAAGAAAAAATAAACTGATAGTCAAATAATAGTATCAGTATGATACTGGGCAAGAATTCTAATAAAGCAATAATGCATTTTCCAACAATTGTCCATAATTATGAACTATTTTGATATTCAGAGCATACATAAAAATCATATTCTAAGAGCAATTTCTAAAGAAGTGCTTTCTGCCCCAAATAAAAATGTTTATATCTAATCACTCAGATGATTGTTTATCTAAACCAGATTGTAATGTTTTCAATATTACTGGCTTACCTTTTAAACCTTTTCAAGCTTTCTGTTTAATCAAAACTTAAAGCCATTCTACTGAATCCAAATATCACATATTATAGAATGCAAAGTGCTCCGTCTGGTCAACCAAATGGAAATCAACAGCTGAATAAATGAGGTAACTGACTACAACTTAGGATTTACTATCTTATACACTTCATGCTTGCTAACTACATTCATTTAAAATAAAAGTAATATGCAGCTAAATGTGAAGATGCTGAAATCATGACCTTAGCAAGATAGAAATGAAACAGCCTATTTTTATCCAAAAAAGAAAAAAAGTATAAGCACCAATGATCAACACAACCCTGTCACACAGCAAAAGACCATAGAGATGATAAAGAGAAGAGCAATGTGTCCCAAAAGTCTGTGTTGGCAATTTCCAGAGACACTTTGATGAGTGCTATAACTTTTTTTTAAATATTGTATTTATTTATTTGAGAGGGAGGGAGAGAGAGAGAGAGAGAGCAAGAGTAGGGGGAAGGAGAAGCAAACTCCCCACTGAACAGGGAGCCCAATGCGGGGCTAGATTCCAGGACCCTGGGATCATGACCTGAGCCAAAGGCAGACAGCCAACTGAGCCACCCAGGTGCCCCATGATGGGTGCTATAACTTACTGTGACTGAAAGAGCTAGCTGTTCACCAAAAGTGCATGCTTCTCTTGTTTTGTTTTAAAGATTTTTATTTATTTATTTGGGGTTCAATCCCAGGACCCTGGGATCATGAGCCAAAGGCAGAGGCATGCTCCTCTTTATTGTTTAGTGATGTTGCTGGGAGGCAGCTATCTAGTCAGGGACTACATTTCCCAGCCCCTCCTTGGATCCAGGTGTGATCAAGTAACTAGTTCTTGCCAATGGAATATGAGCAGAAGTGATGGCTATCCTTTTCAGGTGGGAGTTTTTAGTAAGCGGGTGTGTCTTTTTCCACTCTTTCTTTCCTCATCTTTGGGATGGATGCAGAAGACTCTGAAAGCCCTATGGAAGAAGATTCCACAGTTTGGAATATGAATCATTGAACACTACTACAAAAACTTATGATGTACTGTATGCTGGCTAACTGAACATAATAAAACATAAAATAAAATAGGTGTTATAATTTTAATATATTTCATGTAAGCAAAAAAATAAAATCTGATTTCCTGACTCACCATTTGGAGAAAAGCTACCCACTGACTTGCCCACACCTGCAATGTGAATTACATGAACAAAAATAAATCTTCTATTGTCTTAAGTCACTGAAATTTTGAGTTTTATTTGTTACAGAAGCTATTACTATCCTAACTTTTTTCCCAACACCATTTTTTTTCTCTGAGTTTAAGGTCTACACAGATGAGTCAAGACATGAGCAAATTCAGCAGACTAATAATTTGGTGTCCCTTCAAATCAAATTACTTTAAATATTTGTTCAATGTTTATTGCAACGACAAGTTAAACTCTGTGGATATGGGGGAAGAACAGGGAAGAAAGGACTCAGTATCTGCCTGTTGCTCTAAGCAATACAATCCTATCTACAAACTCATCTACCTAACTCATATATACTACTTTCTTATTGAAGAGTCCTGATAAGTGCAATTTTCTCCAACTGTTTCTAGTACCTGTGAAATGTTTCTGCATGTACAGATTGGCACCCAGGGCCACTGCCCAGCTGATAGATGACTTCTGTCTCTAAATCTGCCTGACATCCTGAAGTATGCTTTATAACAGTGTTTCTTAAACATTTTTGACCTTGACCCACAGTATAAAATACATTCTACATTGGACCCAGCACCCTTTTAAGTTTGTTTCATAAAAGGTAGTTGCCTTACTATATGTGATATATTTTGATATTTTCTTTTTTTTTCAATTTTAAAGTGCTTTTTGCAACCCACTAAATTGAATTCATATATACTAATGGGTCATAACACACTGCTTGGAAAATACTCTTGGATGGATCCTTCTGATTGGTATTTGACTTTATCTTTTTTGGAATGGGAGAAGGGATGTAAATTCAAACAGGGAATGAAATGGAGGAAGAAAGGTATGGTAAAATGGTTAAGGGTGGGGAGAACGAGAAGAAAGAATGAGTCTGTGAAAAAGGAAGGAAAGAAAATGTGTATCAAGGGATGTATAGCACACCATCAGCAAGGGATGTATAGCACACCATCAGCTATGCTCAGTGTAGAATATATTCTCAACAGGCAAGTTTGGGCTCTGTTTATACTAGAAGCATAGAGTTTGAGGAAGTCCAACTGTGGAAGAACAGAAACATGTTGCTCAGGTAAGAATAATGCCAGAGGTTTCAGTTCTGAATACAGAGAGATGTTGAAAACATTTGAGAAACGAGAGCCAGGGACATCCTAACTGAGAATTTTATGCTCTTATTATACCACATTCTTGCCCTGTCATAATAGTTACATACACATTCACAAAATTTCCAAGAACTGAGATCCTATAAGATCATATTTAATTTCAGCCTTGGAAAGTGTCCAGTCCATTCTGGGCCTACTAAGAAGAACAGAACAAATGGAAAAAAAAAAAAACATTTGGCTTTGCAAGTATGGCACACTCTTCAAGTGAAAATGATTGCTGAAGAGTATATTTATGGATTAAAACAGATGATATGTTAATTTTCACATGCTTAAAAGGAAAGCCTTGGCTAGAATTCATAATTCTCTCCAGAGGAACATTTATATCTCATTCTATGAAGCTTTCTTTCTTTCCATTTTCTTTTTACCATAAAAATTATGGTCTCTGGTCACAGTGGTCGAAAATATTTCATTTACACTTTATGACAAAGTTTTCTTTTTTATTAAGCTTATTTTTAGAGCAATTTTAGTTTTATAGCAAAATTGAGGGGAAGGTATAAAGATTTCCCATATACCCCCTATTCTCACAATATGCATAGCCTCCCTTGTTATCAACATCCCCCACCAAAGTGGTACATTTGTTGCAATTGATAAACCTATGTTGGCACATCATAGTCATCCAAAGTCCATAGTTTACATTAAGGTTTACTGTTGGTGGTGGTGTACATTCTATGGGTTTGGACAAATATATAAAGACATGTATCCATCATTATATTATCATACAAAGTATTTTCACTACCTTAAAAATCCTATTCATCACCCTCTTCTCTCCCAACCCCTGGCAGTGACTGATCTTTTTACTGTCTCTGTAGTTTTACCTTTTCCCAAAGGTTGTACAGTTAAAATCAGTTAAGATATGTAGCCTTGTGAGATGGGGTTATTTTACTTACCCCATAGCAATATGCATTTAAGCTTCTTTCATGTCTTTTCATGGTTTGATAGCTCATTTCTTTTTGGCACTGAATAATATTTCATTGTCTGAATTACCAGTTTATCCATTCACCTTATGAAGGACATCTTAGTTGTTTCCAGATTTGGGAAATTATGAACAAATTGCTATAAACAGCTGTGTGCAGGTTTTTATGTGAACATATATTTTCCACTCCTTGGGTAAATGCAAAAGAGCTCAGTTACTGCATCATGTGGTAAGAGTATGTTTAGTTTTATAAGAAATCACCAGTCTTCCAAAGTGGCTGTAATATTTTTCATTCCTACCTGAAATGAATTAGAGTTCCTGTTGCTCCACATTCTTGCTAATATTTGGTGTTGTCAGTGTTATAGATTTTGGCCATTCTAATAAGTATGCAGTGGTATCTCGTTGTTTTAATTTGCGTTTCCCTGATAGCATTTTCATAGGCTAATTGCCATCTGTGTATCTTCTTTGGTGAAGTGTCTATTAAAATCTTGGCTCATTTGTAATGAGTTTGTTTTCTTATCATTGGGTGTTAAGAGTTGCTTATATATTTGGGATAACAGTCCTTTATCAGCTGTGTCTTCTGCAAAGCTTTTCTCTCAGTCTGTAGCTTGTCTTCTCATTCCCTTGACATTTTTTTTTCCCAAAGAGAAGTTAATCATTTTAAGGGCGTCCAGCTTATCATTTATTACTTTCATGGATCTCACCTTTAGTGTTGTATCTAAAAAGTCATCATCATACAGGTCATTTAAGTTTTCTCCTATGTTATCTTCCAGGAGTTTTATAGTTTTGAATTTTACATTTAGGTTTTTTTGTGAAGGGCGTAAGATCTGTATCTAGATTCTTTTTTTTTTTTTCTATATGTGTCCAGGTGTTCCAGCACCATTTGTTGAGAAGACTATCTTTGCTCCATTGTACTACCTTGCCTCCTTGGTTAAAGTTCAGTTGACTACATTTATGAGTCTATTTCTGGGATTTCTATTCTGTTTCATTGATATATCTGTCTATTCTTTCACCAAAACCACACTGTCTTGATTACTGTAGCTTTATACTAAGTCTTTAAGTCAGATAATGTCAGTTCCTTCTCTTTCCAGATTGTGTTGGCTATCTGTGTCTTTTGCCTCTCTATATAAACTGTAGAATTAGTTTGTCAACATCCAGAAAATAACTTGCTGGGATTTTGATTGGGATTGCATTGAATCTATAGATCAAGTTGGAAAGAACTGATATCTTGACAATATTGAGTCTTCATTATCTATAAACATAGAATATCTCTCCATTTGTTTAGTTATTCTTTGATTTAATTCATTAGAGTTTTGTAGTTTTTCTCATATAAATCTGTTACATATTTTGTTAGATTTGTACCTAAGTATTTCATTTTGGGGGGTGCTAATGTAAATGGTATTATGTTTCAAATTGCAAATTGTACTTGTTCATGCTGGTATACAGATAAGTGATTGACTTTTGTATATTAATTTTGTATCCTGCAACCTTACTATAAATGTTTATTATTTCCAGGAGGGTTTTTTGGTTGTTATTGATGCTTTGAATTTTCTACATAGATGATCATGCTATCTTCAAACAAAGACATTTTCATTTCTTCCTTCCCAATCTATCTTTATATCTTTTACTTCCTTTTCTTGTCTTATTGCATTAGCTAGAACTTTCAGTGAGATGTTAAAAAGGCCTTGCATCTGATCTTGGTTGGAAATCTTTGAGTTTCTTACCATTAATATGATGTTAGCTGTAACTTTTTTGTAGATATTCTTCATCAGGTTGAGGAAGTTCTCCTCTATTCTTAGTTTACTGAGAATATCATGGATTTCTTTTTGTTTTTTAATGTGCAAGTATTTATCTTCAGAATAGATATGGTTATTACAAGTCACAAAGAAATATCTGAGACTACAAAACAGAAATATGACAAAAGTCACACAGGAGGAACTACAACTGGCCAATTAAGATGAAAATAAATGTTCAAGATCATATGTAAGCAAAATAATGAAAGTTAAAACAACTAAAACTGATGAGACTAGAGTGTTTAGAGAGTAGGTGGAAGAGGAGTACAAATTGTTACAACTTTTCTGGGAGGCATAAAGATTCATTAAGAGTCTTAGGAATGTATATCTTTTTTTTTGGCCTAGTATCTCTGCTTCTAGGAATCAATTTTAAGGAAATAATCAGAAATTCAAAATAAAAGTCATATACATATATGTTTGTTAGAGCATCAAACATAACAACAGAAAATCATGAACAATCTAGATATACCACAATTGCAGAATAGCTGAATCATCTGAGCAACTATTAAAAATGATGTTTATAGAGATTTCAATTGAATGGGTAAATTTTCCCAGTACAATATTAGGTTAGACAAAGCAGGATATGGAACTACATGTTTGGTATTACCTCAAGAGTGCAATAAACATAGAAATGGAAATACACACAAAAAATACACACATATGTACACACAAAAATCAACAATGTTCATTTCTTGGTAAACAGGACACTGAACACATCCTCTTGTACTCTTCTGCAGGGTCCCAACCCTCTACAGTGAGTATGTGTAGCTCACATACCTTTTAAATAAAATAAGCTTGTAAAATAAAATAAAGTTTTAATTATAAAACTAATATCTGCTTGTTGCCAAAAATTAGGAAAATTAGTTTAAAAATTTACATTTCTAAGCTTTCTGTGGCCCTGTCATGCCTCTATGTTTGCCCTGCACTCTATATATCAATTTGTATATAGTTATTTTTTAAGTTACCTATTTTTCTGATTACAAAAGTAACATATGCTCATTGTAGAAAATTTGGAAAATATAAAAAATAGTAAAGAAACTAAAAATTATCTACAATCTTACCACCCATTACAATGATGACAGTGGTGATGATGATGATGATGATAGTAGCAGCAATATAGTTACAGACAGGCCATGCCTCCTTTTACTAACTATTTTATATAAATTATCTCATTCAATTTTCACAATAGTCCTGTGAGGTAACTGAATATTTCTGTTTCAGAGATGTGAAGACAGATTCAGAATAATTACTTACTTCATCCGGATCCATATAAGTGCTAAGTGGTAGAATTGGCCTGGCTCTACAGCACAAGGTCTTAAGCACTATACTATATTTTTTCTGCTTTTATTATTATTTGTAGTCCCTCTTGGCTATCGATATTTGTATGCCAAACAACCTATGATTTAAAACAACAACAGAAAAAAAAGTTTAGAAAGTGTGGCTATCTTCTCTTTCTTCTTTTCACTAATTTTGCCTAGACTGTGATGGGCCAACTTTTCTCAATTTAGGAAAGTTTTCTTTTTTTCTATATACATCTCATTATTGTTTTAGTTGGTTTTTTTTCCTCCTTAGGGATACTTAAGATCATTAAACCAGTTATCCATTCTTCAAGTTTATCATCTGGAGAAGATGGGTCTCATCTTTGTCTTTTTCAGTGCTTTCTGAGAATTTTTTAAAGTATGTATGACACTCTTACTGATTTGATTGTCAACATTGTCAAATCTGCTCTTTATACGACTTCATTGACAATATAAATCTGTGGCTGAGTTTTAATTACTTGTAATCTTTTATCTTATTTCCCATTTTTAGTAGTCTCATTCTGTTATCTTCATCTGTTCTTTGATTGTGGCAGGGGTTTAGACTGAGCTTTATAAACAGCCTTCAGAGGATATGTGAAACTCCAGAAACTGAATGGGGAAAAAATGTGACTATATAAATTTGTTTTATGTGGAGAGAACGTCTAAAATTTTCATCAGATTTTTAAAGTGGTCCATAAACCTACAAAAGGTTCTGAACACCTGCCATTTTATACTTTGCTTTTTCTACATAGAAGTTGGTCATCTTGCATTTTAGTTAAAATAATAAAATATTTTCTAATATTTTTCTGACTCCTTTAAAAATGTATTTTCAGAAATGTGCTCTTTGATTCTACAGAATAATTTTGTCTTTTAGCCTCTTCACAAGTTTGCCATATGTTTCATATTGTTTTTTTCTTTTATTACTTATTTCAAAGGAGTTACAATCTATCCTGACCCTATTTTTGCCAATAGTTAGGTCACAATAATTTTTCCTAAGCTGTGTTCAAACTGGGTCTTAGAGAAATCCCTTTATCAGATATACAACTGGATGATAGGTCGATATATTCGTCTCCTATTCTCGGTTATCTGTTCTCTGTGTCTAACTTGATTTCATCTAATGTATCTCCTTTAAACTAATATTTGATCCTCTCCTTACCCAAATGACTGCCTTGTTGATAATCTGAACTGATGGAATACATGAAATACTACAATCCCTGAAATATACTCCTACCAAGATTCTTCTTTTCTCTGTTCCTACTTACAGAAATTTGTTTGTGGGCTCTAATTCTTAAGAATGTGATTCACCACTGCTTCATTCTCAAACTCCCAAAGCCAAAATATTTTCCATCCTTTGCTTTCTTTCCTAATTTTTTTCTGGTAGCTTTAGTTCCCAAGTATATATAGGAAGAATGACAATATTTTAGGGGGTGGTGGCCTACTTTCTAGCCCACGAAAATAGCACCTTTCATGCAATAAAATAAATATATCCTGTTTTGCTGAATATAGAATTTGCATTTTGGAATCAGTATTTATACTGTATGGGAGCAAAACAGCATTTTTTCTATCTAGTCTCAGTGCATTAGCTTACCAAATGTCTAGCTGCACAGTATGAGTGGTCCACTGATTACATTTTTCAATCCATTTCTTTCAGATTTTTACCTACTGAAAATTTCTCCCTAGTTCTGGCAATAATTTGACTGTCAGTCCAAATTATCAGCATTGTTTTGAGTTCTCATCATTTTCTATGTCTTCATATACACTTTAGTGGAAATTCAAGAGTGGCTGAGTTAGGGGCAGCTAGCCAGATGCCATTTTTCAAAGTTAGCATTTCTAGGGCTATGCCAAGGGAAAAACGTTCCAAGAGAAGGCTGGCAGCAAATTCTAAATCCCTGCTAACCTCAGTATGTTAGGAAGCAGCAATTTCCCAACCCAAACTCTAGAATTAAAAAAAAAGTATTTTATTTCTCTCAGATAATTTTAAGATTCTCAGGAGTAGAAATAAATGATACCTAAAATTAAGGTTAGCCATGATCAAAGGTCTGATGTAGATAAAATCTGTCTCTGAGTATCTTTCTAACTTTCTAGTGGGCTTCTGCCACACATCCCCGTACTACCCAGGGCTTCCATGCCTCCCACTGTGGAAGTCTACCCTGGCCTGTCTTCCTTAGGCAGCAGCTCATATTCTTAAATCATCTTTCATACCTTCTCCAGTCAAATATCCTATTTCCTCAATGTGCCAATCTCTCCTGCCAAATAGACAGACAAATATAGATCCTAGCAGTTCACTGGCAGGTTGTTGCTAGAGGGAGGGGGTTATTATAAAAGCACAATCCTTTGATTCATTCTTTCTTTTGCTGTTTCTACTGTAGTACAGATTTATATATATTCACTTTTCCTAGGCATACACATCACATTCTACTCCATCTCTCAGTGCTATTTCTGACAAGATCATTCTTGACAAGTCAAATTTCTTAATGAAGAAAGTTATTGATTCCATGTTCCTTGGGAAATCTTATCATTTTTAATATCAGGAATAACCACATACAAATTATTGATATTGATTATATATCCCAACATCTTCCATTAAATAGGCCCTGCAAGCAGCAGTATTAGAGATATGATTTTTGCTTCTTGCTATGGGAACCTATAGATCAGCTTTTCTCTTTGTTAATTGTTAATCCTTTACTGGTACAGTATAGCATAGTGTTTGCAGATATGAGTTCAAATCCTGTCTCTGCTACTTACTAGCTATGTCATTTTGGAGACACTACTTATTTCCTCTAAGCCTCAGTTTCTTCATTTGTAAAAGAAAAACAATGGTGTCACCTGTCTTGAAGGGCTGATGAAATGATTTGATAAACTAATAAGTACATGGTAGCTAACTATACTGTGTGCCTAGATCATTATAAGTGCACAAAAGACATTAGGTATCATCATAAGAAGGCTGTACAATGTGAAGGTTAAGAGAAATATGGATTCTGAAGTTACACTACCTAAGTTCAAATACCTAATTTACCACTTACTGGTTGTATGTCTTTAAACAAGTGACTCATCCACCTGAGTTTCTATTCCCTCATCTATAAAACAGGGATAATAAGAGAAGCCCTTAGCAGAGTACCCAGCACATGGTAAGCACTGAACGAAATGTTAACAATTGTGTAACAATGGTGACAACTATATAAACAAAGAAAACCAACAACTCTAAAGTCACATTTATAGACCAGGCACAACTTACTTACCTGTCAATGTGACTCTCCTGGGGTTCCCTGCTCATGTGAGCAACTCATAATACCTGACCATAATCTTTTTTTCTTTTTTTAAGATTTTATTTAGAGAGAGAGAGAGCATACAGAGGGAGAGGGAGAAGCAGACCCCCCACTGAGCAGGGAGCCCATGTGAGGCTCGATCCCAGAACCCTGGGATCATGACCTGAGCCAAAGGCAGACGCTTAACTGACTAAGCCACCCAGGCACCCCTGACCATAAATCTTAAATTAATTCCCTAAAAGTAGCATCACTATTTCTTCCTCAGTGTAGGTTTTTTGGGAACTGAATGTCACTGATGTTTTAAGAGTTTAGCAAGTGGTCATACAATCGAAGAAAGTCCAAAGTAGAAGAATTTTTGTGACAGAGATAGCCCCAAACTCAATAAACATTGTCTTAAGACAATGGGATAGTCAGCTGACTATGATTAATTGAAAGGGCAATAAAAAGGTAGTAATGTGGTTGTAGCTGATGTCAAAAAAAGAACACAGGAGTACAGAACATAGGCAATTGCATGGGAAGAAGTTTATAAGCCCTAAAGAAAACATTTCAGAAAAAGTGAGAAATATTACAATCTGACTTAGAATTTGTGAGATGTTATTGACAAGCTATGTTTGGATACAGACTTGAAAAGACACCATTTCTATAAGGCATATGGTTCCACTGTAGAACATGTGAAACATTTGAAAAAAGGTGACATTTACATGAAATATACTTTGTGGCAAAGAGCTGGATACAGAAGGAATACGTAGACACCAAACAGATCTGGAACTGAGAAATTTGTGCTGGGCATTAATGAAGATGTCAGGTGTAGGTGTCAAAATGGATGAATGAATTGCTGCCCCAAACACACATGCTGGTTAACAACCTGCCAAAGATTGAGCAAAAACTACCTGGAGCTGAGTCAGATAAATTAAAAAATGATGAAGCAGTAGCAGAAATAAACGCTGCAATAAAAAAGCCTGGGCTATACAAATAACACTTGAGGTGTGATGCTAGAATTCTGGAAGTGAGAATGCATGCTGACACTAGTAAGCCAAGCTCTTGGGGCTAGTGTTGCTAGAGAGGACCCAACTGGACCCCTGAACACCGATGGTATGGAACATAAATGGGAGCAGGTGGCATAGAAAGTGGCCCCCTGCACTGTGTTTAGAGAGTCCCCTTGAGCATAGCACTTAATATAGGGCTGAGTCTTTTGGGTCAAGAGAATTTGGCTCATGAAAAAATGAAGGACTAAGGATTTTATTGATGGGGCTCTTATGGTCATAAATGTAAAGAAAAAATGGCATAAATTCCATGAATTATGCTAATGTTGCATTTGCTAAATCTATTTATAACATTGTGAAACCCCTTGTCAATGCCTAAGGTGTCACAGGAACAAGTTGTGTTAATTTTTGATAAACTTACTTTTGTATATAAGCCAACTTGGGAACATAGCATAGCTTTTTTTCTAATAAAATGGTAAGAAGATCAAATCATCCATTTTTTGACACCCCAATGAGAAAGGTTACTAATTCCTTAAGCAAATGAACAGTGAATGAATCTAAGACCAGTTTATTTTATTTTCAAAAATCTTTTACCAAAATATATGCAATCTGTACTATCGCAACCAATCCTACCTCACTCTAGCAAAGCCAACCCACTCCTCTCACCACCATCACCACCTACCCAACAAACCCACACAAAGGAGCCCATTTTTTCTATTATTTTTTACTTTTTTTTCTTAAAACGCCAAGCCAACAGAAGCCTATCCAATTCCAGAGACTAATATCACATAGCACATATTTATGTTCTCTTTTCTCAAATGGCTCCCAATTCCTATCCAGCCCAAGTACATTCTTGGCCATTGCTTATTTCCATGGCTACTTGAGCTCTGGGAATTGGGAAACCTTGAAATTTCTTCAAGCAACATCAACTCTGCTTATTCCCTGGAGTCTCATTCTGGCACAGAAAAAGAGAGAAAAAAACATTTTGTTGGAATAACTAATTTCTCTAAGTGTGGCACATTCCCAACCTGATAGAGAAAAAACATGGCTCCCTCAGCATGACTAAATCTAAAAGGTTTCTTCAAGTCTCCTGGGCCTAATGAACTTTGAGTTGCTAATCCTATGTTCCAACACACTCTCTATGCAGGCTAAGAAAGAGAATAAAGGATTGACGAAACACTTGTTGGCAAATGCTCAAGGAACCAGGACAATCTGGGTCAATATCTACGATGAATCTAATCAAACATTGATCTAAATGTTGAGTTCGACTTTGCTCCTGTCCATACCTGTAGGGTGCAGATACACTTTGTGATTGGAATGCTAACATCTGTTTTCACCAGATACCAGAGAACTGGCCCTGGTGCTTTCAAGTGAACACTCCTTTGAGTGGTGACAATGTCATTTGTCATGCTTCTCAAGAAAGTAACATAAAATAATATTGTGATTAAATAATGTTGTAGTCTACAGAATTCAGAGAGGAAAAATATGTCTATGGCAGGGCACTCAAGTTAGAAAGGAATCATTATTGCCTTCATGGAGTAGAAAACTTTGGAAAGTAGAAGGGGGGGAGTTACTATTTAAGCTGAACTCCAAATTTTATTTTATATTTCTTTAAATATCTCCAAAAGTATGTATTTTTGTTATGAAAGAAAGGTGGGAAAAATTCAGTCACATGTTGAATGTGAATCTAGGACAATAGTGTCAGAAGGTATTTTAAACTCTCTTCATCCATTCAAGAGTCATTCAACAAATCTAGAACAAAATATCTGGCAGTGTACTTTGGGAAATATAAATGTTTATAACTCATCATTCTTGTCCTCAAAAGCACTAAAGTTAAATGGCAATACAATGTGATAGAGAAGATGTGTAGTAATGATAAATACTATAGTCAGATAAAAAAGAAGTTATCGCTGGGAATTGCTGGCAGGGTCAATTGCTTTTAGACAAGGATATCAAGATCATTTAATAGAAAAATTAAACATTTCTAAAAAATAGAGCTATAATAACTCAATATCCACATGCAAAAGAATGAATTTGGACCACTGCTTCACACCATATACAAAAGCGCTAACTTGAAGTGGATCAAAAACCTCAATGTAGGGCGCCTGGGTGGCTCAGATGGTTAAGCGTCTGCCTTTGGCTCAGGTCATGATCCCAGAGTCCTGGAATTGAGTCCTGCATTGGGCTCCCTGCTCCTTGGGAGCCTGCTTCTCCCTCTGCCTCTCTCTCTGTCTCTCATGAATAAATAAATGAATATCTTTTAAAAAATAAAAAAGAATAAAAGGAAATGACATTAAAAAAAAGAAACCTCAATGTAAGAGTTAAAACTACAAAAGGAAAACATAGGGTAAATTCTCATGATCTTGGATTAAACAATGGTTTCTTAGATATGACTCCAAAAAGCACATGTAACCAAAGAAAAAAATAAATTGGACATCATCAAAATTAAAATATTTTGTGCTTCAAAAGATACTACCAGGAAAGTGAAAAAGACAACTCACATAATAGAAAAAATGCTTACAAATCATTTTTCTGACAAGAGACATATATCCAGAATATATAAAGAACTCAACAATTCAGCAATAAAATGATAAATAAACCAATTTTAAAATGGGCCAAGGATCCAAGTAAATATTTCTCCAATAAGCACATGGAAAGAACTCATGTTTAGGGGCACCTGGGTGGCTCAGATGGTTAAATGTCTGCCTTTGGCTCAGGTCATGATCTCCAGATCCTGGGATTGAACCCCATGTAGGGCTCCCGGCTCAGCAGGGAGTCTGCTTCTCCCTTTCCCTCTGCCTCTCCCCCTGCTTGTGCTCTCTCTCTCTGTATCTCTCTGTCTCAAATGAATAAATAAAATCTTCACAAAAAAAAGAGCTAATTTTTAGTCATGGGGGAAATGCAAATACAAACCACAAAGAGATACAACTTCAAACCTACTAGGTTGGCTATATAGAGAAAACTGTTATTGTGTTACCAAGGACGTGGAAAAATTAGAACACTCATACATATATCACTGATAGGAATGTAAAATGGCACAGCCACTTTAGAAAACAGCTTGGCATTCCCTCATATGGTTAAACATAGAGTTACCATATGACTCAGTAATTCTACTCCTAGGTATATGCCCAAGATAAATGAAAACATAAAACCACATAAACATATATACAAGAAAGTTCATAGCAGCATTATTCATGATAGCCAAGAAGTAGATATAATCCAAGCGTCCGTCAACTCATAAATGTATGCAAACTGTGACATCCATACAAAAGAATAGTATTCAGCCTTAAATAAATGATGCACATGATACAACATGGATAAATCTTGAAAATATTATACTAAGTTAAAGAAGCAGACAGAAAGCCCATAACTTATATGATTCCATTTATTTGAAGTGTCTAGAATAGGAAAAACAGAGAAAGAGTAGACTAGAGGTTTCTAGGAACCAGGTGTAGGAGTGGGGGAAGTGGGAGCTGGGAATGGGGAATGACAACTAATAGGTTTACTTTTGAGGTAATGAAAATATTGTGGAATTACAAAGTGGTGACGATTACACATTGTAAATATATTAAAAACCATTAAATTACACATGTTGAAAGAGTGAATTTTATGGTATTGTACATTATATATCAGTTTATCATTATATATCAATTCCCTTTTTAGGTAAAATACAGTTAGATTTGGAATGAATCTTAGATAGTATAGGGTTGAAATTATATATATGAATGAAAAGGGTTATGTCCACCCTCAGATTTTCCAAAAAGTTTTGCCATATTTACTTCAAATTTGTTTTTCCCTTTATATAAATAGAATATTAACACAGTTAAAACATTGCCTTATTCCTTCTTTCCCAGAGTTATGCACTATTCTGATATCATTGTTAGCTGCACCATGCATGTTTTTATAATTTTATTCCTAATAAGTGTAACTGTTTTTGAAATGTATATAAATGGTCTCTGTCTTAGTTTGGTATCCCTAGAAAGCACAGCCTAAGGCACAATCCTATGTGTCACTACTACTATTTGGTAATGCAATCCCAGGGCAGCAGAAGTAAGGGAAAAGGAAGTGAAGGAGGGAAGAGAAAAGAGGGAGGAGAGAGTGATTCTGGGTTGGTCACTACTTGCTATCAAGCACAATTGATTGCTTGATTTCTAGGGAGAATTTACTGAGAGGCTGTATGAAGTACTGTGACTTAGAAGAGTAAATCAGTTATACGGAAGAGTAGAAATGATTTGCCAGCAACAGTCTCCATTGGTCAGAGTCTCCCCAAAGAGCATGACTTCCCTCACACTTCTGAGTTACGTAGACAAGGGTGCTGAGTGAGTCCCATAGCATCTCATGCTTCAGTGTCCCTAGGAAGGCCTCAAGGTGGGAGATATGAGTCACACAGCACAGACATTAAGCAATATTGTACCCTTGTAAAGTCAATGTGAGCCCAAACCAAATTAGTCCCTACAAGATTGGCTGAGACAGAAAAAGTGCCAAAGAGCCCCAGAGACGTGAGGCAGAGAGGATCTGAAGTGTGACATTAAGAGTCATCTAATGTTTTTGTTAAGTGAAATATGCTGTTGGTATTTTGATAGGGATTGCATTAAATGCATAGATTGCTTTGGATAGTATAGACATTTTAACAATATTTGCTCTTCCAGTCCATGAGCATAGAATGTCTTTCCATTTCTTTGTTCCTTCAGTTTCTTTCATCAGTGTTTTATAGTTTTCAGAGTACAGGTCTTTCACCTCCTTGGTTAGGTTTATTCCTAGATATCTTATTATTTTTAGTGCAATTGTAAATGGGATTATTTTCTTAATTTCTCTTTCTGCTGCTTCATTATTGGTGTATAGGCATGCAACTGATTTCTGTATATTGATTTTGTATCCTGGGGCTTTACAAATTCATTTATCAGTTCTAGTAGATTTTTGGTAGAGTCTTTTGGGTTTTCTATATATAGTATCATGTCATCTGCAAATAGTGAAATTTTACTTCTTCCTTACCAATTTGGATTTTTTATTTCTTTTGGTTGTCTGATTGCTATGGCTAGGACTTTCAGTACTTTGTTGAGTAAAAGTGAGAGTGAACGTCCTTGTCTTTTTTCCTGACCTTAGAGGAAAAGTCCTCAGTTTTTCCTCATCAGGGATAATGTTAGCTATGTGTTTTTCACATATGGCCTTTATGATGTTGAGGTATGTTCCCTCTAACCCTACTTTGTTGAGGGTTTTTGTCATGAATGGTGCTGTGCTTTGTCAAAGCTTTTTCTGCCTATATTGAAATGGTCACATGGTTCTTACCTGTTCTCTTATTGATGTGACATATTTTGTTAATTGATTTGTGAATATTGAACCACACTTGCAACCTAGGAATAAATCTTGTTTGATCATGGTGAATTATTTTTTAATGTATTATTGGATTCCGTTTACTAGTATTATGTTTAGTATTTTTGCATCTATGTTCATCAGAGATATTAGCCTGTAGTTCTCTTTTTTTAGTGGAGTCTTTATCTGGTTTTGGTATCAGGGTAATGCTGGCCTCATAGAATGAATGTGGAAGTTTTCTTTCCATTTCTATTTTTTGGAATAGTTTGAGAATAGGTGTTAACTCTTCTTTAAATGGTAGAATTTGCCTGTGAAGCCATCTAGTCCTGTACTTTTGTTTTGTTTTGTTTGTTTTTTGATTACTGAGTCAATTTCTATACTGGCTATCAGTCGGTTCAAATTTCTATTTCTTCCTATTTCAGTTTTGGTAGTTTATATGTTTGTAGGAATTTATCCATTTCTACTAGATTTTCTAATTTGTTGGCATATCATTTTTCATAATATTCTCTTATAATTATTTGAATTTCTGTGGTGTTGGTTGTTCTTTTTCCTCTCTCATTTGTGATTTTATTTGGGTCATTTTTCTTTTTTTCTTGATAAATCTGGCTAGAGACTTATCAATTTTATCAATTTTTTTCAAAGAACCATCTCCTAGTTTCATTGATGTGTTCTATTGTTTTTGTTTTTTGTTTCTGTATCATTTATTTCTGCTCTAATCTTTTTTTAAGATTTTATTTATTTGACAGAGAGAGTGAGAGAGCACAAACACGGGGAACAGTAGAGGGAGAAGGAGAAGCAGGGAGCCCTGTGCAGGACTTGATCCCAGGACCCTGGGATCATGACCTGAGCTGAAGGCAGACACTTAACCATCTGAGCCACCCAGGCGCCCCTCTGCTCTAATCTTTATTACTTCCTTCCTTCTGTTGGTTTTAGGTTTTGTTTGCTTTTCTTGTTCTAGCTCCTTTATATGTAAAGTTAGGTTATTTGAGATTTTTCTTGGTTCTTGAGGTAGGCCTGTATTGCTATAAACTTCCCTCTTAGAACCACTTTTGGTGCATCCCAAAGTTTTTGAACTATTATGTTTTCATTTTCATTTGTTTCCATGTACTTTTTGATTTCTTGGTTGACACATTCATTGTTTAGTAGCATGTTACTTAATCCATGTATTTGTGTTTTTTTCCAGATTTTTTCTTGTGATTGATTTCTAGTTTCATAGTGCTGTGGTCAAAAAAAAAAAAAAAGCATGCTATGACTTTGATCTTTTTGAATTTGTTGAGACTTGCTTTGTGGCCTAATAGGTGATCTATTCTGGAGAGTGTTTCCTGTGCACTTGAAAAGAATGTGTATTCTGCTGTTTTAGGATGGAATGTTCTAAATATATCTATTAAATACATCTGGTCCAGTGTGTCATTCAAAACCACTGTTTCCTTGTTGATTTTCTGTTTGGATGATCTGTCCATTGATGTAAGTGGGGTGTTAAAGTCCCTTACTATTATTGTATTACTATCAATTAGTTTTTTTATGTTTGTATTAACTGTTTTATGTATTTGGGTGCTCCCATGTTGGGTGCATATACATTTGCAATTGTTATATCTTCTTGTTGGATTGTCCCTTTTATTATTATATAGTGCCCTTCTTTGTCTCTTTTAACAGACATTGCTTAAAATTCTGTTTTGTCTAACATAAGTATTGTTACCCCCACTTTCTTTTGACATCCATTTGCATGATAAACATTTCTCTATCCCCTCATTTTCAATCTGCAGGTGTCTTTACGTCTGAAATGAGTCTCTTGTAGGTAGCATTTAGATGTTTGTTTTTTTTCCTAACCACTCTGTCAACCTACGTGTTTTGATTGGACCATTTATTTACATTCAAATAATTATTGATATGTATTTGTTGCCATTTTGTTACTTCTTTTGTGGTTATTTTCTAATTTTTCTCTGATCCTTTCTTTTCTTTCTTATTTTCATTGTTTGCTAGTTTTCTTTAGTGATATACTTGGATTTCTTACTCTTCTTTTTGCATATCTATTACTGTTTTTTTTTTTTTTGATTTGTGGTTACCATTCGGTTTCTATATAACATCTTCTGCACATAGCAGTCTATATTAAGCTGATGGTTGCTTGATGTTGAACTCATTCTTTATTCCTCTCTTCTCTACATTTCAGATATTTAGTATCATAATTCACATCCTTTTGTTTTGTGCTTCTCTTGACTATTTTTACAAGTATACTTAATATTTTTTTTCATTTGTGCTTCTTATTTTTTTTACTCTCACTTATGGTTTTTGGTTTCCATTCCCAGAGTCCCCCTTGACATTTCTTATAGAACTGGTTTAATGATCATGAATTCTTTCAACTTTTGTTTGTCTAGGAAACTCTTTATCTCTCCTTCTATTCTATTCTATTCTGAATGATAGCCTTGCTGGATAGAGTATTTCTGGCCGCAGATTTTCCCTCTCAGCACCTTGAATACATCTTGCCACTTTCTTCTGGCCTGCAAAGTTTCTATTGAAAAATCAACTGATAGCCTTATGGGGTTTCCTTTTTATGTAACTGTCTTCTCATCTCTTGTGACCTTTAAAATTCTTTCTATCACTATTTTTTGCCATTTTAATTACTATGTGTCTTGGTGTGGTCCTCCTTGGGTTGAATTTGTTGGGGGATCTCTGTGTCTTCTGAATCTGGTTCTCCGTTTCCCTCCCCAAATTCAGTATGTTTTCAGCTAGTATTTCTTCAAGTACATTTTCTGCCCCCTTTTGTCTCTTTTCTCCTTCTGGAATCCCTATAATTGAAAGTTATTACACCTGATGGAGTCACCGAGTTCTCTAACTCTATTCTCATTATGCAGTATTTGTTTGTCTCTCACCTATTCAGCTTGATTGCTTTCCATTCCACTATCCTCCAGGTCACTGATATATTCCTCTGCTCCCTGTAGCCTACTATTTATTCCATCTATTGTATTTTTAATTTCATTTACCGAGTTCTTCATCTCTAAAATGTGATTTTTATCTCTTTGTCAAGTGTCTCACTGATGTCTTCCATCCTCTTCTGAAGTCCAGTGAATATCTTTATAATCATTACTTTAAATTCTTTATCAGATATATTACTTATTTCTGTTTTGCTTAGATCTCCTGCTCTGATTTTGTCCTGTTTTCTCATCTGGGACATATTTCTCTCTCTCCTTATTTTTTCTATCTCTCTGTGTCTGTTTCACTGTGTTAGGAAAGTCAGGTATGTTCTCTGCTTTTGAAAGTAGTGGCTTTATGAAGAAGAGGTTCTCTAGTGCCCTGCAGTGCAGTGTCCCCTATTTACCAGAACCTGGCACTTCAGGGGAGTCTCCTATGTGTGTGCTTTGTGTCCTACTATTGTGTCTGAGTTGCTTTTCCTTTCAGTCCAGTCATCTGCACTGACTCTCTGCCTGTTGTTGGCTGTGCTTGCTCTCTGTGATATTAGTAAGATCCCGGCAGGCAGGTTCTGAGGGGGTATGATTGCAGAAGGGCTCAGGGGTGGGGTGGCAGTATTAGCAAAATTTGCACTGAGCCACTAGTCCTAGGCCCAATCCTCCAAAGCATGGCAACAGCCAGGGGCACAGCATATGGCAGTGGTGGTGGCCATGGGTTCGTGGCTGTGTTTGTGGTGGATGGGCCTGGGTGTGGCCTTTGTGTGGGTGGTGGCTGGGTGAGTCTCCTGAAGTGTTAACAAAATTTGCATGGAGACTAGGGCCCAGGCCAGCAGGTCTGGAGTGAACCAGTCATCAGGAGAGCTCATGGGCCAGGTGCACTGCTAGTAGGTTAAGGAGAAATTGTCTCTTCAGTGCTGCCTCCTGCAGGTGACTTTGTGTTTATGTTGGGGAGCAGGGGAGAAAAATGGCCCCTGCCACCTCCTTTGTTCCCAAAGAAATGTCCCCCCAAATATCCCCCCTTCTATGTTGCCGCTTTGCAGGCTGTTGTCTCTTTAAGGGCAGGGACCCAGGTATCACTTACCCTCCTGGCTTGCCCAGTGCTAAGTCAGCTGACTTTTAAAGGTCCAGGTTCCAAACTCATGGAATTCATCCCCTCTGGTTTTCGAGGCCATATATTATGGGGATTTGTTTTCCCCATTTGGGTTCCCTTGTGGTTTCCCTTCTCTGGGCCTGTAACTCCCTCCCTCCTATGGGCTGCTCCTGGTTTTTGCTTTTCTTTACCTCTCCTAAGTGGTTTCTTCTCTACATTTAGTTGTGAAGTTTGTTCTGCCAGTCTTTGGTTCACTCTCTAGTTTATTTACTTGGATGTGAGTGATATCTAATTGTAAATGTGGGATGAAGTGAGCTTAGGGTCCTTCTACTCTACCATCTTCCCAAGCCTCTTTCCCAGTTATCCCTTTCATGTATTTTAAATAGTAATATCTAAGTTAGTTATTGCCAACAGAAGTGGTTATCATAAGTAGTGGAAGTCAAATGCTAAGACATGGAATCTTTGCCAATCCTTTGCTCTACAACTCTCCAAATATTAAATAAATAAATGTTAATATAATCCTATTGGTCCATCATAAACATAATATAGTTTTTTGATAACCTCCCATTTTTCTTTTGCATTTTTCAGGCAACAAGCCATGATTATGATATGTGCTTAATCATTATTTGTTGTATGAATGAGGTTATATAGCGCAGACATATTTTTTAGTTCCTTTTATGACCTTTTTATGTGGCTGGGATGTGATCTGCCATCACAGAACAAAGCCAAGGTTACTATTATGGGAAACCAAATCTAGAATGCTGACCTGATTAAGAATATGCTCTATTCTGCCATGGTGGTCAGCCAGAAATAAAAGATACAGTGTTGACAGAGATTAGTATATGTTCTATCATCTCAAATTTTTAGTTGAGAGACATAGTCAGCATTGGACTATGGAAAATTCTGTAGTTAAAGTCTAACTTGCTAATTTCCTAATTACTAGACTCATAACAATTGTTACACAAACTTTCTTTTGGAGTCCTAAATGATCTTCTCTGGTAATATTACCTAGGGCGGGAACTAGTATATCTGGTAAAGTGAAATCAGAAGTCACTGCTACTGCAAATCAAAATAAATCATGGAAAGAGAAGACACTTTCTAAACAGTTATAGGTCATTTTTATTCTTCTGAATTAAGAAGCAGCTTGCTTTATCTTGTATGGAATTCAGTAACAAACTCTTAATATCCAGGTTTCTATTAATTGTTTCTAGGCAATACTTTAAGCCAGTTTTCCTTTCAAGGAATTTTTAGGTGCTGACTCAGCTCAACTGGGCATACTCATTTGTAAATCCTGGTGTTTAAATTCTTACCTTGCAAGTTCAGTTAGACTGCTCCAGAGGGTAATTAGGCATCTCCTCTGGGGGCAATGAGAAAACCTATTCTAGGTCTGGGACCTGGGGAGGCCTGTATTTGCCTGGTCCACCTTGTAAAATTACTTTACTCCTACCTGTTAGTGACTTGGCTTGACAAAGTCCTCACTTTAAAACCCACAGCCAATTTGGGAACTTCCCTAAGATTCAAAAAAAAAGTTGTGAGCAATTATCAAATGAAAAATTTCCTAGTTTCATTTTCACCCAGGACCACAACTGACCCAAGGGGTCTTCTTTTGCAATGAGTTAGTTTGCTTCTCTTGAATATTACAACATCAGAAATCTAATGAGAAATTAAAAATTTTTCTCGTATCTGAAGAATGTGAGAGGCCTTGAGATTTTATATTCCTCTTCTCCTCTTTCTCTTTCTTTCCATAAACTAGGAAAAAGATACTTATTTTTATCAGGGACAGTTGCTTGTTTAGCTTTATCAGATATTCTGGCTTTTTCCTATAGTAACAAAGAACAATTTAGACCCTGGAGGTAGAAAAAATAAAAGGTGTCAACTCATTCTCTTTCACTGCCATTTCAATATTCTATATTAAATAACACAGTTGACACATTTCTTATTTTCTATGACTTGCTTCAAACACACTGCAGACATTTGTACTCTTGCTGACAATTCCAGAACATTTGACGTAAAGAGTGGAGAAATCTTTCTATGTGATTTAGATGATCTACATCTACTCTCAGGGTTCAGGATGTCAGATGACAGAATCTTGTTTCCTAATACAAAGCTTAAAGATTGCTGGGGAAAGAGATTAGAATGGAGAAATAGGGTGATGTTGGCCCAGATGAGGGAAAAAAGTTTATTTATATCATCATCTTAAAGTCCAGAAAGAGTTTCTTTAAAAAGAAGCAAAGATGATAAGCAAACATTGAAGGTTACAAATAACACAGAAGGGCAGTGGTTTCCCACATTATAAAGTATTTTTAATTATATCACTCTAAAATGTGAAGCCAGATTCTGTTCATAGATAAAGTCACCAAATTCCCAGTTAACACAAAGGCAGTTTTCATTCTCTATGAGTAACAGTGTGTAGGATTCCATTTTTCATTTAAAAAAGCATTTATCCTAGCCCTGTGACTGTACATATCCAGACAAATGTTCCCATTTCTTTTCTGTCTCTCCATTGCTTTGTCAGAACTTCTCTCTCTTCCTTCTGTTGTTTGAATCTTGGTGGGGTTTTTGGTAAACATTTTATTGAAGTAGAACCTATATTCAAAAAGGGATACTAATCTTAAATGTACAGATAGTTAAACAGGTAGATAGATATAGGCATTGATGAATATAGCTATGACCCCAAAGAAGATATAGAAATATTACTAGCATCCCAGAAGGCTCCATTGTGCCCCCTTCCAGTCATTATCCCTACAAAGTAGCCAATATCTTGACTTCTATTACCAAGATTAATTTTATCTGATTTGAATGTAATATAATTGTACAAGATGTACTCTTTTGTATCTTGCTTCTTTTGCTCTACATTTTATGTCTGTGAGATTTATCCATGTTGTTGTGCGTAAGTAGTTTGTTCTTTTTCATTGTTGTATAGTATTCCATTGGGTTAACTGCAATTTATTCAGTATTTGTTAAACAAAATCTTGGCTATTATTAATAAAGATGTTATTGGCATTTATGTTCCTAACTTTTGATGCAGGTATGGGCTTATTTCTCCTGACTAGCAGTAATACCACTGGGTCATTGGATACATGTATGACTGGCATTCAAAAATTGTTCCAACAGCTTTTCAATATTGTTTATGTCAATTTACACTTCCACTGGCAGTATATGAAAGTTCAAGCTGTTCAACATTTTTGCAAATACTTGGTGTTATCAGTCTTTCAAATTTTATCTATCCTGGATTATTGTGGTTTTAATTTGCATTTCCCCAATAACTGCTAATATTGAACATCTTTTAATATACCTATTGACTATTTGAAATCATTTTTGTAAGATGTCTGCTCAAAGTTTCGACCTAACTTTTAAAAATCGAGTTTTCTCTCTTTTTCTTACTGATATGAGAGAATTCCTCATATATTCTTTACATATAATGCTAAAAGTCCTTTGTCAGATATATGCATTGCAAATATCTTCTACCCAGTGGCTTGTCTTTATACTCACTTAATATTGTCTTCCGATAAATATAAGTTTTAAAATATAATGAAGTACAATTTTTTATATTTCCTCTTATGATTAGTTGTTTTTGTGTCCTGCTTAAACAATCTTTCATCTAACCAAGGTCATGAAAATATTCATCTGTAATTTATTGTCTTCTAGAGCTCTATTTTTGTAATTCAAATTTATTTAAAATCCATTTGGAATTGATTTTTGCATATAATGTGAGGTAGGGATCAAAACACATTTGTTTTCAGCATGGATAGCCAGTTGACCCAGATCCATTTATTAAAAACATCATCCCTTCCTCCTCTGCATTTCAGTACCACTTTTGTCATAAACCTGGTGAACTTACATGTCTGAGTGTAATTCTGTACTCTATAATCTGTTGGTCTCTTTGTCTATCTTTGTACCAATACCTCACTGTTTTAATTACCATAATTTATAACAAATATTATTCCCATCTTTTAGTGTAAAATATCCCAATTTTTTCTTCTTCAAGATTTTCTTATTTATTCTTGGCCCTTTTCACATTTAGTAAGCTAGCTATTGCCACAAAATCCTTCTGGGCTTTAGATTGTAAATTTTTTTGGTCTATAGATCAATTTTTGAAGAAGACATATATTTTCAACATTGAGACTTCCAAAACAAAAACATGGTATATCCCTTTTTTAAATTTAGATCTGTAATTACTCTCAATAATGCTTTGTAGTTTTCTATGTAGAGGTCTTTTTAAAAGTTTTTTTAAAAATAAATATGTGATGTGTTTTGATGCTACTATAAATCTTATTGTTTCTTAAAATTTCATTCTCTAATTATTTTTTGCTAGTATATTAAAATATAATTGCATTTTGTAGCTTCACTTTGTAATCAACAATCAGGCTAAATTGACTTCTTAATTCTAATATTTTGTCTATACATCTAGAAAATATTCTATGTTATACAATCATGTTGCCTTCAAATAATAACAATGCTATTTTTTCCTTTCTGACTTTTATATTTCTTCTTTTCCTTGCTTTATTTTACTGACCAAGACAGTGTTAAATTTTTCAGGAAGTTTAGCAGATAATAAGGAAAAAAAAAGTGGATATCTTTATCTCATTCCCAATCACAGGGGGAAATATTCCATATTTCACTATTAACATTTATTATAGTTTGTTGCAGCTGTCCTTTACTAGGTTAAGAATCTCTTCAATTCTTAGTTTGCTAAGAATTATCATGAATCTGTATTGAACTTTTTTGGGCATCTATTCAAATCATTGAGGTTTTCTCCTTTAATGGAAGCTAACTATACATACCTAGAATAAACCCACATTTTGTGATTTATTATCCTTTATACATATATTACTAGAATTTGCTATTATTTTGTTTAAAAAGTTTTGTTTATACTTATGATATAAATGCCTTTTATTATTTTCTTATAATGTTCTTATCAGGTTTTTATGTCAAGATTATGCTAACAGTATAAAAGAAATCGAAAAATGTTTCTTCTTTTACAGTTTTCTGAGTTTGTATGAGAGTGATATTATTTCTTCCTTAAATGTTTAGAAGATTCCCTACTTACCATCTGGACCTGTTATGGTCTTTTTAAAAAGATTTTATTTACTTATTAGAGAGAGAGAGAATGAGTCAGGGGAGGGGCAAAGGGAGAAGCAGACTCCCCGCTGAGCAGGGAGCCAGTCTTGGGGCTCAATCCCAGGACCCTGGGATCATGACCTGAGCCAAAGGCAGATACTTAACTGACTGAGCCACCCAGGTGCCCCTGGACCTGTTTGGTTTTTTTTTTAAGTAAGTTTTTAAATTAAGGTTTATTGTTTTTAAGTAAGTATATGAAAACTCAATTTTTTAAATTTCTTATAACAGTTTTGCTGGGTTATGCTTTTCAAGGAATTTGTACATTTCATCTAAATCTTCAAAATCTTGGGGATAAGGTCATAACATTTTAATGATGTTTTTAATTATCTATAAGGTATTTTATTCTTGGTTGGTAATTTCTATTACACTATTTTTTCTTGAGCAGCCTTGATAGAGGTTTGTCAATTTTATTAATTTTTCCAGATAATCAACTTTTAGCTTTATTGGTTTTCTTTATTTTATGATTATTTTCTATTTCATTTACTTCAGCACATATCTTTTATAAATTTTCTTATTTCTACTCTTCTTTGAGCACCTTGAGATAATTAGTGCATTGATTTCATTCTTTCTTCCTTGCTAATAGATGCATCTTTAAGGCTATACATTTCCTTCTAAGTCCTACATTACCCTTATTTTAAAGTTTTAAAATGTCATATCTTATTTTTTAATTACTTTTCTTAAGATTTTATTTATTTATTTGACAGAAAGAGAGAAAGCAAGCACAAGCAGTGGGTAGGGGCAGAGGGAGAGGGATAAGCAGGCTCCCCGCTGAGCAGGGAGTCTGATACTGGGCTCCATTCCAGGACCCTAGGATCATGACCTCAACCGAAGGCAGCCATTTAACCGACTGAGCCACCCAGGCGCCACTAAAATGTCATATTTTAAATCTATATTTTATTTTAAAACGTTTCGCTTAATTTCCAAACATTTAGGGATATTCTAGTTTAATTCTACTGAGTTAAAAAAGAACATGCTTATGATTTTAGTCCTTAGAAATTCATTAAGAGGGGCACCTGGGTGGCTCAGTCAGTTAAGCGTCTGCCTTTGGCTCAGGTCATGATCCTGGGGTCCTGGGATTGAGCCCCACATTGGGCTTCTCCCTCTCCCTCTGCCGGCCACTCACCCTGCTTGTTCTCTCTCTCTCTCTGTCAAATAAATAAAATCTTTAAAAAGAAGAAATTCATTAAGATTTCCTTTATGTCCCAGCATAAGATCTGTTTTGGTAAATATTAATATGCATTTGATAAAAGGTGATACATTCTGTAGTTGTTAGATATAGTTTACTATGTGTCAGTTAATTCTAGCTATCATTTTTTATTCAGATGTTCTATATACTTACCGATATTTTTCTGTTTTTTTTTTTTTTTTATCAGTTACTAAGAGAAGTCTCTCAAAGCCTTAAACTATGATTATGGTTATACTTCTGCCAACATTTGCTTCACACCTATTGAGGATATTAGGGTAATTAAATTTAAGATAGTTTCTTTGTTCTTCCCACTAGATTGACTTCTTTTTCTATCAATATGAAATATCCCTTTATCTTTAGTAGTAATATAGTATAGAGTTGACTTGGTCTGATATTAGTATAACTATACCAGCTTTCTTTTGGCTGGCATTTGCATGGTATATTTTTTTCTGGACCTTTAGTTTCCAACCTTCCGTCTTCTATTTAAGTTTTGTCTCTTGTAAACATGTTTTTTTTAACATGGTTTGATCATCTTTTTTTTTAAAGATTTTATTTATTTATTTGACAGAGAGAGACACAGCGAGAGAGGGGAACATAAGCAGGGGGATGGGAGAGGGAGAAGCAGGCTTCCCGCCAAGCAGGGAGCCCGATGCAGGGCTCGATCCCAGGACCCCAGGATCATGACCTGAGCCGAAGGCAGACACTTAACGCCCGAGCCACCCAGGCGCCCCTGGTTTGATCATCTTTATCATTTATTTGGAGTAGTCTACTCACATTTAATGTAATTATGATATATTTTGGTTTAAATCAACTCTCTACTTGTCCTATCTGGGTTTTTTTATTCCTATATTCTTCCTTTCTTTTGGAACAAAAGAGTTATTTTTTCCTTAATATTTATTATTTCATTTTCTCGAACTCTTAAACTGTGGTTTTTCATTCTTTTACCTTGGTAGTTAGTATTTTTCAGTGATTACCCTAGAAATTACATCATGTACTCTTGACCTATTATAGGTTACTATAACACTTTTACCACTTCCCAGACATTGCAAAGATCTTAAAATACTTTAACCATTCTTATTTTCCTATAATTTATGCTATTGTTGATGTGCATTTTCTTCTATACATATTTTTAAACCTCACAATATGTTATTATTTTAAACAAGCAATATTCTTTTATAATATCCCTTTATATTCCCTCACATATTTACCTTTTCTTGGGTTCTTCATTCCTTCTGCCTTCCCATCCTTCCATCTGGGATTATTTTCCTACTGCCTAAATAAGTTCCCTTCATATTTCTTTCAGAGTAGGTAAGAAGGTGCCAAATTCTTACATATTTTGTTTGTCTGAAATGTGTTTATTTCACCTCCTTTAAAAAATAAACTTACTGAAATTTAATTTGTCTTAATTTTTGGAGAATGTTTTCACTGGGTAAAGAATTCTAAGTTAACTGTTATTTTCTTTCAGTATTTTAAAGATGTCACTTAATGAACTTTCAATAATTAGTTCTCAAATAATTGTTTCTTACATAAAAGTTTTATTTCTTTAACTAACTTAACAGAAAAACTAAGTGATACTTTGAGATTTAATAAGTCTTTTCTCTAAATTGAAAACATATTGTGGCTTTTCAGGGAGGATTTAAATGGTGGAGTAGTAGGGGGACCCTGAGCTTGCCTTGTCCCTCAAACACAGCTAAATCAACATCAAATCATTTTGAACAACTAGGAAATCAATCTGAGGATTAAGAAAATAATTTGCACAATTGGAGGGAGAGAATGTGGCAGATGCGAGGTTCTAGACCGTGAATTAGGGGAGGGAAAAGCTGTGGTGGCACCAAGGGGAGGGAGCCTTTTGAATGAGTGAAGTCAGGAAAAGGGAAAGAGTGGGAGAGAGAGCAGTGCGTAGGTCTGCACAACACGCCTCAGTGTGGGGATGCCCTGGGTCACACTGGAAGAGATCACTCCCCTTCCTGGATACATTTGGAAGAGAGAATTTTGCCTCTCCAAGGACAAAAGGCCCACTGGGGCCACTGAGCTGCTGTTCAACAGCAGGGGACAGAAGCATGCACAGAGGGCAAATAACCTGGTTGGCAGCTTTTTGCTGTGCTTCAGCATAAACTCCAGGCACCTATGCAAGCAAGCAACTGCTTTTCTGAGACCGAACTGTGCTAGACATAGCCCTGCAAAACTCTTTAAGATATGGAGTTTTAAATCCCAGATACCTGCCAGAGATAAAACAGGAAAACCGTGTTGCCAGGCATGCCTACAGCCTGAGCACAAACAGATTGAGGGCAGGGATCTGATGAAAGCCTGGGACACAGGAGGGGAGATTTTTCACTTTTCTCTGAGAGCATCCTGAACAGCTGTGGCCACGAGTCCCCTCCCCTGAGCCTGGAGGGCAGGGTGACGCCATCTTCTACCTCCCTACACTAGCACAGTAGGACTTCAGAGAGAAATACAACAACTTACATCACATTAGTAAAAGAGAAGATAAAAAACATATGATCCTCTCAATAGATGCAGAAAAAGCATTTGACAAAATACAACATCCATTCCTAATTAAAACTCTTCAGAGTATAAGGATAGAGGGAACATTCCTCAATATCATAAAAACCATCTATGAAAAGCCCACAGCAAATATCATTCTCAGTGGGGAAAACTGAGAGCTTGTCTCCTTTTTTTTTTTTTTTTGAGAGTTTCCTCCTAAAGTCAGGAACAGGACAGTGACGTCCACTCTCACCATTACTATTCAACATGGTACTAGAAGTTCTATCTTCAGCATTCAGACAACAAAAAGAAATAAAATGCATCCAAATCTGCAAGGAAGAAGTCAAACTTCCACTTTTCTCAGACAACATGATACTCTGTGTAGAAAACCCAAAAGACTCCTCCAAAAGATTGCTAGAGCTGATTCACGAATTCAGCGAAGTCGCAGGTTATTAAATCAATGTACAGAAATCTGTTGCATTTCTATACACCAGTAATGAAGCAGCAGAAACAGAAATCAAGGAACTGACTCCATTTACAATTGCACCTAAAAGCAAAAGATACCTAGGAATAAGCCTAACCAAAGAGGTAAAAGATCTGCATGCTGAAGATTATAGAATGCTTATGAAAGAAATTGAAGATGACACAAAGAAACAGAAAAATATTCCATGCTCATGGACTGGAAGAACAAATACTGTTAAAATGTCTATGCTACCCAAAGCAATTTATACATTCAATGCAATCCTGATAAAAATAATATCAGTATTTTTCACAGAGTTGGAACAAATAATCCTAAAATTTGTATGGAACCAGGAAAGACCCCGGATAGCTAAAGTAATGTTTAAAAAGAAAGACAAAGCAGGAAGCATCACAAACCCAGACTTCAAGCTGTATTACAAAGCTGTAATCATCAGGACAGTATGGTACTGGCACAAAAACAGACATATAGATCAATGAAACAGAATAGAGAACTCAGAAATGGACCCACAACTATATAGTCAACTAATTTTCAACAAAGCAGGAAAGAATATCCAGTGGAGAAAAGACAGTCTCTTCAACAAATGGGGTTGGGAAAACTGGATAGCAACATGCAGAAGAATTAAATTAGATCACTTTCTTACACCATACACAAAAATAAATTCAAAATGGATGAAAGAACTAAATGTAAAACAAGAATCCATCAAAATCCTAGAGGAGAACACAGGCAGCAACCTCTTTGACCTCGGGCACAGCAACTTCTTACTAGACACATGTAGTAAGGCAAGGGAAACAAAAGCAAAAATAAACTATTGGGACTTCATCAAGATAAAAAGCTTCTGCACAACAAAGGAAGCAATCAACAAAACTAAAAGGCACCCTACCAAATGGGAGAAGGTATTTGCAAATGACATATTGGATAAGGGGTTAGCATCCAAAATCTATAAAGAACTTATCAATCTCAACACCCCAAAACCAAATAATCCAGTTAAGAAATAGGCAGAAGACACAGACACTTTTCTAAAGAAGATACCCAGATAGCTAATAGACACATGAAAAGATGCTCAATATCACTCGTCATCAGGGGAATACAAATCAAAACCACGGTGAGATACCATCTCACACCTATTAGAATGGCTAAAATTAACAACTCAGGAATGGATAGATGTTGGTGAGGATGCAGAGAAAGGGGAACCCTTTTGCACTATTGGTGGGAATCCAAACTGGTGCAGACACTGTGGAAAATAGTATGTAGGTTCCTCAAATTTAAAAATATGACTACCCTGGGTGGCTCAGTTGGTTAGGCATCCAACTCTTGATTTTGGCTCAGATCAGGCTCTGTCAAGCTCCGTGCTCAGCAGGGAGTCTGCTTGAGATTCTCTCTCTTCCTCTCCCTCTGCCTCTGCCCTCTGCCTTCCCTTTCTCTCTTTCTCTCTCTCTGTCTCAAAATAAATAAAGCTTTCTTAAAACATAGAACTACCCTATGACCCAGCAATTGCACTACTGGGTATTTATCCAAAGGATACAAAAGTGCTGATTATAAGGGGCACATGCACCCCAATGTTTATAGCAGCAATATCCACAATAGCCAAAATGTGGAAAGAGCCCAGATGTCCACTGACAGATGAATAGATAAGAAGAGGTGGTATATATACAATGGAGTATTACTCAGCCACTAAAAAAATGAAATCTTGCCATTTGCAATGACATGGATGGAGCCTGTGTGTATTTTGCTAAGTGAAATAAATCAGTCAGAGAAAGAGAAATACCATAAGATTTCAATCCTATGTGGAATTTAAGAAACAAAACAGATAAACATAGGGGAAGGGAACAAAAAATAAAATAAGATAATAACAGAGAGAGAGGCAAATAATAAGAGACTCTTGACTATAGGAAACAAATTGAGGGTTGCTGGAGGGGAGGTAGGTGAGGAAATGGGCTAAATGGGTGATGGGCAGTAAGGAGGGCACCAGTTGGGATGAGCACTGGGTGTTATATATAGTGATGAATCACTAAATTCTACTCCTGAAACCAATAGTACACTATATGGTAACTAACGAATTTAAATTAAAAAAAGGAAAATAGGAAAACATATTGCTATTTTTTTCAGTGACTATTACAAAGTTTATCCTTATATTTAGCTGAGATCTTTCTTCTTGTAGCTTCTCATGGTTTATCCTATTTCTGCTGTTTGTGACCTTCTATAATGAGTTTAATCCCTCTTCAACATGACAACTCTTAGAACATTTAAATATAGCTATCATGTTCTTACCTCCCTTTCAGTCTTTTCTCCAGACTAGACAGATCCAGTCTGTTCATGTGTTCTTCATATATTTGAACAGGTTCACTTACTATTTCAATACTTTGCTCTGAATGTGCTCCAGTTGATTGCCTTCAGCAAGCAAGTGATGACTGTCAATTGATGTCAGGCAATTTGCAACAATGTTGTATATAAGACCAGTTCCTGAATAGGATTGAACTGACTCTGAATTTGGCAATAGATTTTGGGTCAATCTAGTCATATTTTCTGTACTAGTCTTTGAAATTAGTACAACAAGAGAGAAAAGAAGAAAAAGAAAGAAGGAAAGGAGGGAAGGAGGAAAGAAGATTAGCAAATAAGTTTAAGTTGTGTTAAATTTATTTTCAATTTATGGGCAAAAGAACTCCTACATTCCCAGAGTGTTGCTAAGTTTCATTCAGTTTAGCTAAATAAATATTTTTTTTAGTCAGGAAGCAATTATTTGAGAGAAAAAAAATTTTGAGTTTATTAAATGAGCATTTGTAATTGTAGCAGATAAAACAGAAAGGTATAAATCCAACCAGCAAAATGTGATTTGTGCATCTTTTTTGTTACATACTGCAAGTCTTGATAGCAGGAATTATTAGCTTTGCTTCATTCAAATTTATATTCTGACTAAAGCTTCATGAAGTGAACTAGTGGTATTTAGTCTTTGAAAAACACATTTTATTTATAAACCCTCATGAATACAGGCATATTAGCATAAAGAAAATACTATTACATTGTTGCATGGCAGAGTATTCAAGGTTAAAACCCAAACAAAATCTTTCAGGACTAACCTAGCCTTGAAATATAATTATTCAATGTGGCAAACAAAAAATATATTAAAAGATTTGATATGAAAATTATGCTAAAAGTCTAGCTGCAAATTGTTTTTGAAAGCTCTCAGGAGTGGGTCAACAGTCATATAAGAAGCTATATATATTGCTGCTTTTGTGCCCTCCAAGGTTCTGTCAAAATTCTTAGTATTTGGACTTTGGTTTGTTTCTTCTTAGTAAGCTGTTAGCTTTCATGCACAAAGAGAATGCCACTGGGCCACTGTCAGAAGGCTATGGCCACCCCAGTAGTGGGAGTGGATTTATTCTGAGCTACTTACTGCAGATGAAAGGCTTGTATCTCCATTTTAGCAGAACCCTTTATTCTATGACATGGTTTTGGTGTGGGATTGTAAGAGCCTATACATGATTCTTTCCTTTAGACAATTCAGAACACTGTAAATAGATTTGTGTTTTTGTCATTGAAATCATGCTGCCCCCTCTGGAAAGTATGTAATAATGGCCTACCAAATTTTTCAGAGCTGGGAGACCAATCAATATTCCTCCCTGAGAATAAGAATGGATCTACTAAAGCAAAAGATCATCATCCTGAGAACAAAATTCAAGAGAAGAAACCAAGCTAAGACATTGGTTTCAAACAATTGGTTCACCAACAAACTAAAAGTTTCAAGACTGCCTTCTGTTTCTGGCCATGATGGAGTAGCTTACATCAGACTGAGAACAACTATAAAAGCTGTATAAAAATTTTTAAATATATGATTTTAAGGTATCAGATATCAACCGAAGAAACCATAATTCAAAGGATCCAAGATTCTGGATAGGAGGGAATTACCCTGAAGTGAGCTCGACATTCATTGTTGCTTTTATCCCTGGGTCATTCATCTACTAACAATGTCAAGAAAAGAGCCAGAGAAGAAGGATCAGTCTGGGCCTCACAGCAGTCTCACTGTAATAAGGAGACAGAAATTGGAGTTTGGGGCTGCCAAAGTGGTAGGGACTTGAGGAGTCATGATCCAAGAAGAGATAAGCCAGAAATTCTGCAGGCAATTTCCCCTTGAGGTATTTGCTAATTTATAAGCTACATGTATGCAGGGATAATGTTATTTCCTCAGTTCAAACACTTCTTAAGTTTCCACTACTGGTTAAATGCTAAACATCAAACTCTTACACCATACACAAAAATAAACTCAAAATGGATTAAAGACCTAAATGTGAGACCTGAAACCATAAAACTCCTAGAAGAAAACATAAGCAGTAATCTCTTGGACATTGCTCTTAGGAACATATTTATGGATCTGTCTCCTCAGGCAAGGGAAACAAAAGCAAAGTTAAATTATTGGGACTATACCAAAATAAAAAGATTTTACACAGAAAAGGAAACTATCAGGAAAACAAAAAGGCTACCCATGAGTGGGAAGATATTTGCAAATGATATATCCAATAAGGGACTGATATCTAGAATATATAAAGAACTCAACACCAAAAAGAAATTCGATTAAAAATGGGCAAAGGACCTGAATAGACATTTTTCCAAAGAAGACATACAGATGGCCAACAAATACATGAAAAAATGCTCAACATCACTCATTATCAGGGAAATGCAAATAACAACTAACATGAGATATCACCTCAAACCAGTCAGAACGGCTAGTATCAAAAAGACAAAAAATAACAAGTGTTGGCAAGGATATGGAGAAAAGGAACCCTCATGCACTGTTGGTGGGAATGTAAATTGGTGCAACCTCAGTGGAAGTATTTTTATTAAAAATAAAGCTACCATATGATTTAGTAATCCCACTACTAGCTATTTACCCAAGGACAACAAAAACACTAATTCAAAAATATTATAGGCACCCTTATGTTTATTGCAGCATTATTTAAAATAGGCAAGATGTGGAAGCAACCCAAGTGTCTGTTGATAGATGAATGGATAATGAAGATATGATGTGTGTAATGAAATATTACTTAGCCATAAAAAAGAATGAGATCTTGCCATTTATGACAACATGGATGGACCTAGGGGGTATTACACTAAGTGAAATAAGTCAGAGAAAGACGAATACCACATGACTTTACTTATAAATAGAATCTAAAATACAAAACAAATGAACAAGAAAAGAAACAAAAGAAGCAACAAGAAAGACTCAAATACAGAGAACAAACTGGTGGTTGCTAGAGAAGAGGTGGGTAGAGGGGTGGGTGAAAAAGGTAAATGGGATTAAGAGGTACAAACCTCCATTTATAAAATAAGTAAGTCACAGGGATGAAAACTTTACCATAGGGAGTATAATCAATATCATAGTAACTTTGTATGGTGATGGATGGTGAGTATACACTTATCATAGTGATCAATGAGTAATATAAAGAATTGTTAAATCAATATGTTGTACACCTGAAAATAATATAACATTGTATGTTAATTGTACTTCAATTAAAAAAACTTTACTTTCTTCTCATAAGTGTCTGGTTAAAAAAAAGTCAGTCCTTTTTCTAAGATTTTATTTATTTATTTGAGAGAGAGCTCACACATGAGTGGGGTGAATGGCAGAGGGAGAAGAAGACTCCCTGCTGATCAGGGAGCCCAATGTGGGACTCGATCCTGGGAGTTCGGGATCATGACTTGAGCTGACAGAAGATGCTTAATCAACTGAGCCACCCAGGTGCCCCAAAGTCAATCTCTTTAGCATGATAAATAAAACCTCTACTGTCTAGTCTCCCCACTTGTGACAGACACACCCTACAATAACCTCCAATGAGTCATACACCTGTGAAAACTCCTCCCTCTAATCTCTTCCCCTTGACTGTGGGTAGAACCTATGACCTGCTTCTCACAAATAGAATATAGCAAAGTTGAGAGATAACAATGCCATGTCTATGTTATTTTTTATGGCCAAAGTGAAGGAATTTTGCAGATATATAATTAAGGCTTCTAATCAGCTGACTTTGCGTATCAAGAGTGTTCTGGAAGGGCCTGGTTTAATCAGGTGAAGCCTTTAAAAGAAGATGTAGGCCATCCCTAAGGCGAGAGACTTGAAGCAGCTGAGACTCCTTGTTGCTGATTTTGAAGAATTAAATTACCATAAATTATACAGCCACAAAGGAATTAATTCAGCCAACAACCTGAGATCCACATGAGAATGTATCTGGTCGACAACTTGATTATAGTTTTGTGAGACCCTGAAGAGAGAACCCAGTCAGGCCGTAGCCAGACTTTTGCCCTACAGAAACTGTGATTTAATAAATCTGTATTGTTTTAAGCTGCTAACTTTGTGTTATTTCCTTATGCAGCAATAGAAAACTAATATACCACTTGTTGCCACAAGCACCATGCACCAGCCAATGAGAACTACTAGTTGTGCTCTTTGATATGCTATTTTACACATTTATATGTTTATAGATATTGTTCCTTTCTTATTAAGTGTTCTTCTTTAATATTTTTGCCTGCAAATGTTCTACTCATACTTTATTATCCAGCTCAAGCTTCCACTCTGTTATTAAGGCTTCATAACCCATTTGGCATCCTTTGCACCACCACTATAGTTATTTTTTGAACACTTCCCCAGCACCTCCCACACAATATTCCACTCAGCTGTTTATACACCTTACTCATTTATCCATTCCATGAGGTCAATGAATATAATTCATTTTTGTATTAACAACCTGGTCTAATTTAATGCCTAACTAGAGTAGAGACTCAATAAAAGTTTGTTAAATTAATGGATTTACATTTGGTTATTACATTGATTCTTCTTGATGATTTATAGCCAGCTCCTTCCTACATATAGTACCATATTTGATTTGCCATTTGTTGTAAATGTATGCTTTTGAGATTTGAGACTATGTATTTGGGACAGGGAATGGGATCAATGGACTTGGGGGGGAATCTATATTATTCTACTCTACTTCCTTCATGATTTTATGTATTAATCATATTCTCTCTCTCCCTCTCTCTGTCTCTCTCTGAGCTTTTCGCTTTTCTTTCCAAAAAGATCTTGTCTTCTTGTTCACGTTTCCTAGCTGTTCCAATTATATTCTGTAGCTTCAAAAATTATGTAAGTCCTAATAATAAAAGGTTATAGACCAAAATTTGTTCTTCTCCTAGCTCTTCCTTTTCGTGATCTTTAAATTTTTGATAAGTCCTCACTAACAAGATGATATCTTCTTTTGCAGTCCTCTTTAATTGATAAGGCATTTAAGTTAAGGGGCTTCAAAGCAGTTGACGTAAAAGCAACTTGTTTAAATATCAAGCATTCACAAAATGACATTAGGGAAATCCTACAATTGTGTATTTCTCTCCTCCAACCCTGTTTCACTAATTGAGCTAGGAAAAAGTCAAAAGATCAGAAAAGACAAACTTCCATTTTATTTCTTTAGAATTTAACTGAGAAATATAGATCAAAGATTCTAAGTGCCCAGTCAGGCTGGTATGATCTATACTACTTTGCCTACAATTGAATATCTTAACTCATTAGTCTGTTTCTTGAAGATGACATAAACATCTTGATTTATCATAGGAAATGAGAAACAGAGTTGAAAAGCATAAAAATCCTGGAATAGCAAATAAATCATTCTTTGGATTCATTAACCATTCCCAAACGTTTATATAGCTTTGTCTAAACATTTGTCCCAACTTGCCAATTTCGAGTCAAGGTCACAGTCTCAGACCAGTGTGCATTATGACAAATAGAGAAACAATGATCGCATTCACAGATTACCTTTATACATGTGTAACTTATATGGTGATTTAAGGCATGATTTGAGCCATACTAATTAGTATATGAAGGTATTACTATATGAAGGTATTGATAAACTTGGCTCTGATATGAAATTGAAACATTTATTAAATACCAATAGCTACTTCTCAATAAACATGACAGATTGAAACACACTTCCTCATCTCCTAAAACCCTACTAAATTGACATTAAATAAATAAACCTGCACAATAGGAAAGAAAACAAAATTTTGGAAGCCAGAAAACAAATGAATGAGCAGTAACTAACTTAGCATACTGAAGAAAGTGAAAACTTAAACCATGTCAGAAAACCAGCAAGAAACAAGCTTATTCTTCCCATGCAATTCCTGAAACACAGATATTGAAGACATCGGCTACCTCTGAAGACAGGGTTTGGGGTGGGACTAAAAAGAGGGTTGGTGGAAAGCCTATTAAAAACTATTCTAGATAACCCCATCCCCTCCTTTAATCTTCAGTCAGGTATTCCAGATAGGGAAAATTGTGTGAAATGTAATGAAATGTCATACCTGAAAACCAGGGTAAGGGTCCCATTGACTACACTGTAGTGGGGTCAGTGTTGGAGAGACAATGCATTCCACCGACCACACTAAAATAGTTGGACGAAACAGGAAGAAGTAATAAATTTAAGAAATAATTTAAAACCCATGCGTGAGAAATGAATTTAATGACTAAGAGGATATCTGTCTATTCCAAAGCAATCTGAAGAGAAATCAAGGGCTGTGCAGGAGTGCAGAAAAACAAAAGAAACTAACAACCAGGAAGGTAAGTAATTCTCACTGCAATGCAAACAAACAGAACGGGTCTTTCTGTCACGTTCACCAATGGTTCTTCAGAAAAGAATTCTCCAAAAGTATTAAATATATGTGGTGGGGAAGAAAGAACTCAACAGAAGAAGAAAGCCACCTAGGAACCCAGAAAAAGTACTAACTAATATTGGTCTTAGCAAGCAGGAGAGAAAACAGACATCTGAGAAAAATCAGGCCAACTGGTGGTGATACCTTATTGACTCCCATCTGATTACTTTTTTGGTGAAATCTTCTCTAAATATTGACAACTCCTCCCTGAAAAATTTATTTGCATTCTTTTTTTTTAAGATTTATTTATTTGAGACAGAGAGAGAGTGCACATGAATGAGCATGGTGGGGAGGGACAGAGGGCAAGGAAGAGAGAGTCTTCAGCAGACTCCACGCTGAGTGGGGAGCCTGACACAGAGCTCAATCACACAACCCTGAGATCACGGCCTGAGCCGAAACCAAGAGTGGGTCAAAACCAAGAGTGGGTCGCACAACCAACTACATCACCCAGGTGCCCCTTGTTGCATTCTTATAACACTTTATTTATACTTTAGTTTAGCTTTGTTTGTAATCTGTGTTAGAGCTCTACCAGTAGTTAACCCTATACTCAGTCCCCAATCCTAATGATTTTTATTTAATTGGCTGGGGCCTGAGCTTTGGTATTTTCTCAAAAGCTCTGTAGGTGATTCTTAGGTACAGCCAGAGCTGACAAGCACAGGAAAATTTGAGTTCTTAAAAGATAAACCCTGTCTTTTTTTTCCCCTTTACTTTAGAACCTAGCACAACAACTTGGAAACAATATTTTTAAATGTAGCTCCTTTTAGATTAAAGACATCTACTTTATGTCAGATGCTTAGAAGTGAATATTGTTATATCAACATTCCAGTATAACCTAAAGGCTTTTAAACATCAACTGCAATACATGTAGTAGATGCTGTGAGGTTCATTTGTTGGCAGAGTATGACATCTAAAAATATTCCATTTGCTTTTGAAAGCCACATCACAGTTCAAAAGAAAAATACACTCATTATATAAGGACATTCATGATTTTTTAAACAGTTACAAAAGTCTCTGCTTCCAAAAAGCTGTTATTATTATGATTATTATATAAAGCTGATGCTGAAAATTATCTCCTTCCTAATAAATCCACACCTGCATTGTGAGAAACCTGAGATCACTCCTTGGCTGTGAGGAATGCTGTTTCCTCATCTCTCTTGGGCCACTGGCCTGCAGTAACTAATTCTCTGGATTAACTAATTCCATTGACTAGAACTAATTCTCTGGATTCTGTTAACTCTCTAGTGGAATTGCCCATGCAGAGGCAGGAAAAGGGGATACCAGGTCAGAATCAAGAAGTATCTCTTCCTATTGGTGTTCAATAGTTACTTGTTGAATGAATGAATGAATGAATTAGTGAATGAATAAATAGAACTAATCCCTCTTTTTCTTTTTCTCACCAGGCCTTAACCTTTGTCTACATTCAGAAGAAATAATAAACACATAGATTTTAATTTTAATTTATACATGTTTAAACCCATAGGGAATTGTAAATAGATATCATTCATGTATTTTAGGGTTAAGCGTCATATTTTCCTTTCTAAATCTAAAAAGCAGATAATTATACCATAATTCAATAATTATCATTAATAATTATCATCACCATCTTATTCTCTATCTTAAGGCAAATAGGCCATTAGTTAAGCAAACAACAAAAGATAGAAATCCAGATTTTTCAAAAGAGATAGACTAGAGGCAAGTATTCTTGCATTTACAGTAAGATTCACCATAGGATTATTCAAATCAGCATTTCTCAAACTTTAGTTTGCATCAGAATAACCTAGTGGGGGCTTGTTATTGTTATTGCCTACTCAGTAGGTCTGGGATGTGTTTGAATAATTTGTATCTCCAACAAGTTGTCAGGTCATGCTGATGCTGCTGGTCCAGGGACCACACTTTGAGAAGCCCTAGTGTAAACCAAATCCTGTCCCAGGCTCAGTAGCACCATTTGGTTTCAAGGCAAGGTAGGTCATCCATAAGATTTCCTTCAAGAACGTGATGTACAGACTTAAAGAGCACTGTCTAATAGGCAACTAATTAATGCAAGCCACATGTATAATTTAAATTTTTCTAGGAACCATATTTAAAAACTAAATGGAAACTGGTAAATTTTAATATTTTATTTAACTCTATATATGCAAAATATTACCATTTCAACATGCAAGCAACATCAATATTATTGAGATACTTTATATTTTTTCCTAGTAAGTCTTTTTTTAAAAAGTTGTGTATTAAAAAAAATTAAAAAATAAAAAATAAAAAAATAAAAAGTTGTGTATTTTATACTTCCAGCACATGTGAAATTGGACTAGCCATGTATCAAGCATTCAATGCCCTATGCAGCTAGTAACTACCATATTGGACATCACAGCTGTAGAGACTAGATCTCTATCTCTCACTTTTAAAAAACTTGTTTAAAACCTGATATTTTTAATTTATCTTGATTTTCAATGAAAGTATTTATTTAATATTTAATTTATCTTGGTTTTCAATAAAAATATTTAAAATAGGATTATGCAATGGTAGAAAGAGATACTTACCATTGAAAGTAAGGTAAACCAAAGCAAAAATAATATTTTCCTCCATTCCATTAAAAATAGCATTTCAATTTATATACTTCTTCTATAGATTTATTTTTTATAAAAAGATGTTACTATATAACCAAAAAAACACTTTTTGTTTGAATAACGGCATCTGAGGTACTAAGGTACTAAATAGTATGGATCTGAAAAGATTCCTTCAATTAAAATTTTAGAACCTATATTGTGCCATAAGAAGTGGATACTTTCTTTTTGTTATAACTGGTATTACTTTTGTAGTAGATATTCATTATAGAACATTGAGAAAATACAAATAAACAAAAAGAAGACTATAAAAGTTATTTGTAATCTTCTACCATTAATTGCTTTTATATGTCTGTCCAGATATTTTTCCTTGCCTAGTATTTTTGAGAGCAATTACAACATACATAATGTTTTGTGACTTGTTCTTCTCGATTAACAACATAGAACAAATAACTTCCCATGCATTCATGTACCATTCTATAAAATCATTTTAAATGACTGTATAGTATTGCATGGGTATGTCCCAATATATCTAGTCTACTTTTATTGGACATTAAGCATTTTTATTCTTATCAATGACATTGGGAAGCAAATGAGATAAAAAGCTGTCAGAAATTCGGCTAGCACTCCCTACACACACAATCCTAGTGATCCCTTACTAGCAAACCTCACTCTTAAGTAATTACTCTCCAACTTTAACTTCCAGTGTTTTCAAACTTTAGATTATATCAGAGACATCAGGTCAGTTGTGCATATTTGTTTGTTTTTAATGAAGATCCACAGGCTCTAACTTTAGAGTATGATTCAGCAGGATTTGTGTGGGGCCTAGGGATCGGCATTTGTAACAAGCTCCCTGGGTGATTCTGTTGCAGGCCGTCCCTATTTTGAGAAACACTGCTCTGGTTCTTATGTCGCATCTAAAATAAATTCAATAGTATTTTTCATTTACCTACATACACTGCTCAAGGAAATGCCTTGAAATAAATAAATGCAGAAAATTTATCACTCTGAACCAAATTTCTATTCCCAGTAGCCAAAAATCTATTTTTGAAAGTCCCTATAGTTCTTAATATAACAAACCTAATATTCTAGTACATAATTTCTTCCTTAATACATTTTTAAAGAGAAACGTGGTTAGTGTTTTGCATGTTGTAAATGGAAGGCTCTACTTTGCAGCTGATATAAAGGCTTAACTTCCCACAGACATGGATGGCATTTGCAAAGTTCTGAATAACCTCTCTAGCCACCATCACAGACTGCTCAGTTGACTGAACTGCCCTCATCAGACAGAGTGCCCATTACCTTTAATGGGCATTACACAGAGTTGGAGTTTGTAGGATTATACCTGAAAGGGCAAAGCAGTTTCATTGAGAATCTGTTAATGTTGCTTAAAATTCTATCCACCAATCAAATGCAGTGAATCAGCCTCTCTCTACTGGCAGTTGCCAGGAAGCAGACAATGCAGAGATCTAGGCTGCCCAGAGCAAACAAAACAGAACATATCCCTTCCAGTTTGTTCAGGGGCTTGAAGTGATAAGCCACGAAGAAGCTGATATTCTGAAACTTTGATGAAACCTTGTGAAATAGTCCATGGTGGCAGGACAACATCCCTACTCCCACTTCTGAAGGGAGATAAAGGATACTTGAACACCACGCATCTGCCTAGAAAATCAAAGGCAACTACCAGAACTTATTATCTTCCAAGAATTATTTTTAAACCTTAGAAAATCCCGTCTCCTGTGGTCAATGGCTTTCATCCTGAATGCAAACAAAATAAACTATTTTTAATGATATATCAATATACTGTGAACCTTGGCACAAAAAGCAGAGAGAAAGGCCACACATAGTCTTGTATCACATAGTCTCTGTGTTGTTTGTTCAGATGAACTCTACCTCATAGTGATTTTTCTCTTATTCTGAATCTCACCAGTCCTGGTAGATACAGTCTTACTCTTACTATTCTTCATTGCTTATACACTGTGTCAGAATTCTTTTCCAGTACTTTCAAGAGTATATAAGATTTCGGGGGCGGAGCAAGATGGCGGAGGAGTAGGAGACCTAGATTTCGTCTGGTCTCAGGAATTCAGCTGAATAGGGATCAAACCATTCTGAACACCTACGAACTCAACAGGAGATCAAAGAAGAGAGTAGCAACAACTATCTGAACAGAGAAGCGACCACTTACTGGAAGGTAGGACGTGTGGAGAAGTGAATCCGAGGCGATATTCGGGAGGATAGACGGCGGGGGAGGGGCCTCCGTCGGACGCTTCTGGCAAGTGCTAGAGCCGCGGAGCACAAAATCGGACCTTTTAGAAGTCGGCTCCACTGAGGGACGTCGCTCCAGTGGCTAAGCGGGGGTGGAACCCTCGCGGGACAGTGGGGTCTCAGGACCCTTGGGGTCACAGAAAGACTGGGGGAGCCTGAGTGAGCCAGAGCTCCAAGGTATCGGAGCGGGGAAGCCGGCTGCAGAGACGGAGCCAAGGCGCGGGCTCTCAGCTTGGGGTTGCCATAAACTGTGATCCGCGGCCCAGTCGGGCCACTGCTCCTGCAGCAGGGACCCAACAGGTGGCAGATCGGGGGAGACTCCCCTTCCTTCCCGGGGAGGAGCGGCGCGGGAACGCACCGCAGGGATCTGCTGGGTTTGGAGACTCCACACAGGGTCATGTGCCAGAGATACAAACGCTCGGTCACAGGCCGGGTGAGCACGGAGAGCGGCCGGAGACCAGGGACAAGGGAGTGACTGCTTTTCTCTGGGGGCACACTGAGGAGCGGGGCCCGATTTCTCAGCTCCTCCGGGTGGAGATTGGGAGGCCACCATTTTTGCCCTGGTCCTCCAAGGCTGTACAGAGAGCTTGCAGGGAACAAAAGCTCCTGAGATCAAACCCGAGCAGCTTGCTTAGCCCGGACCGACAAGGGCGGGGCAATTCAGCCTCCGGCAAAGACATTTGGAAACCACGGCAACAGGCCCCTCCCCCAGAAGATCAGCACGAACAGCCAGCAAGCCAAGACCAAGTTTACCGATCAAGGAGAACGGGAGAACTCCAGCACTAGGGGAATACTGCACATAGAATTCATGGCTTTTTTTTACCATGATTCATTAGTTCATCAAAGTTAATTTTTGTTAACTGTTTTTTTTTATTTTTCTTTTTCCCTTTTTCAACCAACATCTTATCAATCTCTTTTAAAAAAAAAACATTTTTTATTTTTCATTTTTAGAGTCATATTTTATCCCTTCATAGTAGTTACCCTTATTTTGGCATATATATATAAATTGTTCTCTCTTTAAAATTTTGAGATACAGTTTCTTCTAACAGATAAAAATACACCCTAAATTACTAGTGTATGGTTCTGTTCTAGTCTCTTGCCTGATCACATTATCTCCCTTTTTCTTCTTTTTTTTATCTTCTTTCTTTTTTCAAACAACTTCTTATCTTATCAAGTCCTTTTATAAAATCTTTTATAATTTTCATCTTTACAGTCATCTTCTATCCCTTCATTGTATCAACCCTTATTTTGTACATATATGTCTTTCTTCCTTTAAAATTTTAGGAGGCACTTTTTTCTAACCGACCAAAATACACCCAAAATCTAGTGTGTGGCACTGACCTATGCATTAGCCTGATCATGTTTGATCACATTCTGCTTTTTTTGTATTGTTCTGTTTTTGTTTTTATCTTTTATCTTTTTTCTTTTTTCCTCTTTCTTTTTTCTTTCTTTCCCTTTCTTTTCCCCTGGTTTCAGGTCTTTTCTGATTTGTATACAGTATATTTGCTGGGGACGTTGTAGCATTTTGTTCTCTCATTCATCTATTCTCCTCTGGACAAAATGACAAGACGAAAAAAATCACCTCAGCAAAAAGAACAAGAGGTAGTACTGTCAGCCAGGGACCTACTCAATACGGACATTAGTACGATGTCGGACCTAGAGTTCAGAATCATGACTTTAAAGATACTAGCTGGGCTTGAAAAAAGCGTGGAAGTTATTAGAGAAACACTTTCTGGAGAAATAAAAGAACTAAAGTCTAACCAAGTCGAAATCAAAAAGGCTATTGATGAGGTGCAATCAAAAATGGGGGCACTAACTGCTAGGATAAATGAGGCAGAAGAGAGAATCAGTGATATAGAAGACCAAATGATGGAAAGTAAAGAGGCTGAGAAAAAGAGGGAGAAACAACTACAGGATCACGAGGGCAGAATTCGAGAGATAAGTGATTCAATAAGACAAAACAACATTAGAATAATTGGGATCCCAGAAGAAGAAGAAAGAGAGAGAGGGGCAGAAGGTATATTGGAGCAAATAATAGCAGAGAACTTCCCTAATGTGAGGAAAGAAACAGGCATCAAAATCCAGGAGGCACAGAGAACTCCTCTCAAAATCAATAAAAATAGGTCAACACCCCGACATCTAATAGTAAAACTTACGAGTCTCAGAGACAAAGAGAAAATCCTGAAAGCAGCTCGGGAGAAGAGATATGTAACCTACAATGGTAAAAATATTAGATTGGCAACAGACCTATCCACAGAGACCTGGCAGGCCAGAAAGGACTGGCATGATATCTTCAGAGCACTAAACAAGAAAAATATGCAGCCAAGAATACTATATCCAGCTAGGCTGTCATTGAAAATTGAAGGAGAGATAAAAAGCTTCCAGGACAAACAAAAACTAAAGGAATTTGCAAACACGAAACCAGCCCTCCAAGAAATATTGAAAGGGGTCCTCTAAGCAAAGAGAGAGCCTAACAGCAGCAAAGATCAGAAAGGAACACAGACAACATACAGTAACAGTCACCTTACAGGCAATACAATGGCACTAAATTCATACCTTTCAAAAGTTAACCTGAATGTAAATGGGCTCAATGCCCCAATCAAAAGACACAGGCTATCAGATTGGATTAAAAAACAAGACCCATCCATATGCTGTTTGCAGGAGACTCATTTTAGACCCAAAGACACCCCCAGATTGAAAGTGAGGGTGTGGAAAACCATTTACCATGCTAATGGACACCAAAAGAAAGCTGGGGTGGCAATCCTTATATCAGACAAACTAGATTTTAAAACAAAGACTGTAATAAGAGATGAGGAAGGACACTATATTCTACTTAAAGGGTCTATCCAACAAGAAGATCTAACAATTGTAAATATCTATGCCCCTAACATGGGAGCAGCCAATTATATAAAGCAATTAATAACAAAAGCAAAGAAACACATTGACAACAATACAATAATAGTGGGGGACTTTAACACCCCCCTGACTGAAATGGACAGATCATCTAAGCAAAAGATCAACAAGGAAATAAAGACTTTAAATGACACACTGGACCAAATGGACTTCACAGACATATTCAGAACATTCCATCCCAAAGCAATGGAATACACATTCTTCTCTAGTGCCCATGGAACATTCTCCAGAATTGATCACATCCTAGGTCACAAATCAGGTCTCAACCGGTACCAAAAGATTGGGATCATTCCCTGCATATTTTCAGACCACAATGCCTTGAAACTAGAACTCAATCACAAGAGGAAAGTCGGAAGGAACTCAAATACATGGAGGCTAAAGAGCATCCTACTAAAGAATGAATGGGTCAACCAGGAAATTAAAGAAGAATTAAAAAAAATTCATGGAAACCAATGAAAATGAAAACACAACTGTCCAAAATCTTTGGGGTACAGCAAAGGCAGTCCTGAGAGGAAAGTATAAAGCAATACAAGCCTTTCTCAAGAAACAAGAAAGGTCTCAAATACACAACCTAACCCTACACCTAAAGGAGCTAGAGAAAGAACAGCAAATAAAGCCTAAACCCAGCAGGAGAAGAGAAATAATAAAGATCAGAGCAGAAATCAATGAACTGGAAACCAAAAGAACAGTAGAACAGATCAAGGAAACTAGGAGCTGGTTCTTTGAAAGAATTAACAAGATTGATAAACCCCTGGCCAGACTTATCAAAAAGAAAAGAGAAATGACCCAAATCAACAAAATCATGAATGAAAGAGGAGAGATCACAACCAACACCAAAGAAATACAAACAATTATAAGAACATATTATGAGCAACTCTATGCCAGCAAATTAGATAACCTGGAAGAAATGGGTGCATTCCTAGAGATGTATCAACTACCAAAACTGAACCAGGAAGAAATAGAAAACCTGAAGAGACCTATAACCACTAAGGAAATTGAAGCAGTCATCAAAAATCTCCCAAGAAACAAAAGCCCAGGGCCAGATGGCTTCCCAGGGGAATTCTATCAGACATTTAAAGAAGAATTAATACCTATTCTCCTGAAACTGTTCCAAAAAATAGAAATGGAAGGAAAACTTCCAAATTCATTTTATGAGGCCACCATTACCTTGATCCCAAAACCAGACAAAGACCCCATCAAAAAGGAGACTTACAGACCAATATCCTTGATGAACATGGATGTAAAAATTCTCACCAAAATACTAGCCAATAGGATCCAACAGTACATTAAAAGGATTATTCACCACGACCAAGTGGGATTTATCCCTGGGCTGCAAGGCTGGTTCAACATCCGCAAATCAATCAACGTGATACAATACATTAACAAAAGAAAGAACAAGAATCATATGATCCTCTCAATAGATGCAGAAAAAGCATTTGACAAAGTACAGCATCCTTTCTTGATCAAAACTCTTCAGAGTATAGGGATAGAGGGTACATACCTCAATATCATAAAAAGCCATCTACGAAAAACCTACAGCGAATATCATTCTCAATGGGGAAAGGCTGAGAGCTTTTCCCCTAAGGTCAGGAACGCGGCAGGGATGTCCACTCTCACCACTGCTATTCAACATAGTATTAGAAGTCCTAGCCACAGCAGTCAGACAACAAAAAGAAATCAAAGGCATCCAAATCGGCAAAGAGGAAGTCAAACTCTCACTCTTTGCAGATGATATGATACTTTATGTGGAAAACCCAAAAGTCTCCACCCCAAAACTGCTAGAACTCATACAGGAATTCAGTCAAGTAGTAGGCTATAAAATCAATGCACAGAAATCAGTGGCATTCCTATACACCAACAACAAGACAGAAGAGAGACAAATCAAGGAGTCGATCCCATTCACAATTGCACCCAAAACCATAAGATACCTAGGAATAAATTTAACCAAAGAGGCAAAGGATCTGTACTCAGAAAACTATAAAATACTCAGGAAAGAAATTGAAGAAGACACAAAGAAATGGAAAAACGTTCCATGCTCATGGATTGGGAGAACCAACATTGTGAAGATGTCAATGCTACCTAGAGCAATCTACACATTCAATGCAATCCCCATCAAAATACCATCCACTTTTTTCAAAGAAATGGAAGAAATAATCCTAAAATTTGTATGGAACCAGAAGAGACCCCGAATAGCCAGAGGAATCTTGAAAAAGAAAAGCAAAGCTGGCGGCATCACAATTCTGGACTTCCAGCTCTATTACAAAGCTGTCATGCAAAAACAGACACATAGATCAATGGAACAGAATCGAGAGCCCAGAAATGGACCCTCAACTCTATGGTCAACTTATCTTTGACAAAGCAGGAAAGAATGTCCAGTGGAAAAAAGACAGTCTCTTCAACAAATGGTGTTGGGAAAATTGGACAGCCACATGCAGAAGAATGAAACTGGACCATTTCCTTACACCACACACAAAAATAGACTCCAAATGGTTGAAAGACCTAAACGTGAGACAGGAGTCTATCCAAATCCTAAAGGAGAACACAGGTAGCAACCTCTTCGACCTCAGCCGCAGCAACTTCTTCCTAGAAACATCACCAAAGGCACAGGAAGCCAGGGCAAAAATGAACTATTGGGATTTCATCAAGATAAAAAGCTTTTGCACAGCAAAAGAAACAGTCCACAAAACCAAAAGACAACCGACAGAATGGGAGAAAATATTTGCAAATGACATATCAGATAAAGGGCTAGTATCCAAAATCCATAAAGAACTTATCAAACTCAACACCCAAAGAACAAATAATCCAATCAAGAAATGGGCAGAAGACATGAACAGACATTTTTCCAAAGAAGACATCCAAATGGCCAACAGGCACATGAAAAAGTGCTCAACATCGCTCAGCATCAGGGAAATCCAAATCAAAACCTCAATGAGACACCACCTCACACCCGTCAGAATGGCTAAAATTAACAAGTCAGGGAACGACAGATGTTGGCGGGGATGTGGAGAAAGGGGAACCCTCCTACACTGTTGGTGGGAATGCAAGCTGGTTCAACCCCTCTGGAAAACAGTATGAGGGTTCCTCAAACAGTTGAAATTAGAGCTACCATTCGATCCAGCAATTGCACTACTGGGTATTTACCCCAAAGATACAAATGTAGGGACCCGAAGGGGTACGTGCACCCCAATGTTTATAGCAGCAATGTCCACGATAGCCAAACTGTGGAAATAGCCAAGATGTCCATCGACAGATGAATGGATAAAGAAGAGGTGGTATATATACACAATGGAATATTATGCAGCCATCAAAAGGAATGAGATCTTGCCATTTGCAACGACGTGGATGGAACTGGAGGGTGTTATGCTGAGTGAAATAAGTCAATCAGAGAAAAACATGTATCATATGACCTCACTGATATGAGGAATTCTTAATCTCAGGAACAAACTGAGGGTTGCTGGAGTGGTCGGGGGTGGGAGGGAGGGGGTGGCTGGGTGATAGACATTGGGGAAGATATGTGCTACGGTGAGCGCTGTGAATTGTGTAAGACTGTTGAATCACAGATCTGAAACAAATAACACAACATATTTTAAGAAAAAAGAAAAAGAAGAAGATAGCAGGAGAGGAAGAATGAAGGGGAGTAAGTCAGAGGGGGAGACGAACCAGGAGAGATGATGGACTCTGAAAAACAAACTGAGGGTTCTAGAGGGGAGGAGGGTAGGCGGATGGGTTAGCCTGGTGATGGGTATTAAAGAGGGCACATTCTGCATGGAGCACTGGGTGTTATGAACAAACAATGAATCATGGAACACTACACCAAAACAAATTATGTAATATATGGTGATTAACATAACAATAAAAAATTTAAAAAAAAAGAAAAAAAAAGAGTATATAAGATTTCCAACTATAAGAATTATGCCTGCCACTTCTTTTGTATCTCCACTGGCACAGCCACAGGCACATCATATTTGCATAATGAACTAATGAAATTGTACCACGTACACATATACACATACACACCCTTGCTCTGTGACCTTATCTGTTTTTTCAAACTGTAAAATTACTTCTCAAGGAGTGCCTGTCTGGCTCAGTTGGTAGACCATGGGACTCTTGATGCCAGAGTTGTGAGTTTGAGCCCCACATTGGGCATAGAGGTTACTTAAAATTACTTTGCATGGTGGTGAATAACAGGACTTTTATCAGAGCCCATGGACTCATGACTTATTTGGGATACATTAATGTCATCAGTGCATCACATCTGGCCCTAACATGATTTATCATATTTGCTAATAGACACACACATGGAAGGTAAGCATTTTCCCTACTTCTTAAAGGAAGGCACTCCTGAAATGAAATGTAGCCAGTACTGGAAAGCCACAAAGTAAGACAGTATCCATATATAAGTCTCATCATACTGATTTGCCTGCAGCAAGCTTCATAAACATTTTGACAAATTAATACTTTTACTAGTCTGCCAGGGAGAGGACAGGATTGTCTTTTTAAACAGAATTATGTGGCTAGAGGCAGATAGAGAAATGTAGATTAGTACAAAGTGCACTGGAATGTGACTCGAAAGTGTTCCCTTTCTCAGATGGACAAGTGACCTTGAACAAGCCATATTCCTTCCCTGGGCTTCAGTTGTCTCATCCGTGAAATAAAAAAATGTTGAACTAAATGTACTTATTAAATATATATTTAATGCCTACAAGGCCCTTTTCTAGGTGTTAGGAATACAGCAGAGAACAAGAAAAATCCCTGCCCTCTGGAGCTTACATTCTAGGGAGGGAGAAAGACAATGAACTTCTAGATTTGAAAAATTATAGTTTTAGATACTGATAAGTGATATGAAGAAAAATGAAGAAGGCTAAGGGGATACAGAGGGAGGAAGAATGAAGAAATGGCAAGATAGAGATTGGGGAAGACTTCTTTGAAGTGATATTTGAACAGAAGCCTGAATGATGGGAAGGAAATTATTATACAAACAGCTGGAGGAAGGGTCCAGGCAGAGGGAATAGAAAATGTAAAACCTCCTTGCTGAAAACAAGTTTGGCCTTTTCAAATAACAGGAATAAGATCAGTATGTCTAGAGTGGAGTGAGCCAGAAGGAGAATAGTAGGAGATAGGGTTGAAGAGGTAGGCAGAAGTCAGATCATGCAGGGACTTGTAGATCATGGTGAGAGGTTTGGATTTTATTCTATGCATCACAGAATGTCTTTAAAGAATTTTGATCCAGGAATGACATAATCTGATTAAAAGGTAGAGTCAATAGAACTTGCAAACTGATTCATTAGATGTGGGGTATGAAAGGGAAAAGAAGAATTAAAGATGATTCTTGGCATTTGGAGCTGAGCAATAATAATCTAATGGTTCCTGTTTCAGACGTTTCACCTATGTTCATAGGTGAGATTGAACTATTCTTTACTGAGTCTGTCCTTTCCTGTCCTTTTTTTCTGATCAAAGGTATACTAGTATCATAAAGTAAGTTGAGTAGCTTTCTTTTTTTTTTCATTTTCCAAAACTGTTAATATAATTTAGACTGTTTTATCCTTGAAAGTTAGGGGAAATTTGCCAGTAAAATCATCTAAATCACCTGGACCTGGGATTATTTTTTTAGAGGTAGGTTAATTTTTATTATCAATTCAGTGAGTTTAAGCATATTAGTTTATGAAGGTTTTCTAATTTTTCTTGAGTCAAATTTGATAAATTATATATTCTATGTCAATTGAATTTATGTTTTCAATTTTATTGGCATAAAGTTGCTCCATAATATTCTCTTCTGATTTTTCATATCTTCATTTTATTTATTATATTGCTGTTCTCATTCCTAATATTACCTGTATGTGCCTTTCTCTCCCCTTTTCCTTTCTGGAGGTCAATAAGCCTTATGATACAGCCTTAGAAGTAGAAGGCTACAAGGAAAATGATTGAGAGAAGATCTGAAAATGCATCATTTTAATAGCACATCCCCCAGTCATTTCCATTCTTTCTTCTTGTGTAGAGGGCTCATAAATTAGGTGTGTGGGTGGGTATGTAGGATGGGATGCTGTGAGAGTGGGGAGAGTTATACAATTAAAATCAAACATTAGGAAAAAAGAGAAACAAAACCCCCAAGATATTACTTTATTAGGTTCTAAAAATGCAAGTTTGTTATGCTGACCACATTCAAAGAGGAAATTCAGGTATTTAAAATACATTTAATTTGGGGCGCCTGGGTGGCTCAGTTGGTTAGGCGACTGCCTTCAGCTCAGGTCATGATCCTGGAGTCCCGGGATCGAGTCCCGCATCGGGTTCCCTGCTCAGCGGGGAGTCTGCTTCTCCCTCTGACCCTCTTCCCTCTCGTGCTCTCTCTCATTCTCTCTCTCTCAAATAAATAAAATCTTAAAAAAAATGTTTAAAAAAAATAAAATAAAATACATTTAATTTTATAAATTTTGAAACTAAGCAATCTCAATTTAACATTCATGTCATGGCAGGTTTGTCACCATTGGATACACAGATGGATAAAATTAACAATATATTTCAAAAAATAAATGAATTTCGCACAGAAGTAAACAGAATAATGGAAATTTAACATAAAGCAGTTGGGGAAAACACTGAGAAATACTATAAAACAATATAAAAGATGTTTCACACTAGAGACTGACAGTTGTCGCAGTTAAGATTGGTTGATATGTGGAACACTTATAGACCAGCTATAATCTAGAAGCACTACCAGTCATCTGAGATAAGAGACAATCCAACTAGAAGTAAGTATATACCACACATCCTAATGGCTGTGAGTCCTTGGGCAACTGTGAAATGAGAATCCTGGTCCTTAAAGGAGGAAGCATGACATTGGGTTACCACAATTTTGTGGTTCTCCAATATCAAAGGGGAAAGTGAACACTACAGGCCTCAGAAAGATTCTTTATTACAGAAGAAAACATGTTTCTAAAGATATGTTGGTGGAATGGAACCAAAATATCTTTATTTCTACTAGACCTTTGGCTATACCTATGGTACAATACCTATGGCCTTCTCAACTAGTTATATATAATATGAGAAATTGGACCAGGATAGTATTCTCTAAGCCAAATATCATTCTAACCTGTTGGAGCCAAGGGGAAAAATAAGAAACATATCATGATGGGATGTGTAAAGCTAGAATTAAAAAAAAAAAACAACACATTCAGAGGAGTACTTTTCAATTTAGTGCAGAACTGTCAAGAGAAGAATAATTAATGCAGTGACTGTCAACAATGGCCAATAGTTGGTGACAGAGTAGTACACAAATATGAAAAGAACATTTGCAAGTAGAATGCAAGAATACACAGGAAATTTTAAGTAAATTTTTGACCCAATAGTCTTCCTCTCCTTGGACTCAACAATCCAACTATAGTTGTAAGTTAAGAGCCAGAATGCTCTCAGTTTTAACCCTGACTTGATACACACTTGTATGACAGAACAGAACACCATTTATCCCTTCTGTGTTCCATTATTATTGTCTGTAAAATAGGGATAATATAACTGACTTTAAAGTTCTGGGTAATCAGAGAGGACACCCATTATTTTCCCTTTGTTACAAGTCTGCTCAATCACCTTCTAAGAGAGTTAGTTCTTTGGAAATTACTGTGGTATTTACATTTCTAAGTGTTTCCCGAGTTCATTTCCATTGAAAACCTAATGGAGAATTACCTTCAAAAGTTGTGGGTTTTTTTTTTTTTTTATAACTTCTCATCTTGGGTGGAACCAGAATTATTGGGGAGAGGAGAGGGAATAACATCCAACCAACATATGTAAAGGTGACAACTTAGTGTATTGCTTACTGAGCTGACTACATTTAATGAAAAGGTTTTTCTTTTTTCACTAAAATTGGTTAGCCTTGTCTAAAAAAGAGCCTTTAATATAGCTCACTTCCTCCCCTTTAAAGATTCACAAAATAGTAGCAATTTCATATGGAATAAGAAGATTTGGGGTATTGTATTAAATACCATCAACTCTTAATGCCCCTCCCCAAAGAAGCTATAGTTATAATAGGACAATGAACTCATTGGCAATATTTCATTTCCCATTGTATAGTATTTAAATTACTTTATATACCATTTTAAAATGTGTTAAAGATGCTCTTTTAAAGAGTAGTTGATGGGGTACCTGGGTGACTCAGTTGGTTAAGCTTCTGCCTTTGGCTCAGGTCATGATCCCAGGGTCTTGGGATTGAGACCCTTGGGCTCCCTGCTGAGCAGGTAGCCTGCTTCTCCCTCTGCCCCTCCACCCCTCCCACCCCCCCACCCACTTGTGCTCTCTCTCCCTCTTGCTCGCTCATGCTCTTTCCCTCAAATAAATACATAAAATCTTTAAAAACAGAGTAGCCTTTTTGGTCCCTTTGGATAGTATATATACTTTATCATCAGCTTATTTCCTTCACAGCATTCACCATAATTTATAATCTTCTTTTTCTTCCTTTAGCTTTTATTTGGTTATTGCCTTTCTCACTAGAATTTAATGAATGAAATATAAAAGCATTTCAGATATAAAATATATAACATTTCTAACCTGACCTTATTTTTATTTACATTGGCCAAGCTGGAAACTATTATCTGTAATATTAGTAATATTTCTAGAGGATAGATAGATAAATATAGATAGATGATAGATAGAAGATAGATAGATAACAATAGAACATATCCTATAAGTTATCATTTCTTAATTATATAGCTGCCATTCTGGAACTGCCATGTTGCTCAGTGCTAAATATACAACCTATTAGAGGGACACCTGGGTGGTTCAGTCAGTTAAGGGTCTCACTCTTAGTTTTGGCTCAGGTCATGATCTCATGGATAGTGAGATCGAGCCCCATGTTGGGCTCCAAGCTCAGTGGGGAGTCTGCTTGAGATTCTCTCTCTCTCTCTCTCTCTCTCTCTCTCTCCCCCTCTACTCCTCCCTCCCATCTCTCAAATAAATAAATAAAATCTTAAAAAAAAAACCCTTGGACTTAAAACTGAATTTTTACGGATAATTAAATACTTAGTTGTTAGAGTATTTCTTTTTAGATCCAGAAAGAGTTGTCAAAGTTAACAGCATTTTTACTAGCTAGAAAAAGATTCAAAATAGGCCAATTCCTACTAACCTGGAGAAATGTTTCTTCTCACTCCCTCTGAGGGCTCACCCAAACTGTGTCAGAGTTCAAAGAACAAAAAAATCATGTCAGTTGATGTAATTTGGAGGTTAACAGTGGTAATTTGTGAAAAACAACATCTCAGAACTTTTTCCATTATGGCTTAATCTACTCTGTCAAAAAAGTACTTTACTTGCTAAGAATTATTTTTCACCTCCATGGTCTCTGTTATGTCAAAAGCCCGAGTTGGCTAGGAAGACAAGGTTCAATTTCCTCTTGGTCTTGGCAGTTCCCTCCCAGAAAACAAGAAGCTACTCTACTTCTATAACATTCATACTAGGAGATAAGGCTGAAAAGAATTCACAGAAATGCCAAGTATAAACGTAGCTTGAAAAGAATAGGTGCAGTGTGGTACTGGTACAAAAACAGACACATAGATCAATGGAACAGAATAGAGAGCCCAGAAATGGACCCTCAACTCTATGGTCGACTAATCTTCGACAAAGCAGGAAAGAATATCCAATGGAAAAAAGACAGTCTCTTCAACAAATGGTGTTGGGAAAATTGGACAGCCCCATGCAGAAGAATGAAACTGGACATTTCCTTACACCATACATAAAAATAGACTCAAAATGGATGAAACACCTAAATGTGAGATAGGAATCCATCAAAATCCTAGAGAAGAACACAGGCAGTAACCTATGTGACCTCGGCTGCAGCAACTTCTTGCTAGACATGTCTCCGAAGACATGGGAAACAAAGGCAAAAATGAACTATTGGGACTTCATCAAGATAAAAAGCTTTTGCACAGCAAAGGAAATAGTCAACAAAACCAAAAGACAGCCAACAGAATGGAAGATGATATTTGCAAATGACATATCGGATAAAGGGTTAGTATCCAAAATCTATAAAGGACTTATCAAACTCAACATCCAAAGAACAAATAACGCAATCAAGAAATGGGCAGAAGGCATGAACAGATATTTCTCTAAAGGAGACACACAAATGGCCAATAGACACATGAAAAAATGCTCAACATCACTTGGCATCAGGGAAATAAAAATCAAAACCACAATCAGATACTACCTCATACCAGTCAGAATGGCTAAAATTAACCACTCAGGAAATGACAGATGTTGGCAAGGATGCAGAGAAAGGGGAACCCTCTTACACTATTGGTGGGAATGCAAGCTGGTGCAGCCACTCTGGAAAACTGTATGGAGGTTCCTCAAAATGTTGAAAATAGAGCTAACCTATGACCCAACAATTGCACTACTGGGTATTTACCCCAAGGATACAAATGTAGTAATCCAAAGGGACAACTGCACCCCGATGTTTATAGCAGCAATGTCCACAATAGCCAAACTATGGAAAGAACCCAGATGTCCATCGACAGATGAATGGATAAAGAAGATGTGGTATATATATATATATATATATATATATATATATATATATACACACACACACACACACAATGGAATATTATGCAGCCATCAAAAAGAATGAAATCTTGCCATTTGCAATGACGTGGATGGAACTAGAGGGTGTTATGCTAAGTGAAATAAGTCAATCAGAGAAAGACAATTATCATATGATCTTGCTGATATGTGGAATTTAAGAAACAAAACAGAGGATCATAGGGGAAGAGAGGAAAAACTAAAAAAAGATGCAACCAGAGAGAGAGAGAGAGAGACAACCATAAGAAACTCTTAAGCATAGGAAATAAACTAAGGGTTGCTGGAGGGGAGGGGGTAGAGGGATGGGGTAACTGGGTGATGAACATTAAGGAGGGCACATGATGTAATGAGCACTGGGTATTATATAAGACTGATGAATCACTGACTTCTACCTCTGAAACCGATAACACATTATATGTTAAGTGAATTTAAATAATTTTTTTAAAGATTTTATTTATTTATTCATGAGAGACAGAGAGAGAGAGAGGCAGAGGAAGAAGCAGGCTCCCCGCTGAGCAGGGAGCCCGATGTGGGACTTGATCCCAGGACCCTGGGATCATGACCTGAGCCGAAGGCAGACACTTAACCATCTGAGCCACCCAGGCGCCCTTAAATAAAAATTTAAAAAATAAAATAAAATAAATGCGGTTTGATTATGGGTCCAGGATCTGATGATAGAAGGAAACAGCTAATTGCTCTTCTCAAGAGTCAAAGAATAAGAAGGAATAGGATTCAGAAATTTCTTCATTAATGTCTCACAGGAGGAGATACTATTTATATTATACAGCAAAGATAAAAGTATTAGTGCAACATAGGCAATCATGGGAATGAGAGGGACTAGCTCTTGTTGAGTGCCTAATATGGGACAAGTACTATACACACATCTTCTCATTTAATCCTCACAGTGATCCTGTAGCATGGGAACTGTTACTCCCATTTTACAAATAAGGAAACTAGGATGCATAGAAATTTATTTGCTTCCCTGAGATCACACAAGTAGTGAATGGCAGGGCTAGAATTTGAAACTAGGTCTTTCTTGTTTCAATGTCTCCACTCTAGCTCTGTTGCTTCCATATGGAAGTCACTAACATATTACTATGGGAGAGAGTTGTCAACTAAGTTTTGGGCATCAAACAGCTACCAGGTGCCGAATAGAGCTCTGCCAAATCAAGTGGCCTCTCAAAATACACAGCCTGATAGAAAGTAACCAACTCCTCAATCACCTAAAAATTAGAAAATACCTCAATAAACCCTGGGTCATTAACTGGGGTTCATTAACATATTTGAGTGAACAAACAAATGAATAATAAAAGGCCCTAGAGTAAGTGGTTCTTAAATGAAAATGAATGGAATCCCATTACCGCCTTGAGAATCTGATGAACAGTAGGAACTTGCTCCCTAGAAAAATAGCCCTATATGATACAACATTTCAGTAAACAATTTCAGTGGCTTTTTGGTATCCCTGAAGCCTATTGTGATAGACTACATCATTGCTCCTAATCCTTCTCCTTTCCTTATATTCATGTCCTTTGCCATAGGATTTTATGGCTCTTCCCACTAGAAGCAGAGAATATTCTTTGTTCCATTGATATTGGCCTTAGCCAACTATTTGGCTTTGGCCATTGTAAGTGACATAATGCTGGTTTCAACCTTAGTCTTTAAGAGCCATTGCATATTTCTGCTCATCCCTCTTGCATTTCTGCCATTACCAAGAGAATAAAATGCTCCAGGTAGCTTTTTGGTCAAAGAAAGATCAGAGACATAGAGAGTGGACCTGGACTCAACCTGTGACTTGAAGCTCAGCCCATCTAAGCCCAGCCTAGATCACCCAACCTCCAGCTGACTTGCAAATGTACAAATGAGAATAAATGATTGTTGCTTTTGAGCCAGTGAGTTTTGGGGTATTTTTTAATGCAGCATTATTATAGCAATAGTTGACTGTTATGCCCATTCACAGAACTTCTCCCCGTCAAGAGTCTATATATTCTAACATCCTCTGCTCTAGAATGTTTTATTATGTAAGTCCAGTGTGCTTCTTTATACTGTACACATATTTTTAAAAATTAGTGTCTGAATTCAATTTTACATAAATCAAATGATATGTTTCCCACCAACTTACATTATAATGTTTGAGGTGTTTAATCTTCATTTCAATGATCATCACCTGGCAGCAATTTCTAACATGTTAGCTATTTGTCTCCCCCTCAGTTTTTTCTGATGAGTTTGTCAACTGATCAACAAATATATACTTAAAAGTATGAAGGAAGAACCTCTTTAAAGGAACCCTGCAGTGAGTCCATTTGTAAGTTGAAGAAACCTTCTGTAGTGGGAACAACCTTATCCTTATTTATCTCTTTGGTAAGCTTGAAGTTTTGACACCTGGGTCTCTGAAAGCAGGGTACCTAAATTACCAAGGCTGCTTCTAGGCGAAGTGCAGTATTTATCTTGATGTAGAATAAATAATACTATCTACTGTGTTTTGGTTGCTGAAAATTTAGTATGATACTTCAATCTCATTCCATGTGAACAGTGTTTATATGAACATTACTGCAACAGAATTCAAGGTATATGACTGAGAAATCTCCATTTCTCGTTTACATTTTTTTCTGGGAAGAAAGAAAATCAAATGGACACGGTAGGGTTTGGCAGAGTCCATTGCACTTAGAAGCCTGATTAGTATTTATGGAATTTAATTGGCAGAAAACTGAAATGGATTCTAATCCCAGATCTGTCACCTACTAACTGTGTGACTTTGGGCAAATCACTTAGCCTCTCTAGGCCTCTGGAATGTAGGGGGATGGAGCTCCTCCAGGGGAAAAACCATTTTATTTATTTTTATATTTCCAGTCACCCAATAAATACAGAAGAAAATTCAGAATGAGGGAAGACAGAGATAGGAAAGAAGAGAAATTTAGGCAGACATAGACACAAACTTGTCTGTTCTTATTTTTTCCAATTCTAGGCTTGCCTACAGCTACTGTCAAGTGAGAAATCTAAAGAGAAAGAACCAGTTCAACCATTATATCTACAGTTAAATCTAATGATGGTAACTTTAAAAGGCTGTGCTATCTTAGAATTGTGTCTACCAATTGACTAATTTTTTTTTGCCATTCTTCATGATTTTTTTAGTCTAAAAAAGCAGCATTACAGTCCAATATACCCAGATTTCCTTATTTTCCACACAATAAAAATTTTTAAGTTTATTTTGTTTTCAAGGAAAACAGCAATCCCCAGCATTTTACAGTTGTGGCAACAATTGAGGCAGTTTGGGGAATTGCCAGACATTAATAAGGTCATCAGGGAATCCCAAGTAATATTCAATGTGGCAAATAGAAAACATAACAAGCACAATTTCTGCCCTATAGAGATGCTTGTGATTTACTTGAGGTATTCCTGACATGCTATTGAGTTCTCCAACTATAAATAAATGCATTGGATAGCTAATATTCCTTATTTTGAGTAAAGTTATGAAAATTTGAAACCATATGCAGTCATATAAAACAGGAGAATATTTAATTTTATAAAGCACAGAAACTGAATCATAATGAATTTTCAGATTGCAAGCCATTATGCCTAAACATGCAATTACAACCAAGTGTATTAGATATTTTAAAGAAAACTAAGTTTTTGAAAAAAGTGAGCCAAGTCCCAGGAGGCTAAATGTGGAGATTCATGCAGGATAGAGAGCTAAAACTTGCACATAGCCTCTATTATCTCATTTGGTTTAAATAATGATGAGAAGTAGTAATTATTTTCCCCATTTTATAGGTAAAGAAAATTTTAAGTAATGTGCTCAAGATAATAAAGCAGAGAGAGATTTGATCCCGGATCTGACTAGTATTATCACACTGTGCTGCAGAAGCATGATCGTGAAGAGAAGCTTCCAGAGATTAAAAAACTGTTGAGTGTACAGAATTGTGGAATCAATATGTTGTATACTTGAAACTAATATAACATTGTATGTCAATTATACTTCAATTACACACTGTTGAAAAATGCATTACTTTATTTTATCCCATATACCAAGCATATATGCTGTTGATAACCAAAAATGATGTTTAAATAATGATAGAAAGAGTTCTTTCAATAAGTATAAAATACAAATTCTAGGTAATAACAAACCCTTATGACGTACTTTTATGGGGAGCATCTTTTCTTCCCTAGTGTTAAATAAAATAGTGGTGTGTCTTAAATCAATGAAATCTTAGATGTGATGAAATACAGCTATAATTTCAATCTAACAGATACGGAAAATGAGGTTTGGTTGATTGTCTTTTTCACTTGAGGACTTAGAAACCAGATAATCAAGTTCATTAAGAATTGGAATTAAATTATATATTAAGCCTCTTAGTAAAATTTTCACCTAAAATATAGTAGCTTTGTGTTCACTACTTTAGCTGGGCTTTCCCATACTTCTGGTCTCTAGGGGTCTTTACATATGGTTAGACCGATATAGAGGCCTAGAAAATAAGTGCTAGTGGTGCCTGGGTGGCTCAGTGAGTTAAGCATCTGCCTTGGTTCAAATCATGATCCTGGAATCCCAGGATTGAGTCCCGAGTTCGGTCAGGCTCCCTGCTCAGCAGGGAGTCTGCTTCTCTCTCTCCCTCCACCCCTTCCCCTGCTCGTGTTCTCTCTCTCTCTCTCTCTCAAATAAAGAAATAAAATCTTAAAAAAAAAAGAAAAGGAAAGATGTGCTAAGAGCAGGCAGATGATAAGAGATCAATTCCAGCTGGGGAGTAGTTATATTAATATTCATAGATGTAGTATAACATAAGCTGGACCATCTTGTTGAGGGGAGATATTAGGAGATTCGGATAAGTTTTGAGGAGGAGAAAGGACATTCTAGGCAGAGAAATTGTCTACACAGGAATGAACATTAGTTATTCAGTGAGCAGAGAGAATACAAGCCAAACCAGAGAAAGACTGTAAAGGTAAGGAAGAAAACTACAAGAATATATAATAATGTATGGCAGAAAATGTTGGACACATCACCTACAGATTCAGTCAATATCTGAATTGGGTCAGTTTTACTCAGAGAACAGAAAGAGCCAGGTGGAATCAAAGAGAGACTATATTTTGTATTTCTATTCACATACTTAATTTAAAATCCAGAGGTTAGTTTCATTTTTCAATGAATCATGCCCTAAGGGAAGATAACTCTTTGACGTTGAGAACAACAAGCAAAATAAAATTTATGATTATATTCAAAATAAAAATGTTATTGAGACTGTAGCATATATGTCACTCAATCGAAAGACACAGGAAAATATATTCAGGAGCAATAAACTTCAAGTTAAATAAATAGCATTAAAGCTTATAACAAAATTACAGACAAGTAATTCAAGCTCTCTCAAGGGCCTTACATACTTCAAGGGAAACAACTTCCAATTATCATAAAAAGCCCTCTCCAATTTTCACAGTTCATCTATAATAGGCTGATTGCAAATGTAAAATGTATGGCTCAGGTAGTGCCGTATAGTCAGCCATATCTCCTGTGTAATGACAAGCAATTGGAATAGCATTACTACTACTTAAGCTATTTAATTCAGATTGCTTGGCATTTATGCTGATACTCCTGTGGGAGGGAAAAAACAAAAACTATTTGTAATAAACAAGTATTTTCTTACTATTAATCTTTCATCACACAGAAACAACTTACCAAAAAAAAAAATCAACAGCAGAAAAAGAACCAAATGATTCTTTGACTACAGTGGTAATAGAAAAGTATCATTTTCTTAAATGTATTTCCTACAATTATCATCAATGGGGTGCCTGCAGGGAAAAATAAAAAGAATGAAAGTAAATGTTCAGCTCAGAGATTAAAACAGAGAATCCAAGAAAAGTTTTGTAAATGTCTGACCATTAAGAGCCTTCATAAGTCTATTTTAAAATTTCATTATATAGTGTCATCATGCAAAATTGGCAGAGAATAGGAGTCCAGACTACACATCCAGTTTGCTAAGAGTTAAGCAAATTGACAGCTTTTCTGCCTAGACAAAGAGGTAACAATGCAGGCTGATGTTGGATAGGCCTGGCATTTTTTGGAGCAAACTTGTAATTTTACAGGGATGTCCGTGTCTTCAAGGGGCCCAGTGGCCTCCTTATCAACATATGATTTTGTCTTTTGGGACCCTTCTTATGTGTTCTTTCATTCATTAACATACCTGCTTATTTATTGATTGCCTACTATATGCCAGCCTTTGCTAGGTCTCTTCAAGAAGCTCACCTTCTAGTGGGGTAAACAGCGATAAGTAAAGGAGAGATCACATCTACCTAGGAGATGGAGGTGAAGTGAACTGGAAGGAAGTCAAGATAGTCCTCAAAGATGAAGTGACCCTTGAGTTAAGTCTTGAAAGATGAGTAGGGGTTCTCCAGACAGACAAGAAGAAGAAATTTCAAGCAGAGGAAACGACAAAAAAAATCCCAGAAGGATGACCTGTCATGGTGTTTTGGGGGAATTGCAGTTACCACCTAATTAATAGGTGGTCTTGGCTTTACCCCCAAACCTTCATTTACCTTGAAATATTCAATAGAACCCAAACACCCTAATATCTGGCAGTTCTCGGTAAACAAGGTTTAACTATATCCAAGTCATATCTATGCAACATTGCATTACAGATAATTTGATTTACTGAAGAGAACAAGAAACAGGATAAAATGCCTTCAGCTTCAAATACATCCTGATCCTGGGGCACCTGGGTGGCTCAGTCGTTAAGCGTCTGCCTTCGGCTCAGGTCATGATCCCAGGGTCCTGGGATCGAGCCCCACATCAGGCACCCTGCTCCGAGGGGAGTCTGCTTCTCCCTCTCCCACTCCCACTCCCCCTGCTTGTGTTCCCTCTCTCACTGTCTCTCTCTCTCTGTCAAATAAATAAATAGAATATTGAAAAAAAAAAAAACAAATACATCCTGATCCTATGAGATGAAGATCAGAAGCCACTGATAAACTTTCAATTTAAGGTGAGGTTTTGACTTTCTTCTATATGAGTAGCATATCAGTGGTGAGGGTGGGCAGCTTCCTCACAGGACTTCTACTGGTTTATAAGTAAGACCTTCCCGCCGAGTTTGAGGAATACTTCCAGAATCTAATTTCAGTACCTATTTCTTGTGAGCATACATTCAAAGCCTCATGGGCCATTGTTCCCTGAAGTTCCCTCCCCTCTCTGGTTGGGGAAATGGAGCCATCACTTCCCCCTTCTCCCAATAGTTCTAGAGCCAGGGACAGGTAAATTGTGTATAGAACTTCAGAACAGTACCCTCTTAGCGAATGCTGTTTTCCAAATCACTCTACAGTTCACTGGTAGTCTAGGAGTTTTCTTGGCCTAAAGAATATATGGCTCAGTCGTTAAGCATCTGCCTTCAGCTCAGGTCATGATCCCAGGGTCCTGGGATCGAGCCCCACATCAGGCTCTCTACTCAGCAGGAAGCCTGCTTCTCCCTCTCCCACTCCCCCTGCTTATGTTCCCTCTCTCACTGTGGTTCTCTCTGTCAAATAAATAAATAAAATATAAAAAAAAGAATATATGATTCACTCTTCAGTCAATGTCATAAGATATCAGGCTAGCTAAAGATCTTTTTAAAAAAATGTGTTCAAAACAATCTCATCTTGCTAATATAGCCTTTTGGAATAAAGTTTATCATTCCTGACTCTATGTCTTTTTACCTCACACATTGACACACTGTGAGAAAGTGCTAAAAAGCAATTTGGAAAATGGTTGTTGATTATATCCATCACATAGCCAAGCTCAGTCCTGATTTGTAGACAGTTTCCAGGGGTGCAGTGGGTGGACAAAGACAGTCTAGTGGAGATCAAACTGACTTACGCATGGGAGGCAACCCACAGTATGATATAGCAGAAAGGAAGGAAGGAAGGAAGGAAGGAAGGAAGGAAGGAAGGAAGGAAGGAAGAAAGAAAGGAAGGAAGGAAGAAAGAAAGAAAGAAAGAAAGAAAGAAAGAAAGAAAGAAAGAAAGAAAGAAAGAAAGAAAGAAAGAAAGAAAGAAAGAAAGAAGGAAAAGAAAGAAAGAAGAGAAAATAGTCCTTTTTGGATGGCCATTCCAGATAAACTAGTAAAAGATTTATCATTCCTTTATGGAACTCCTACATTCTTTCAACCAGAGCTCTTCTCCTCCCAGCCTGAAAATAAATGTTTCTGCAGAGTATGACATACACATTTTCATCTTTGAGTTACTGTTTTTAATGCACTTGATCTCTTATATTTGTGTTCACAGTAATGCTGTGTCTCTTAGACATAAAGTTCCCAGAGGGCAGAGATTTCTTCTCTGCTATTTGTTAGTAAAATTAATGCATCATGAAGCAGCATGAATAGCTAGGTGCTTAATCAATGCCTCAATGCTTTGGGATTAGTGGATAAATAGGGTGACCATGTAATTGATCATTCATATTGGGACAATTGTGAGAGTGAATGGGGACACTATTAACAATTATGCTGGGACAAGAGGCATAAACCAGGACTGTTCTGGGAAAATCATGGTGTTATTGTCACCCTTTTATCCAAAAGGATTCCCCTTTGGAGACAGCCAGATTGATCTCTTAAAATCATCACTAGGACAGCATTTAGAGTCAGAAATTACTTTCAAGTGGAGAAAAAGTATATGCTTTCAAAATGACTCAAAAATAATAAAATGTGATATATACTGAATTCTCTTTGTAGATATTGTAGGCTAGTAGGGTCACCTCCCCTACACTTAATTTTTTTTTCTTTAAAATCAGTTTAATTAGCATAAGTGTATCATTCGTTTCAGAGGTAATTTAGTGATTCATCAGTTCTTTATAACACCTAGTGTTAATCCCATCATGTGCCCTCCATAATGCCCTTCATCCAGTTACCATCCGCCCCCCCCAGAAACCTTCAGTTTGTTCCCTATAGTTAAGAGTCTCTCATGGTTTGTCTCCCTCTCTGTTTTTATCTTATTTTATTTTCCCTCCCTTCCCCTATGTTCATCTGTTTTGTTTCTTAAATTCCACATATGACCTTACACTTAATATCTGATTTATCTGTTAGTATGACATCTCATTCCAGCTCTGATGGAAGTGGATACATCTAGCAATGGGTAAATAGGGAAAAACAATGGAAAGTTCTTGCAATGGGCATCTATTCAGTTCTTTTTTGAAAGGCTGCCATTTAGAGTCACTAGTTCATTAAGTGTATTTGCATTTCCAAGAATGTAATTGTTTTTTCATAAATTAGCCATTTTAGGCCAAGCAGCCAAACTTTCATTTGCATTTATCAAAGGAGAAGCCATGAATTAGCTTTTGCAAGAGAGGGTTAACTGGTTAAAAACAACAACAACACAACACAGATTTGCTATCTATTCTCTCTTTTTAATTCCTTGCCATATTTATTTTATCTGATTATCAAACACTCTAGCAGTTACACACTTGAAACTCTCTAGGAAAATCTCTTAAATAAAACCTTTTGCTGCAAAGCGAGTTACAAAAGATAGATTTGTCTGACAGTAAGTTGAGAATGAACACGTGGCGTAAAGATGTATCTCAGACTCCAAACTCCTTTGTTTATTTTGTTTGTTCCCTTCCCTGCTGTTGTCATAGTACCAAGGAAACAACAGATCATAAGACTTTAACAAAAATAATGGAAAGAAAATCTAGATTGTGATTAAAATCATTTAGCTTTGGCACTGGCTCTATAGACGAAAGGTGATATCTGAGGTAATTTTTCTATTATATTAATGCCATTTTGTTAAGGTCATTTTAGTAACCGGATATAGATACATTAAACCCTCCCCTATTCATACCCCTTCCAATCATGCAAGCATGAACATCTGGAATAATCTTTTTTTCCCCTTTTAAAAGTTTACAAAGGGGTGAGGGAGGGATGGAGAAGCACAATATTTTAAATCAAAATTCCAAATTAATTCAGGACAAAAGCCCAAGCTTCTGCCAAAGTACATGAAAGGCAACACAGTAAAAGGTCAGCCCCAGAATTTTGTTTTCCTGATTCTTATTTGAAGTAAGGACTAGGAAGCTTACACATTTTAAGTCATTTTAAAATTCACTTGTAACTATGAATGCTAGCACACCTATACTTACTTGTCCCTCGCTGGGCCTGCTATATGAAGTGTATATGGCTCAGTGTAGCCCTTGTAGCATAAAATCAACACCAGCTATCTTAAGGAATCCCCTTTGTCCCACCAGGCATGTACTATTCTTGCCAACTTTTATTAATCCATCCCATTATCATTTTATTCTCTCCTAAGGATCAGTACAAGGAGGTACACGAGCACATACCCATAAGATATACTATCCAAACCAGTTTCCATGGAAATGAAGTAAAATACTTATTGAAAATTAGCCTCCTGCCTCCTGTTGGATATTTTCTTTGCCAACATCTCCTGTCACAATCACTTTCAGATCTGAGACCAAGAACTAGAACTTATATCCAAGGCTTATGACTAGCCCAGTTAAGTCTTAAGAGGAACACAGTATGCCTTTAAAATCACTAATGGAACAAGAGAAGGAGAATAAAGCAACATTTACCATTGTACCTTCTGTGTGTTCAATGTCTACATTTTTCTCCATTTTAATAAAAATTTCTTCTTAAGTAGCCAGCAACCCTAGTACACACACATAGGGTATGTCTTATAAAGGTAATTTCTAGGTACTTTTTCGTGGGCAACATAATTGTAATGTCAAGGTCACAGGCACTGTAATCCTTGGAGTTGCTTTTGAGGCACTTACACTTCACTTTGCCTGTGCAGAAATAGATCTGCCGGCTTCTCTACAGGTTTTGATTTCTTGTCCTGCTATTTTAACAAAGGAGATGTAAGAAGCACCCTACTCACCTACCACACATAACATTAATGCAGTTTAATGATGGCTACTAATTCTTTGGCACTTCTCCCACTGAAAGCTGGGGTCTATGTCCTCTCTCTTTGAATTTTGGCAGACTGAGTATTTTTTTTTATTTTTTTATTGTTATGTTAATCACCATATATTACATAATTTGTTTTGGTGTACTGTTCCATGATTCATTGTTTGTTCATAACACCCAGTGCTCCATGCAGAATGTGCCCTCCTCAATACCCATCACCAGGCCAACCCATCCCCCCACCCTCCTCCCCTCCAGAAACCTCAGTTTGTTTTTCAGAGTCCACCATCTCTCCTGGTTCGTCTCCCCCTCTGACTTACTCCCCTTCATTCTTCCTCTCCTGCTATCTTCTTCTTTTTCTTTTTTCTTAAAATATGTTGTGTTATTTGTTTCAGATCTGTGATTCAACAGTCTTACACAATTCACAGCGCTCACCGTAGCACATATCTTCCCCAATGTCCATCACCCAGCCACCCCATCCCTCCCAACCCCGACCATGCCAGCTACACTCAGTTTGTTCCTGAGATTAAGAATTTCTCATATCAGTGAGGTCATATGATACGTCTTTCTCTGATTGACTTATTTCACTCAGCATAACACCCTCCAGTTCCATCCACGTCATTGCAAATGGCAAGATCTCATTCCTTTTGATGGCTGCATAATATTCCATTGTGTATATATACCACATCTTTTTTATCCATTCATCTGTCGATGGACATCTTGGCTCTTTCCACAGTTTGGCTATTGTGGACATTGGGCAGACTGAGTATTTTGACCAATAGAATATGAGGGAGTGACTGGGCCACATGCTGAACCCAGGATTCAAAGATTGGCCATTTTCATTACCTGTCTCTGGAAACACTTGCTGTGAGGGAAACAACTATCACATGAGAAGTCCAACTACCCTGGGACCACCACTATGCTGTGATGAAGCCCAAGCTACCAGGTGGAAATGCCACATAGAAAGAGAAATTCCCAGCCTGCCCTCAGCTTTCCTGCTATCCCAACCTAAGCTCTAGAGACATGTGTGAAGAATTCATCTTGGCATCTAGTTTTCAGATGATTCCTGTCCCAGACATCTGATGATAACTGCATGAGATCTCAAGTCACAACTGATCAGCTGAGACTAGTCAATCTATAGAACCATAAAAGATAATAAATTGTTAAAGCCTTGAATTTGGGGATGTTTTGTTATTCAGCAAAAAATAACCAAAAAGCTTCCAACAAAAGGCAACTATTTTTCTTGATTGGTTATTGAAAATGGATACTTAATTGAAGAAAAATATCACCTCATACTCCTCACACCAATTTATGACCCCTCCGTTTTCCAAATTCTTTAAAAATGCTTTAAAAATATATATCTGATGCCAGGCCTCACCTTTTTATCATTTATCATTCTTCTGCATTTCTGCAGCATTTGTGTGTTATATTTGCATATTTCTCTAAGCATATTTACATCTTTTAAATAGTAGTATCCTATCTATTACAAAATGAGATGTTTATTTTTTTAGGAATGCAGGTATTCCACAAAAAGAAGCATATATACCTGAATATAAAATAGGAGTTCACACATGGTAGAATATTTTTCCATTAGTATTAAGCTTAGATTTTTCATAAAACTGGCATTTTTTAGACTAAACTTTTATTGTAACCTCCGCCTTTGTTAAGGCCACTTATTTCTCAGTTTTTCTAAGCTTACCAGGAAGCTTAGGGAAAGTCCTCAAAAAAATTTTCACCTCCTGCCCTTGTTTATATTACAGGCCTTTCTGAGCATACACATACCTGCCATCAACCTCCTCCTTCCAATATCCCTGCATGGGGAAATAGAGAGCAACTGATACTCCTTAGGTTGTATTGTGTCTCTAGTTCTAAAACAAAATGGATGTAAAGTTAGCTACATGGGTTTAGCCTCTTAGAGTTTATATTCAGAAAAGCAGCTACTTTTCAGTAGATAATCATTTTCTATACAATCTTTCTAGAGTCTATTCAAATCTTATAATAAATTACCAGTTTTGTACCTCCATATACCTATATTATAGAGCATGCAAAACAGGATCAGATTGCTGAAAAGCAGAACTTAATCTATGGAAATTATTTCTCTTTGTTCCATGTATTACAGCATTAATTCAACAACATTTCTAAAATGGAACTATGCTTATATAAGCAGATAAATAATTAGAAAGCATATAAATCATTACTTCCTAATGTGACTACAAGATTCAATGCAATTTACAGATAAATATGAGAAATGACTACTTCTTTTTACTGAATTAAATCCAGCAACATTTCTAAGAAGAGAAATGAAGATTCCCATATTCACTGGCAAAATACATAACCATAAAGAAAGATAAATCCCATTTTTCCCCCATTTAAAAATTTCTGAGGGGAAAATAGCTACAAAATTAACATTTTTTCCTTTAATTAGTAAAATTCCATCTTAAGATGACAAGATAACCCTTCATTTCTACTATAATCTCACTATATGTAGAATAAAGTTCAAGAGACTAGAATGACTTTGTGTAAAGTCTGAGTCTCAAACCACTTTTTTTTAATATCAAACCACTTTTAAAAAGATATAGTGCTGTTCAACTACACTACACATTAATAACCATTAGGTAAAATGAGGTCATTACTGAAACATTTTTAAGGCTCAAAATCAGTCTATGTCACCGAATATTGTGAAATATAAATCATAACCTACAAAATCAATCACAGGTCCCAGAAGTTGAAGGCACTTTGAAGTATTACTTATTTTATTGGGGTTTTGATTTGGGAAACAAAAAACTAAGTTTTGTGACAGAATTTTTTAATTGTTAGATACAACACTTCCATATAAATGCATTATTCCTAATAGTTTACATAATAAGAATCACATAGACCTATCCAAACTACAGCAAATTTTTATTTTTGTGATATACTAATTAATTAGTTTCTTTTTTGTAAAATGTGTCATGAAGTTCTGTCTCCTTGCTTAAGAAAAGGCTCTAAGTGGTGAACTTGGATGACGGAAATGAACAAGTAAAAATCTGGAGGAAGGGTCATCCTCCTGGAAAATAACAGATGTAGGAAACAGACTTACTTGTTCAGAGCTTCTACCAGAAAATGTATTCGAAGTTGGTATTAAAAGTGAGTGGAAAAATGAATATTATCTGACTCCTGGAGAGTCTATAGTATGGCACAGCATTCCGGAAGCTATACGCTCAATGAGACTATGCTTTTTCTTTGAAAAAAGCCCTAACCTCTACAACAATAACTTGGAGGATTAGGAAGGGAGCCAATCTCTGGCAGGGCTGTCCCACAGAAGCTTCTCTTGGTAGCTTGCCAAGAAAGAATTTGACTACCCTACTGGGATAAGACCATATGTCCCCAATTTTAAGGTTTCCTTCCATAATTTGCTCCAGGCATTCTTTGAGGCAAAACCCAATCCTAATCATCAGAGAAGATAACTGGAACATTTGTGGCTTACCACAATTACTTAAAGGAAAAATAAAGAGTAGCAGAAAGAAAGAAAAGTATTGCAAGAGATTTTGTGGGTACAGCAGGGAAAAAATGAAAGGTACTATAGTTTGAGCAATTAACTCATTCTATGTACTACTTTTCACATTACCCTGATTGCCAACTTCACCGTCCTTTACTGCTATCAGGAAATCATGTCTTAGGTAATTTAGTCCAGACTTAGTCTGTCTTGAATAAGCTCTTTTGTAATTTTGAGTATTTCTCACTGTCTCTACTTTCCTCCCACCTCACCAAAAAGGACCCACACAAATCATAAGGCTGTGACACAAAAAATATAAGACACTGTAATAAAACAACCCATGATAGCTAAACTCATACCTGCTTAGAGAATGAAGTCAAATGGCTACATTTACAAAATACAACATATTATGCAAAGAAGAATTAGTGCCATAATTTACACCAGATTTGGGGAGCTTGGAGTATCTGGAAGAAATTGGCTTCAGGCAAGAATTTTATGTTGCATATCCCATTGCAAAGGAAATATAAAGTTCAATCAACAAAGGAAACCCCAAATAATTCAATAAAGAACCAACATATTACACTTGAAATGTAAACTACTCTGTTTGGTTCAACAAGTTGCCAATTGACACAAATGTCATACTTGAATTTTTCATGAATATTCCAAGAAAACACACATGCAAAAGAACCATCAATTGCATGAAACAAGGCTGTATTTTGTTCATTCCTGTATTTTTCCCCCACTGGTTTTACTTGGTCTCTTTTAGAGATTAATGTGTGTGTTTATTTTTTTTTCAATTTTGCTTTCAAAATAGATAGGACTAAGAATTTTCAATAGTTTGGAGCTACAACACCTTAGGACAATGACCCATTCTAAATTCCAACTAGCAATGGATAGCTACACAATTATCCACACTGACTATCCACAACTTAATAAAAATAGGAAATCTAAAAATCAAACAGACACATGAATTACAAAGAACTCCATTTTTTTCTAGATGGTATAATTTATATAGCTTTGTGACTAACTCAATATACACCACATCATTAAAAAGCATTTATTAACTATGGTGCTGGCTCAACTGGAAACCAGGATGGAGTTGATCTTTTAGTGCCCTTAACATCTGCTATATATTCCTTGGTAATGTGTTTTTCTTATCAATTTCAGGTAGGTAGACCCCTCATCTTCTCTAAACTTATGCCCATCAAAATTTGTTCATTTAAAAAGAGAGCTGATAAAATACACTCATTTTAATGCCCAGTAATATTTGTTATAATTAGATTTCTAGAAACATCTGCCCTTTAAATAGAGAACAAGAAGCTTTAAGCTAATATAAAGTGTTTTTAAATTTTAAGATTTTAGGCATCAGCATCTCAGTAGGAAAGATATTTGGGAGAGCAAAGAGACCTCCTAAAATTACTTGGCATACTCATAAAATTAGTTATGATTAACTGTGTATATATATATATATAGATACATATATATAGATACATATATGTATCTATATATATATGTATCTATATATATATACATATATATAGATACATATATGTATATGTATATATCTGAAAGCACAATGGACAAGGGTGTAAGTGAGGCTGAGTAAATGATTTACTTTCATTGTGCCTCAGTTTCTTTATCTTTGAAATATATGTAATACGAATACCTACTTCATCAGGTTGTTGTAAAAATTAATACAGACATTAATATATAAGGCACAACACAGTGCCTGCAGGATACAAGATGCCCAACAAATCATGGTTATTATTACAATTTTACCCACATATAAAAAATCCAGAAAGCCACTGAATTGTCATATCAAGAGATAGTAAAGTATTAGTGGAAAGCCAGGTCAAAGGGAAGGTTATTACAACCTGACACAGAGTACAGTGAAACTACACTTCTGACTGACCCAAAGTCCCAGGGCCTATTCTTAGTAGTATCATGGTCCAGAGGCAAGGAACTACACCTCATTCTATGTAGCCTTACAATTACACAAAGATGTGCTGAAAAACAGTAAAGGCAAGAAAAAGCCACTTGGTAGAGACATACCTGTAGAATAAAAGCCAAAAGAGTCTTAGATCACAAAGTCTCCAATAAGCCACCCAACACTATCTAATGATATGCTACAGTGTGGAGGTGTGTAGTAGCATAGATTTTTCCTAAATATTCCCCAAATTTCTTTAGAGCCTTATTTCATTTTTTCCAGGTCTTGTACATGTCCATTACTTCTCTGCCTATGAGTTTGTTTGCCATCTCTTCCTATTTTTTTAAAGATTTTATTTATTTGACAAAGAGATAGAGAGTACAGATAGTCAGAGCAGCAGAAAGAGGGTGAGGGAGAAGCAGGCTCCCTGCTGAGCAGGGAGCCCGACTGCGGGTTTGATCCCAGGACCCCGGGATCATGACCTGAGTCAAAGGTAGATGCTTAACTGGCTGAGCCACCCAGGAGCCCCTGTTTGCCATCTCTTCCAGTAAACAATGTTGTTTGTTCACAGACTACTTATTTATCTCCTTTGCCCTTGGGTAATAAACCTAAAAAAAAAATGCCCTGTATACATAGACTGTTCAATCGATTAAAGTTGATGGCTCTGTTGCACATGTTTGATGTTTGCATTGCAAATCTGACTCACACATTATTCCCAAGTCGGTTCTGAGTTCTCTTGAACAGAACTTCTTTTCTCATGTGTAAATCTTCAATAATGATGATTTTAAATCTTTCTAAAAAGATACCCACATATCTTAATGACAAACTTTACCTAAAGTTAGGTACCAGAAAGGAAAAAGAAAAATATGTGACAGTGATGTGTTTGTGTGTGTGTGTGTGTGTGTGTTTGTGTGGGTGTAAACCGGGTTTTCTTTTCACTTGGGAAAAATAATCAAGAACCTTCAAATAGAAACTGCTGCCATTTTTTAAATTTTGCCTAACCTTTGTCTTAAAACTAGCCAAATATTTTTTCCAGCTTTATTGAGATATAATTGGCATATAACATTGTGTAAGTTTAAGGTGTACAGTGTGTTGATTTTATATATTTATGAATTGCAAATTGATTGCCACCATGGTATTAGCTACCACCTCTATCCAGTTTATAGTTACCATTTCTTTTTTGTGGTGAGAACATTTAAAAACCATTCTTAGCAACATTCAACCGTGTACATTAGTACAATGTACTAATACTAAACATAATGTATAATGATGTACATTAGATTCCCAAACCTCTTAATCTTATAACTGGGAGTTTGCACTCTGAGCAATATCTCCCCATTTCCCCCACCCCTACCCCCTAATAACTACCACTCAACTCTCTGTTTCTCTGAGTTTTTCCTATTTAGAGTTTACATATAAGTGATATCTGACAGTACCAAATATTTTTAAAATCAGTCTTCATAACTGACATGAGGAATAAGAAACATATTTTGTTTTAAGTGGAGCACAAAGAAAGAAAAATCTCTAACTTCTTAAATATGAAATTCCCCTAGTTTGTGGAAGATTCCAAATAAAAACAAATGTATAAGATGAAACTGTCATGGTCATGAACATATTACATCTATTCAACAAAATTTTAAAAAGTAAGTTTTCGTGAGTTATGTCAGTAATTCTCAAAGCATGATTCATGTGTTGAATGCCATCAGAGGGGCAAAGCAAGCTTAGTTAAGACAGCCAGTTATGAGGTGCCTGGGTGGCTCAGTTGGTTAAGTGTCTGCCTTCAGCTTAGGTCTTGATCCCAGTGGGATCAAGAAAAGAAAACCTGGTTTACACACACACAAACGCGCGCGCACACACACACACACACACACACACACATCATCATCATCATCATGACCCATGTCAGCCTCCCTGCTCAGCAGCGAGTCTGCTTCTCCCTCGCTCTTTTCCCCTCCTCACCCACCCCCAACTCGTGTACATGCTCTCTCTCTCTCTCAAATAAATAAATAAAATCTTTTTTAAAAAGACAGCCAGTTGTGACTTTGTTGCTATAAAGTTATGGGGGCTCTGATGTGTGGCCCAGAGTACCAGCTCCTCAAATTCAAAGAACGACAGAAAAGGCCCTTCCATATCAAGCCAAATCAAAAGTAGAGGTAGTCATAATCTAGAATGATGCAAAAGACAAATCATTCAGTCAATTAAAAAAATAGTGGTTCTTAAGTACTGACTAGTGCTGCTACCATCTATCCATTAATTCAACAAATATCTTTTGAGTTAATACAATGTGCCTTGCACTGTTATAGGCCTCCTTAGAGATAAAACATTGGACAGGACAGATATAATCCCTGTCCTCATAGAGCTTACATTCTAGCAGTCAAGATGGATAAACAAAATTAAATAAGTAAATGATGAAGTATACCAAATGGTGATATATACCAAGTAGAAAATAAAGCAAGGAAAGAGGATATGTACTTCTAGGATGTGACTGTATGTGTGTGGGGGGGGAGGGGAGTGTGATGCAATTTTGAATAACATAGTCAGCTGAAGTATCTCTGAGAACTTCATCTTTGAGCAAAGACTTGAAAGAATAGAGAGAACAAAGAATATAGCTATCTGGAGGGGAAAAAAATTCCACTTCAAGGGTATTATAGGCCAGGCACTATGGAGACTGGGAGAAAAGTGTAGAAGATGTGGCTCTCCTCTTTACTATCTGGTTAGGTAGAAAAAAATACATACAGTTAAATGTTTTCACAATACCCTGTGCTTAGCTCTTAGTGTTTTTCACATTGTATTTTAACTATACAGCTACTTTTTTATCTTCCCACACTAGACTGTAAGCATCTTGAGGCAGGAGTCTTGGTTTATCCATTTTTTTGTGTCCTCAATGTTAAATGCAGTATCTGACAGAGTAGGCGCTGGATAAACTAAAGAGCACGAATTAGTTTAAGAAATAGTACTGAGGAGTATAGGGCCATAGTACGTTTCAAGCTATAAAATTCCCCAGAAGTTCAGAAAATGAAAAATAAGCAAAAGCTGGAATTGTCAGGGTAGGTTTCATGGAGTAAAATACACCTCAGATTAGTGATGGGAATGGCTGTGAATTGAGATGAGAGAACTAATTCTCTCCTACCAGATCACAAAGTTGGAAAATCTCTTATTTTAAAAAAATATTTATCTATTTATTTGAGAGAGAGAGAACATGCAAGTGGGGCAAGGGGCAGAGGGAGAGGGAAAGAGAGAATCCTCAAGCAGACTCTCTGCTGAGCGTGGAGCCCAATGCAGGGCTCAATCCCAGGACCCTGAAGTCATGACCTCAGCAGAAATCAAGAGTCTGACACTTAACTGACTGAGCCACCCAGGTGCCTCTGGAAAACCTCTTATTTTATAATAGGCTAGAGAGATCTCAGAACAGTATCCTATTTCTCAGATATAACACTGAAGAATTAGTGACTGTGAGATTAAATTTATCATAGAAGAACTTCAAGCCTGAGGACTAGAGTTCCTCTAAGTATACCCCACTAGAATCCAGACTTGCTAAATCCCTTAGGCATTAAAGTTATTGGTTAATCACTCCTTCCAGGAGCCTGTATCTCCCTATATCAGGTCTATAAAATCAATGAGGCTAGAAAAACCTAATGAGAAACTTTAATCAAAACTTTAATTCCAAAATTTAAACAGACAGAACCTTGATTCAGTGAATCTAAGAGGCAGACATTCTTCAGTGCACTAAAACATTAAGAAAGAGCTTTGTCAAGTGCCTTTCTAGTATTGTCATCATTTTATTTGGTTATTATCTGGTCAGGGTGCAGATTTATATTCTGGCCCCTTCTATGCTTAAATATAAAAATTCTTCCTGCCAATTTTGCCGATTTCTATTTACCAGCCATTGATTTTTCTAGTGTGTTTCTAAATGGAGCTTGAAATTAACATGCCTTTTCCTTTTATTCACTTTCCTCTATCCTTGGCAGCATCAATAACCAGTCCAAGAAGTGGACCTGATTTGTGGGTAGAGAATGAATGTTGTCACTAGAAATATCCTGCTCTGGCATTCATGGTAAGGTAAATTAAAATCAGATTAGTCTGGTGAGGAAAGAAAAACATGTTTCACCCCATTTACCCTGCTCATAAGTCTGTACACATCCTAAATTTCAGAGAGTTAAAAATTTCAAAACATACTTTAGAGATTTGCCCATGGATGTAATAAAGATTGGGAAATAACTCTGAATTGGAAGTGGAATTAAGGGAATGATACTCATGTCTATATCTGGATCCAGCTAATTTAAGAGTAGTGATGATAATCTTATCATATCAATAAAGAGTTTTTAAGAATATCTAAAATTACAGGGGAAAACGACATAAAATAATGATTTTCAAGCCTCATTACACACACCAGAAGGACTCACTTGCTAATGCCCAAAGTTTTCTGTTTGTCAAGTTTTGTATCCTTTGTTCAAAATATTCACTGTTTCTCCTTACATGATTATTATGCACATTTACCCTATTATCTTCTGGCCTAGATATATGACTTGCTTTGACCAAGGCAACGTGAGTGGAAGTAATGCACGCTGTTTTTCAGGACTTTTAAAAAACAATCAAGTGGTCTAACTAACACCTTGCTTTTTTTCCCTCTGAAATGGAAATATCAATGTCCCAGATAGGGACTGTTCCTTTAGCCTAGGTCCTAGAGTAAAGAGAATATGGAGCAGAGCTGCAGTCAACCTGCAGAAAACTCTTAAGGGGGAAATCAATCTTTGTTTTTGTAAGCCACTGAGATCTTGGGGTTATTTATTACTGTATCATAACTTAACTGAAAATGACTAATATAATTTCTATGAGGCAAAATAGTATATATGCTTAAAGGTAATGAGACTTTATTAAAAGACACATTATGTACATAAGTGTCTATACACACGCACTTTAAAATTCCTTAAAGTCCCATCTATGTTGCTTGACTATCTCTAGTTGCTTGAATGTGAATTCACCTATCTATTTGTTGTGTGGTATATCTTTCTTGATGTTGAAGTTTTTCATATGTTTTATAATTTTCTTCCAGATTTCTTAAGAAATAATTGACATACATCATTGTATATGTTTAAGGTGTAAAGCATGATGGTTTGATTTACATATATTGTGAAATGATTACCACAATAGTTTCAGCTAACATTCATCTCATTTAAATACAATTTAAAAAAAAGAAAGAAAGAATTTTTTTCTTTTGATGAGAACTCCTAGGATTTACTCTCTAACCCCATGTATCATATAGCAGTGTTAGCTACAGTCATCATACTGTACATTACACCCTAGTACTTATTTATTTTATAACTGGAAGTTTGTACCTTTTGACCACTTTCCTCCAATTACTCTTCCCCCTACCTTCTACCTCTGGTAACCAGTCTGATCTCCTTTTTATGAGGTGGTTTTTTTTTTTTTTTTTTTTAGATTCTACATAAGTGATATCATACTGTGTTTGTCTTTCTCTTAGTTATTTCACTTAGCATAATGCTTACAAGATTCATTCATATTGTCACAAATGGTAAAATTTTTCTCATTTTTATGGCTGAAAAATATTCCACTGTGTATATTTACCACAACCTCTTCATCCATTCATTCATCATGAAAACTTAAGTTGTTTCCATATCTTGGTTATTGCAAATAATGCAATATATATATTGCTATATATAGCCAGCATTTGTTATCTCTTTTCTTTTTGATGATGGCCATTCTAACAGGCATGAGATGATACCTCATTGTGGTTTTAATTGGCATTTCCCTAATGACTAGTGATATTGAACATCTTTTCATGTATCTGTTGGCCTTTTGCATATCCTCTTTGGAGAAATATCTGTTCAGGTCCTTTGCCTTTTATTTAATTGGGTTATTTTTGTTGTTGTTGTTGTTGTTATTGACTTGCATGAGTCCTTTATATATATTTTGGATATTAACCCCCATCAGATATATGGTTTACAAACTTTTTTTCTCATTCTATAGGTTTTATGTTTACTTTGTCATTGGTTTCTTTTGCTGTGTAGAAGCTGTTAGGTTTGATGTAGTCTCATTTATTTTTTATTTTGTTGTTTGTGCTTTAAGTGTGGTAACAAAAAATCATTACCAAGACTCATGTCAAGGATCTTAATACCTAAGTTTTCTTTAAGGAGTTTCATGGCTTCAATCCTTACATCTAAGTGTTTAATCCATTTTAAGTGAATGTTTGTGAGTGGTACATGATATGGGTTCAGTTTCACTCTCCTATGTGTGAGTATCCACTTATCCCAGCCATTTAGTGAAAAGACTATCATTTCTGAATTGCACATTCTTCACTCCCTTGCCAAATACTAGCTAATTGTATGTGTGGGTTTATTTCTGGGTTCCCGATTCTGTTCTATTTGTTTATTTCTCTGTTTTTATGCCAGTACCATACTGTTTTGATGATATCTTTATAGTATAGGTTGAAATCAGGAATTGTGATGCCTCCTGCTTTATTCTTCTTTCTCAGGATTTCTTTGGTTATTTGGGGTCTTTTGAGGTTCCATATAATTTTTAGGAGTACTCTTTCTACTTCTGTAAAAAATGCCATTGGACTCTTGATAGGAATTGCATTGAATCTATAGATGCCTTCTAGTAGTATTGACATTTTAACAATATTAGTTTTTTTCTAATTCATGAACACAGGTTACCTTTCCATTTATTTCTATCTACTTCAATTTCTTTCATTAGTGTCTTGCAGTTTCAGTATAGAGATCTTTCACCTCCTTAGCCAATTTATTCCTAAGCATTTTATTGTTTTTATGCTATTGAATAGATTTCTTTATTTCTTTTTCAGAAAATTCAGTGTTACTATATAGAAATGGTACTGATTTTTGTATGTTAGTTTTGTATCCTGCAACTTTACTGAATTTATTGATGAGCTCTAACAATTTTTTGGTTGCATCTTTAGGATTTTTCTATATATAAAATCATGTTATCTACAAATAGAGACAATTTTACTTCTTCCTTTCCAATTCTGACACATTTTACTTCTTTTTCTTGTCTGATTGCTCTAGCTAAGACTTCTAGTATTATGTTGAAAAGGAGTGGTAAGAGTGGGCACTCTTGCCTCATTCCTGATCTCAGAAGACAAACTTTCAATTTTTCATCATCAAGTATGATGTTAGTTGTGGTTTGCTATATATGTCTTTTATTATATTGAAATATGTTTCTTCTACACCTAATTTGTTAAGAGTTTTTACTATGACTGGAATTTTGTCAATTTCTTCTGCATCTATTTGGATGCTTATATGATTCTTTTCTTTCATTGTATTAATGTGATACATCACATTTATTGATTTGTGTATGTTGAACCATCCTTGCATTCTAGGAATAAATCTCACTTGATCATGGTGAATGATCCTTTTAACGTGCTGTTAAATTTGGTTTACTAGTAATTACTAAGAATTTTTACATCTATATTCATCAGGGATATTGGCCTGTAGTTTTGCTTTCTAGTAGCATCTTATTCATGTTTTGGTGTAGGATAATGTTGGCTTCATAAAATGGGTATAGGAGTGTTCTCTCTTCTTCAATTCCTTGGAAGAGTTTGAGAAGAAATAGTGCTAATTCTTTAAAACTTTGGTAAAATTCACCAGGGAAGTTTATCTTGTCCTGAACTTTTCTTTGTTGGGATATTTTTGATTACTGAGTCAAACTCCTTACTAGTAATTGGCTCCTTCAGAGTTTCTATTTCTTCCTGATTAAACCTGCGTAAGTTGTATTCCTCTAAGAATTTTTCTGTTTCTTCTTGGTTGTCTACTTTGTTGGCATATTATAGTTTCTCATAGTAAGCGCTTATGAGTCTTTGAATTTCTGTGAGATCAGTTGTAATGTCTCCTTTTCATTTATAATTTTGTTGATTTGGGCCCTTTTTCTTTTTTCCTTGGTTAGTCTAGCTAAGGGTTTATCAATCTTATCTTTTCAAAGAAACTGCTCTTAGTTTGGCTAATCTTTTCTATTATTTTTCTGTTATCTATTTCATTTATTTCTGCTCTAATCTTTATTATTTCCTTTCTTCTGCTAACTTCGGGCTCAGATCATCTTGCTTTTTCTAGTTTTTTTTTTTAAGACATAGAGTTAGGCTGTTTCTTGGAGATCTTTCTTGCTTCTAAATGTAGGTATTTATTGCTATGAAATTCCTTCTTCCCTGCTTTGCTGTATGCTAAAAGTTCTGGTATGTTGTGTTTCCATTTTTGTTTGGCTCAAAAAACTTTTATTTCCCTTTAGTTTCTCTTTGATCCATTGGTTGTTCAGGGGAGTGTTGTTTAATTTCCATGTATTCATGAATTTAATAGTTTTCCTCTTGTTTATTTCTAATTTCATGCCAGTATGGTCAGAGAAGATACCTGGTATGATTTCAATCTTCTTGAATTTGCTAAGACTAGATCTGTGGCCTAACATGTGGTCTATCCTAGAAAATGTTCCATGTATGCTTGAAAGAACATGTATTCTGCTAATGTTGAATAGAATGTTCTGTATATGTCAGGTTCATTTGGTCTATAGTGTTGTTCAAATCTACTGTTTCCTTATTGATTCTATGTCTAGATGATCTACCTTTTGTTAAGGGTGGGGTATTAAAATCCCCAACACTTACTGTATTATTGTTTACTTCTCCTTTTAGCTCTGTTAGTTTTTGCTTTATATATTTAGGTGCTCAATGTTAGACACATAAATATTTATAATTTTTATATCTTCTTCATTTATTGACCCCATTATAATTATATAATGACTTTTGTCTTTTTTTACCATTTTTAGTTTAAAGGCTATTTTGTCTGATATAAGCATAGCTATCCCTACTTTTTTTTTCATTATTGTTTGCTTGAATGTCTTTTTCCATTCCTTCACTCTCAGTCTACGTGTGTTTTTAAAGCTAAAGTGAATATCTTGTAGGCAACATATTGTTGGAGCTTGTTTTCTTTATCCATTCAGCCATTTTATGTATTTTAAATGGAGAATTTAATTTGTTTACATTTAAAATAATTATTGATGGGCAATGACTTACTATTGCTATTTTGTTAATTGTTTTTTGGTTGTTTTGTAGCTCCATTTTTCCTTATTTCTTATCCTGCTGTCTTTTTTGTGTTTTGATGCCTTTTATATCAGTATGCTTTGACTTTTTTATCATGTTCCTTTGTATAATTACTATAGGATTTTCTCTTGTGGCTACCAAGAGGCTTACATAAAATACTTTAAACTTATAACACCCTATTATAAACTAATAACAACTTAACTTCAATAGAAGTTGTAAACTTTACACTTTTACTTCTCCTCCCCCTCGTGTTTTAGGTTACTATACTTACAAAGTACATTTTAAAAAATATCATGTAACTAATAACAGATTATTGTAGTTATGGTTATTTTTATTTTTTCCATTTTTAAAATTTTTAAACTAGAGTTGTAAGTGAATTATTCACCACTATTACCATGCAACAGAATCTAACTATGACTGTATATATTTACTACTACCAGTGAAACTTATCTTATTTTGTTATGTTTTAATAATGTGAATTAGCATTCTTTTATTTCCATTCAAAGAGCTTCCTTTAGCATTTCTTCTTGTAAGGCAGGTCTGGTGATTATGAACACTTCCAGCTTTTGTTTGCTTGGGAAAATCTTCATCCCACCTTTATTTCTGAAGGACAGCTTTACTGGGTACTGAATTCTTGAGTGACAGTTATTTTCTTTCAATATTTTGAATACATCATCTCATTCTCTCTTGGCCTGAAAAGTTTCTCTTGAGAAATCCTTCGATTATCTTCTGGGGGTTTTCTTATATGTAACTTCTCTCTTCTCTTGCTTTCCTTAAAGTTCTTTTTTTTTTTTGTCCTTGACTTCTGACAATTTAATTATTATGTATCTCGGTGTAGCCTCATTCAGGTTCAACACATTTGGGGTTGTTTGGCCTCCTGGATCGGGGTGTCCATTTTACTCCCCAGGTTTGAGACATTTCAGCCATTATTGCCTTAAATATACTTTCTGTCCCCTTCTGTTTCTCTACTCCTTCTGGAATTCTCATAATGCAAATATTGTTTCTTTCCATTGTGTTACATAATTCCTGTAAGCTTTCTTTTGTACCTTTTTTGTATTTTTTTTTGTATTTTTTCTTTTTTTTTTTTTTCCTCTGACTGGGTAATTTCCAATGTCTTATCCTTCAGCTCTCTGATTCTTTCTTTTGCCTAGTCAAGTCTACTTTTGACACTCTATTGAATTCTTCAGTTCAGTTACTGCATTTTTCAACTCTAGGATTTCTGTTTGGTGTTTCTTTCTTCCTTCCTTCCTTTCTTTCTTTCTTCTTTCTTTCTCTTTCTTTCTTTTTTGATGGTTGCTATTTTCCTGTTGGACTTCTCATGCAACTTTTTTTTGTCTTTGACTTCTGAAAATTTAATTATTATACATATAATATATACATGATATATAATTATATCATTTGTTCATGCATCATTTTCCTAATTTTGTTTAGTTGTCTATGTTGTCTTGTCATTACTAAACTTACTTAACAGGATTATTCTGAATTCCTTGTCTGGCAGTTCATAGATCTCTATTTCTTTAGGCTCAGTTATTGGAGTTTTATTAGTCTTGTTTGGCAGTATCATATTTACCTGTTTGTGTGCGTGGGTGTGTGATCCTTGATTCCTTACTCTGTACATTTGAACAATCAGATTCTTTATTCAGACTCCATAGGTTTGTTTTGTCAGAGACAGTTTTTTACCAGTCAGCTCAGTTTGGGTTCCTGGCTGTCTAGTGGTAATGTCTTTGGGCAGGTGGGGTCTGCTATTATGGTCTATTTTTAGGTGAGACAACTGTTCAAGCTCTGAGGACAGAAATGGGGCATGTGCCCCTGGCTGAGAATAGTTGGATAGGACTGCTGGCTTAGTTTCCTACTTAAGTGAGGTATAGGATGGGCTCTGCAGTTCTCTGGATTCTCTGGTCAGGCTTACTAGATGGTAGGCACTGAATACTATACTTAGTATAAGATGGAATTATCAGTTAGCTTCCAGGCCCTGACAGGGCAGCAGTATGAGACCCAGGACCTGTACAGTTCATTGTTTGGGGACCCAAATCAGGACAGAGTATGCATTGACTTCCCTGGTCAGGTGAGGTCACCAATTTTGCTTTGCAGATGGGGGAAGCCACAGGCTGTGCTCTCCATTCAAGTGCCACTGTATAGAGGGCTATTGAATAAATTATGCAGCTTGCAGTTTCCTATGTGCTCTGGTTAGGTTCTCTGATTGGAAAGGCTAAACGTTGTATTCAGCATTAAGTGGATCTACAAATTAGATTCCCTGCCCAGGCACAGTTGGTAAAACTCTTTGTTCATTGTCTTAAGTCAACCTTCACCCCAAGTTTCCTGACCAAACAGGGCCACTGACTTTGGTCTGCAAACTATTAGCTCTGTCTGTCCACCTCTTGGCTCAAATGTCACCAGGATGCACTGCTTCCAGGAGTTGTCTCCAGCTCTTCTGGTCAGATAGGGTGGAGAAACGGTCTCCACAGAGTGTGGGCCTATGTCTCTGCTCCCTTTCCTAGGCAGGAGGAGGAGAGGCCACTGCAGGTTTCTTTCAATTTCAGACTCTTCAGTTGGGAGAGGTCATGAACTACCATCAACCTTGACTATGAATTAATACCCCTGTCTGATCAGCTCTGCCTGCCTGCTTATCAGCTCAAGTTCCTCTGGGCCACACTACTTCCAGGAGTTATCACCAGCCCTTCTGGTCAGATGAAGCCAAAGGACACTCTTCACTGTGGGTGGGGCTGTGATTCAGCTCCTTGTGTAGGCATGGGCAAAAGAAGCTTTAGGGCTAGCAAATTTGTTTAAGGATCCAAATAGGCAGATATACACCTCACTAAGATCCCTAATCAGAGTGAACTCCTGACTTGGTTCTGCAGATGAACAAAGCTGCAGGCTGTGATTACTACTGGGCACTGCATGTATGAACTCAGTCTGTCAAGAGCTGTGCACTGGTTGTTGCAAGCCCCTCCCCTTTCTCCATCACAGTCAGATTCAGAGTGGTTGAATAACACATATACCCCTGCAGTCCCCATGGTATGAGATCAGAGTAGGAGCTCCTGCAATGTGACTCACACTACTGTGGGAGGCTTGTTCTCCAGCCGTCCCCCCACCCAGGTTGTGTTTTACCATTGGAGAAACTAAAGGCTCAGGAGAAACCTGTCCATGTGGTGCTATGCTAGCCTGGGTGAGGGGCAATGTGGTCAATGTGTAGCTACTTATCACTCTTCTGTCTGGGTCTCTGTGGTTCAGGAAGGTACTTCAGCCTCACTTCTGTGTTCTAGGATTCTCTCAGTGGTGTCTTGTTCTTGAATAGTTGTTTGTTCTTTTTGTGAGGGGGAGCAAAGTCAAAAACAACCTATGTCACCATCTTAGTGATGTCACTCTATAATTTTTATTTTTGAGCCCAACTTCCATGGAGATGTGAATCTTATTTCTGCAGAAGATACAAAGGGACCATGGGTTTTGATGGCATCCTCTGTTATGGTTAGATACACTGCCTGAGTATGAAGGGAGTCACCATTTCCAAACCAGTTTTTACATCCATTTAGTAGCTTTAGGTCTCTACAAGTCAAGGATAGGGTTCTAGTCTTTCTCATGTCACCTATAGCTTAGGGTAATTAGTGAATTAATTATCTGCAAGACCCTAGGACCACCAGCAGAGATTTTTCAGTAGCCATTCATAAATCACACATTGCTTTTCTGGCTTTGGGAAACATGTAGGAAAACTAATTCTCACTCCTTGTCGTTTAATGAACTTATCATCTTGATAATAGGCCAGAATCAGATTTACCACTTAGTTAACTAATGAAGCTTATTTTCTGGGCCTCACTAGCATTGGCTCCTTCCAATGGTCCAAGGAATGGCCTTAGAACTGTGCCCATGTGCTCATGGATTTTGATGAAATTGAAAAGTAAGATAATTTTTAAGGAGAGCTTTCTAAATTGTATAGGTTTCAGGTCCCAGAAAACTTGAAATTACTTGTGCTCTCAACTTATAAAATATTAGATTCCCAGTCCCTGAGGTAAAGTGTAGAATTCTGTTCCTTCATATTCTGTGTCGCTTCAATTATTGCTCACTACTTTAGCTGTGGTTTCCTCATTTACAACACCTAGACATACCTTTTTTATGTTTCAGGTCTGTCTAAATGTTTAAAAAGTATATTTTATCCAGTATTTTATTTGTTTGTGATAGAGTATTTCCTTTCTGCTCTGTTCTCCGTCTTGGCCAGAATTTACACTCAACACTAAATTATGCAGGGTCTCTCAGCAACAGATACAATGTATCAATGGTCTGAATGCCCTTTTTGATGTTAGGCACTGTGGAAAATACAAAATAAGACAAAACCATGATTGTTGCCCCTAAGAAACTTATAATGTAATTGAGATATAAGTCTAACCTCTATAGTTAAAAATAATTTAATAATTTAATTAAAGTATAAGAAAGTGTTCCTTCAAGATGATAATTGTCGTAAGAGTCAGAAAGTTCTGACATATAAGGAGGACTTACTAAGAGAAGGAATCACCCACACCAGTATTTTGTTAACATCTAAGAAATCTGTTTTCATTCTAAACACCTTTGTGTATCTTATTTGGAATTAGTCCAAGGCCTTCCTGTCCCTTTTACACAGGGGAGTTTAGAATTAGGCACATCACACTAGTGAAAGTTATAAAATTTTTCAGAAAAAAAAACAAGGACTATTATCACTTAGAATTTTTAAAATAATGGAAAATGTTATTTAGAGCCAAATCACCCATGGTAAGGATAAAAAATGATGTCAGAGTTGGACAGGATCTTAAAGGTCAACAGGACAATCCTTTTATTGCATAGATGAAGAAATTAAGGACCAAAGAGACTAAATGGCAGTACCTGGTTTTATATTTCTACCTTTGTGTCCCAGACTTGTATTATCATGTGACAGTAGAAAAATATGTAATTTGGACAAAAGCAAAAAGCTATCTGCAGGTTGGTTTGTTCTACATTTAAAACAACTGTATATAACTTTATAACTTCATTATAAAAAAGTTTTTAATAGGTATCTTGAGTATAAAATATTTCTAAACAAACTAACTTTTTGACTTATTAGCCTCATTTGGTGAGATTTATATGAAAAGGGACACATTTTTCAGGGCTTTTTTTTTACATACTCTGAAACTTTTTCAAGTCATATTTGTTTCCCGAGGGTTGTGGGTTACTGTTAAGCTGTTTAACATTGTTTCCATTTTGAGCACTTAAGAACTTATATGAGTATTTATTTCATTTGATTTTCCCCATGTGCTGTCCTCTTGGAGGATCTGAAAATGCTGTCCCAGTGTCTCAGGAGAAAGTTCACAAAGGGGCTGATAACACAATTGGGGTAATTTCACAGAATATTTTCCCAAAGAATTCAGGATCATGGTATCATTTACTGAGAGAGATTGGAAGAGATCCACAAGACACCAGATGTCTTCCGTACTCACATTGACAATTTAGAAATGACAAAAGCCAAAATACAAAAGATTTAAGTTATCCTGAAGACAGGGAGAGAATAGAATTGTTCCAGTAGAGCCAATAAAACAAGGCATCCTGAGAAAAATCACAGAGAGAAAAAAAAATAATTTCACCCTGATAATTTTCCTCAATAGTGTAAGGGAAAGTTACAGTGAATGCAGAATATGGTAGGGAGATGTGTAGGATAGTAAGCAAAGGGAAATAGGAATTAAAAGCAGACTTTAGAGCCAGTCAAAACAGGGATTTAATCCCTGTTGCCTGATTTATGACATGGCTTTGAGCCAGCTACTTAACTTGTCTGATTCTTAGTTCCCTGATCTCCAAATTTACAGTATCACCTTTGTAATAAACCAGTTAAGATGCATAACATAGCACCTGGCACATACTAAGCATCCAATACATGCTGGTTATTATTGTTATTCATAGTTAAACACAAGAATAGATTCCAAAGCCATATAATGACCCTACCACGATGTCTCTTTACAATCATGAGTAATTAAAAGTTTATTATATTTTTAAATAAAGTAACCTTTCTTAGTACTTCTTCATGAAGTTGTTGCGAAAACAAAATGAGATAATGTGTAAGTACTTAGAGTACTTTACTCTTACTTAGCATAGCACCTGGTACATTGTAGGTACTCAATAAACAACAGCCACTGTTCTTATTCATAGAACTGACTGATGGCTCCACGTTCAATTGATCTATAGCCTTATTCAAGGAAGCAATTATAAAATGGCTGCCAGGGCAATATCTTACTGTATTGATAGTAGAAAAGATACAACATCTCAGGGGTATGTGTTACCATGAGGTCTCTTAAGAAATGCATATGAGATACTCTATTTAATAATCCCATCTAAACAGAGATAAATTTAAAAATAGTAATCACACTACATTTAGTGAAATAAATGTTTCTTCCAGCAATTACGAAATATGTGCCACAGGGTAGTAATGATGGAAAAAATTGGAAGGGTGGGATATTGGAAGGGTGGGAAATAAACCTCACAAATATGACTTACTTCCTCTTTCCTGTCTTTGAACATCTGTATTTGATAGACATGCGTGTAGCTTCATTGATAAAGGTTAGTTCTAGCTCCCTCTGGGTGAAAGTGGTCACTAATTCAATGATAGATATATAGTTTGGTTAGAATTGTCCCAAGAGTAGGAAAGACCCCCTCCAAAAAAAAAATTTTACAGGAAACTATGAAGTGGCATCTAAGTTTTGGGGAAAATTATTTTAAAAAGGAAGAGGTTTTTACTAAAATGTGTTTATAGTAGTTTCTCAGTCTTGGGTAAATGACACTAAATATACCCAAAATACTCCTCCCCCCCCAAAAAAAACAAATTAACAACTTGCATTAAAAGAACTTTAATAACTAGCCAGAAAATGTTATTGGGGTTCAATAAAAGTTGATATTTTTCTTGAGGCCAACATTTTTATACAAGGTTGGATATTCGATATTAGAAGAAATAAATGAATATTTGATGTTAAGCATATGTTCAAAATGACAGAAAAGATCATTTAAGGCACTTTCAGACATCACAGTTAATACAGAAGGGAAAAGAAGTATGTCTGAACCCAGTGAGTTTGCTTTCCTGCATGAGAAGGAATGAGATAACGATTTGATTGGAGACTTTTTAAGGCAATGAATATATGTAGTATTCAGAGATGTGCAAGGCTGGCTTGTATATTTGGCCAAAAAAATGATTTGTGTAAAAATTAATTAGCAGTGTAATTTACAGATGACTATAATTCCTTCCCCTTGCAAAGATTAATTGTAAAGGTATAGTTTCACAGGAGATCTTGGGTTATGCAAATTTCTACTGCCACAGAAATAGTACTTATGTTTCTTTAGGGATCAAATAAATAACAATTATATATGCAAGATGATGTCACAATGTCAGATGCCCTATTGGGGACAAGTCATCAAGTTCTTTCCTGTAGTCAATTGCTGTTTTTTCAAATATTTCTGGTACTAGATTTCAAACAAAATGAAAAGGAAGAAATTGTTCCATTGTTTTCCCCAGTTCTCTTTAGAGCAGACACAGGTAATTTAATATCTTAAAGGGGAAAGTTATCACTAAAGGAGACTCCAGCAGAAGAGTTAGTATCTCTCAAAATACATATTCAAATATAGAATTTCAGAGCTTTGCATAACAAAGCTATCCAATACCCCACTATGAGTATGTCTAAAATATCTTCTCAATCTCACAATATAGCTAAATTACCATACTCTTACAACTGGATTACTTCTCTCATGTTCAGAAGATAGGAGGAAGTTAATGTAATAAATGTACTCAGTCTCACTCAAAAATACTTTCTAACTAGGTCTACTGGAAATAGCAACCTAATGGGTCTCCCCACCTCTGGGTTTGTCTATTTTCAATCCATTTTTTACATTGCAGCAGAGTACTTTTCCATCAGTGGCTTCTTAGTGCCTTTAAGGATAAAGTCTGCATTTTTTAATGTGGCATAAATGGACCTCTATTAAAGGTCCCAAGTTAACTTCCAGATTAATCTCTTAACGTTCCTCTTCACAAAGTTTGTGGTTGTGTCTCCTAAATATATTTCAAATCTATACCCATGGCTTGGTTCTCAGGCTCACTGTACTCACTGTGGGCCTTTATTACTTCTCAACCAGATTGCTAAAATAACCTCCTAACTGGTCTCCTCCCTTCCTTCAGTCTCTCCCACCTCCAATCCATGGGTCATACTGCAAAGTGTGTATCTAAATGCACTCTAATATGATTACCTGCCTCACCTGATTAGAAGCCTCCCACAGCTCTCCATTTCCTACAGAATAAAGGCCAAGTTCTCCTTAGTTTGATTTACAATGCCCCTTCTCATGCAAGACATGGGCATGTTCAACCTCTCCAGTGTCATCCTCTTATCATCACGTCCACGTACCTGATGTTCTGGCTGTGTTGATTATTACAGTTGCCAGCATCCACCAAATTCTTATATATATGGCACAATGTTTACACAAATGCACAGGAGTAAAAGAATCAATATTTCTTGCTGGTGAGTAACTTAAATAGCCAAGGCTTGGGGAAAAAGAAGAGGCTGTTAGATGCTACTTGCTGTGCTTTATTCCTTGCATATAGCGAGCTTCATGTCTACCTCACTGTGGTATAGTTTTTAGCTCCCCAACTCTAAATGGCATTTTTATTTGGGTTTCTGGATGCATAGCTCTACAGTTTTGAAAGCATATACAAAGGTTGTAAGTTGGTCGTATCATTGGTTCTAGAATCTACTTGACTAGGGTTTGCAAAGTTTACACACTACCAGATAGCCTCAACCCACTATCCAAGAACATGATCATGTTCAGTAAACACACATTCATTTTGGCCCAAACTTGAACATTATGTTCCATTCACTCAATTTAAATAAATTTACAGGTACTCAAACACTAGTAACACTTGCTCTGAGTCCAAAGAAAAAAGAAACTCCCAAATAGGTATAGATTGATTATATCAGCTTCAGTTTTTTTCTAAACCATAAAAAAAAACAGGTTTGTTGTTGTTGTTTTTTTTTAATCTAAATGTCTCTAGTTTCTTCTAATGAGGGATTGGTAAACCTTTTCTGTAAAAGGCCAAAGAGTAAATATTTTAGGTTTTGGGGTTCACAACTACCTAGCTCTGCCATTGTAGTGCAAAAGAAGCCCTAGGCAATATGTAAATGAATGAGTATAATTATGTTCCAATAAAACTCCATTTACAGAGAGACTGCCTTAGACTGAATGTTGAAATTGATCCCCTCGTTGTGAAGGTATTTGGAGGTTGGGCCTTTAGGTGATCAGTTCATGAGGGTGGAGCCTTCATGAATGGGATTAATATCCTGATAAAAGAGACCCCAGAGAGCAACTTTGCCCCTTCCACCATGCAAGGACAGTGAGAAGATAGCCACCTATGAACCAGGAAGTGGGCTCTCACCAGACACCAAATCTGCCAGTGCTTTGATCTTGGACTTCCCAACCTCCAGAATTGTAAGAAATAAATTTCATACACATATAACTAAAAAATTAAACGGAGAAAAAATTATCCTTACTATGTCTAATGTACCCCAATATTTTATACTTCCTTCCATTGTATTTCCTTCAAATGCTGATTGTAACTTACTAAATTGAGTAGATAACCCACTAATGAGTTGTGACCTGCAATTTGCAAAACACTACTCCTGTGGATTTCACTGTTTTATTCATTGTCCAAATCGCAGGGCAGAAGTAACTTTACATTTGTGTAACCAGCATTCAAACACTCAGTCTTTCATTGATTAATTCATTCAATGCACATTTATTAAGCAGCCACTATGTGCGACATGGAAAAGCACCATTATAAACTAATAGGCTGATTGTGCGGTCACTGTAGAAGGAAGGTTGCCTGCCAGTAGAGGGTCTGAATCCAACTGAGTGAACATTCCAGAGGTACTTTGAATAAGCCACTTTGCATGTTCTGGCTTTGCATTTTTTCCCAACTTAAAGCAGTTTCTTTGCCACTTCCCTTGTGCATGGTTATCTTAGGATATATTCCAGAAACATTGTGAATCCCCTTGTAGTTTTCAGAGCTCAGGAGCAAAGAATGAGAGATCTAATAATTGTTTCTGAATGAGGACTATCTAGTGTAAGGAACTTTCTGCTTGGCCTCTGAAATTAATTGATCAATCTATAAAATTGAAAGGAAAAGAAAACCACAATGTGGGAATCCAAATGCTCTTTTTAACACAGCCTAGAGGCTAAGTCAATGTCAGTTAGCAGGGTGACATCCAGAATTCAAGAAAGGTAATTGGTTGCTTGGTTTACATCTCCTCTGAATTATGACAAGAGTTCTTTTTTTCTAAGACGAGAGTTCTTAATGACAGCTTTACATCAAGCTTCTCCTAAGTGTGGGAGCCTTTTGGGGCCCAAAAGCCATAGAAAAACATATACTATCCAAGAAGGATGGTTTCCATATTAAGACAAGTCTTGCCACCCAGAGTGAGAAAATGGCTAAAAAATAATAATTTTAAGTTTCAGAGTTAGAATTGGTCAGTGTTATTCCACTGGAAATATGAAGTTTACTGCTCCTTGACTGAGGAGTTAAACTACTAAAGGAACAAAGATGACCTTGAAATAGTATTTAAGCTTAAACCATTTTAATCCTAAATGTGGTGATAGAAGCTACATTTTAGTTCTGGAAATCAGTTACTGATTGTCTGGGCCAGGTAGCAAAGGGAAGCTATTCTTTATAGCTTAGACAGATACTATGGGAATTAACAACTGTTCCATGAGCTTTTGACTACAGCTGAGATGTTTGGGGCAGTGAAACAACCTTACAGAGCACAGGGCCACCGTGGTCTGATACATCACTGCATTTACGCTGGTTCTTAATTTATTCCTAGTATTTAGCTCTATAATTGGTCATTGGAAGTACTCAAGGTGGGGAGAAATGGAAAGAACATTGGTCACTTTCTCCTCCCTTTCTGCCTAGACTAATGGGTGGCAATGACCTGAGCAAGTGTACTATTTCACAGATTCAAAGTTCCCTTGACTGGGCTGCTCCAAGTTTCAGCCTGGGACACAGAGAATTAATAAACCTATTTGGTTCTTACGATCAGCTACATCTTCCAGCCACCCAGCTTTTATAGTATTTAGGTGTTATTTCAATCTCCACCTCCCAACTTTGTTTTATTTCTCAATTGGTTTAAAACTCAGGCAGGGAAGAGGTGTGCTGTGGGGTTTATAAGGCCCCATAAAGACCCCCAACACTTTCCTAACTCATTTCTGTTTCTTATCATAGTGTCCTCCAACCCTCCCTCTACACTGCTGCTGGAATAATCTTCTGAACACACATCTGACCTTGTCACTACTTCGTTGAAAATATTAAGATGGCTTCACTGATTTATCTTATGCTCAGGAAAACATACAGTAAGTGAATGAGAATCATGTTGTTATGGGAAAAAAGTTGAATGTATTTTCTTTCTTTTTTTGAATGTATTTTCATTTTATTCAAAAAAGTTAGCTATAAAATTTAGGACCTTATGAATAATTGTATTAGTTTTCTAGGACTGCCGTACAATGTCACATAGACTGTGTAGCTTCAACAACAGAAATTTATTTTCTCACAGTTCTGGAGGATAGAAGTTTGAGATCAGGGTGTTGGCAAAACTAAATAAAAGTGAAGACAGAGGAAGACCATCAGGTATGTGGATGTGATGGTATGAGGATAAGACTGGAGATGGTAGTTCTCTTCCTGTGTCTTCACATGGTCTTTGCTCTGTGTCTGTGTCTTTTCTCTTCTTCTAAGGACATTGGTCAGATTGGAATAGGGCCTTACCCTAATGGCTTCATTGTACCTTAATTACTTAAAAGGTCCTGTCTCTGACTACAGTCACAATCTGTGGTGCTGGGGGTTAGAACTTCAATGCATGAATTTGGGGGCAGGGGACATAATTTAGCTCATAACAGTAACCAACAACTTAATGTAAGCAGCTAACAAATTGCAGTTCACCAATATGCCTCATGATAAAGCACAGATCTTTAATATAATATGAAAGGGTCTCCATGTTCAAGTCTATGTCAGCCATTCCAGCAACGTCTTTCACTTCTTCTTATACTAAATCTCAGGCTCATCAAACTACTTTCAAATTGCATCTTGCTGTTTCATGCTGCATAGCATATTTATGGGCTGTTCTATGCCTGAGTTCCCCTCCCTCCCTTTGTCTATCAAACTCCTATTTATCCTTTAGACCCAACTCAAACTTCATCTCTTCGCTGACCACCTTTTTCCTTGTATGTATGTTTGACAGAAACTACCATATTTTATATATGGTAGTTTATATATATTTATATATATTTTATATAAAATATATATATATATATATATTTTAGTATGTCTGTCTCTCCTACTATACAGGGTATCTTTGGGGGCACTGATAGTATTTTATTTCTATTTTATGTCTCCAGTTCTCTCATGTGCTTCACACACTGTGGATACTCAATAAACATTTGCTGATGAGCACATAAATAATTGAGTTACTAAAGAAAAAATAGTCTTGTTTAGTGTCACTCTTAGCCTTATGAAACTGAGTGCTATAAAGGACAACCAAAATAATTTTCCATAAAGCTTTTTTGGAAACTTTGTCAGAATGTTGAATAAAACAAACCACTGATCTGGCCTGCATTATCATTTTGTCAAGGGAGGGTATTTTAACATTTCTTCCTAATCATTCTAGGTGTTTTACAAACCTAGGTAATACAGTTAAGAGTAAGGCCCTGGAATTAAAAGGTAGAAAATTGTAGAAATCAAGGTCAGATTTTGCCAGTCTGAGATTGTAGGCACCAAGGCCAAAATCTGAGGAAGAAAGGAGAGGAGAATGAGACAGCTAGAGTTCAGGGAGCATGGCATCAGTTAAGACCACCTAGGAGTCTTAAGTACTTGACTACAGTTAGCAGTAGTCTCACATCATTCTGATCCTGGATTCCAATTTAACAAATTGCCTCCCATTTGGCCATTTCAGTCCTCCAGGGAGATTCTTTTTTTTTAGGTTTTCCCATCATATATCATTTTCTTAGATGTGCCAGGAAAGCAAGGATGATGTTTTATACATCTTTGGTATGTCCTATGCCACTTAGACCTCCAATTCAGATAAGCTAGGGAAATAGTTGTTGATTATGTTTGAAATGCAGAAGGAACATCATATGTCAAGCAAAAAACAGAGGTAGATACAAAGAAATAGAGGGAAAACAGAAAAAAAAATCAACTGAGCAAGTGAAAATAACAAGGGTGGGGTTTTTCCCACTATATCTACTTTACCTTGAGGTACAGCCAGGGGCCAGATGGTTTTCTCATCATGAGCTATTTCTTTATATTCATTACAGAATTACAAGACAAAGACTGCCTTTCTCCAGCCTCATCTTTGATAAATAGGTCAGCTCCACTGGCTATCCTTAGTGACAGTCCTTGGTCTTGACAGCCTGACTTAATTAATATTTAATTTATTGATCAAGTAGGCAGCAAAAGAACATTCTCTATTAAATGGGTTTTTTATCATCCAGAGTTATAGAGCTAAATGTCTTTTTAAAATCTGAAATTTAGTTAGCACATGACATGCTGTCTGTCTTAGAAAGTACTTGCAAAGAGGAAAATGCAAAGATTAAATATGGCTCTGCGGCTTTAAGTAATGACCAAGAGGTCAGACTGTAAAATTGAAGTCTATTCTGCCTGTCTAGTTCACTGAAACTGCAACGCAAAGCAATATTACCTCCAAGTAGTTTTAGGCTGATGCCTGAAGTTACAGTCATTAAACTATATTATATATGTTGTGCCAAGCAGGCAGGTGATAGGGTATGATTTTCTGAGGTCCATTTTATTCATTATAGAGAAGGTGGCTACCTTTAAACCAGTTAGAATAAATTCCCTTTCTGTCCAGATCCAATAACGTATTTCCCCCTCCAAATTGTAGCGCTGTGGCCAACTCCCTAATTTCAGTCTGTAATAATCACAGCATCTACCATTAATTGGGATCCAGGGACTGCACTAGGCACTTTAACATGTTTCTCATCTGATCTATACACCAATCCTGTCAGAAAAGTCTCATTATGTAAGCACTTTCTGCAGCTGAGGAGACTGAGGCTCCAAGACATTATATGGTAGAGCTGGAGTTTGAATCCAAGTCTGTATGATTCTAGAGCCTATGCTCTTTGCATTATACCTGGCTGCCCCAGGGTGCTCTTGCTTTAGCACATAATTTGATACTTGATTAGGGCTGTCTTTGTGTCACTTTCAGGTTGTTTCATGTCTCTTTCTGCAAACTAAAAGACTTTACTTTATCCTCTCCCTTTACTTTTGGCCTTTGGACACCCAAAGATTCATAGGTAAATAAATGCCCACAAGTAGAGGCACCCATGGATATTTCAGTAAAACATCTAGAAACACTGAACTCTTTAAGGTTGACACAGAATTCAAGGTGGAGGGAAAAACATATTAACAATATAGCATACACCCTAGTATAGTAGCCTTATTAGAAATAAATTTAAAAGCCATTTGAACAAAACCTCAATGGGAGAAGAGCTGAATAGGGTAGGTCAATCAAGCCATTATCTGTATAAATTTAGTACCATATTACGGTTTCAGAGTCTCAGCAATGTGGGAAAGAGATTAATCTCTGGTCTTCCTTGCAATCCCATTTTTATTTATTTCTAGCCAGCTGTCTAGCTAAAGAATGACTCTTCCTATTCAAAGGCTAAATGAAAGGTCATTGATGCTCAAAGATATTTTCAGATCCTTTGGGGGAAAATTTGGCTTTTGCTCTTGTCTCTATATGTAATACTACTTCATTCATATTATTCTGATTCAAACATTTTCTTATAAATTGTTCTTTTTGAAATGCAAAAGTCTTATTTTAGACCAGACACATGCTTTATACTAAACCAAGAGTGGAGGAGTGAAGGTGACATGGATGCTGCCTTAATTTTTGTTAAGCTTACATTTCTGTTGATCTATGAATTCTTTGGAAGAGGTAAGGGCCTCTAAAAGCCTTAGGAGAATGCATTTCAGTTTTATTCTCTTTTAATTACTGGTTATAATGAAATTTAGAAGTTGGGTTTTACTTTTTGGCAGTTGGGTTTTATTTTGAAACAAACTTGTTTTCAAGTTTGTGTTTAACTTTGCCTTGGTTTATGGTTCACTAAAAAAACTAACAATTGGGTCTGATTTTAGAAATTAATGAAATTTAAGAAAAGATGGCAGAGGAGTAGGGGACCCTATTTCAACTGGTCCCCAGAATTGAGCAGGATATCTACCAGACCACTCTGAGAACCCACAAAACCAGCCTGAGATGTAAGAAGATCCGGATCTCTACAAACAGAATATCACAGGCAGTTGGTTTTGAGGTATGAAACAGGGAGCCCTGATTCCACCGGCAGATATTGGAGGATAAACAAAGGCAGCAGGAGGGTGCATGGCCGTGTGGATCCTACAACGCCGGTGAGCAACAGCCTCGCGCGCTGGGGACAGGGCACAGACTCGCAGACCAGTAGCAGTGGGGAAAGGACTTTAGGCAGCCCCCAGGGCGGAAACCTGGAGCAGTGGGGTCACGCATGCGAACTGAGGGCAGCTGGCAGTTTTAGAAGCACAAAGGGCAGAGATGTGCCCCGACCTGGAGGCAGGACTGGGGGCATTGTGGAGCGGCGCACAAGCCAGGCCGCTGCAGTTTATAGCAGCATGAACAGAAACGGAGAGAATGTGGCCTGGAGAGCTCACTGAAGAACAGATTGCGGTCTCTCTGCTCTGAGGCAGAGGGTTGGAAATGGTCTCTTCTGCTCTGACTCACGGAAGAGACGTGGAAAGCCGCCAGGGAAAGCTGCCAGAGAACAAAAGCCCCAAAAATTGATCCCCGCTGAGCCCATACCCCGCCACAGGGGGGCAGGGCAATTCTGCCCAAACAGGGTTGCCTGAGTAACAGGGCGGCAGGGCCCTCCTGCAGAAGACAGGCTGGGAGAACAAGAGGCCAACAACCCTAAGGTCCCTATAAAACGGGTGCAACTTGCTTGGTTTGTGGTCAATAATTTGGCCTCTATAGATTCCCCCAAACACTCATCAACAGAATGACAAGGAGGAGGCACCCCCAAAATAGAAAAGACTCAGAGATCATGACATATGCTGCAGATTTACAAAGGGATGCAGATATAACCAAGATGTCAGAGATGGAATTCAGGCTAGCAATCTGAAGACAATGGCTAGAATGGAGAAAGCAATTAATGACAACATAGAGTCTCTAAGGGCAGAAATGAAAGCTGAATTGGCAGAACTTAAAAATGCTATCTGTGAGATCCAATCCAATCTAGATAATCTAACAGCTAGGGTAACTGAGGCAGAAGAACGAATAAGTGAACTGGAAGACAAAATAATTGATAAAAAGGGAAAAGAAGAGGCCAGGGGAAAACAACTCAGAATCCATGAAAATAGAATCAGAGAAATAAGTGACACCATGAAGCATTCCAATGTCAGAATTATTGGAATCCCAGAGGGAGTGGAGAAAGAGAGAGGACTAGAAGATGTATTTGAGCAAATTGTAGCTGAGAACTTCCCTAATCTGGGGAATGAAACAAACATCCGGGTCCTAGAGGCAAAGGGGACCCCTCCCAAGATCAAAGAGAACAGGCCAATGCCCCAGCATGTAATAGTAAAAATTGCAAATCTTAGAACCAAGGAAACCATCTTAAGGGCAGTTAGGGGGAAGAGATTCCTTACGTACAAAGGGAGGAATATCAGAATAACGTCAGACCTATCCGCAGAGACCTGGCAAGCCAGAAAGAGCTGGCAAGACACATTTAGGGTACTAAACGAGAAGAATATGCAGCCAAGAATACTTTATCCAGCAAGACTGTCATTTAGAATGGATGGAGAGATGCAGAGCTTCCAAGACCGCAGAAACTGAAAGAATATGTGATCACTAAGCCGGCCCTGCAAGAAATATTAAGGGGGGTTCTACAAAAGGAGAAAGACCCCAAGAGTGATATACAACAGAAATTTACAGGGATAATCTATAAAAACAAGGTCTTCACAGGCAACATAATGACAATTAATTCATATCTTTCAATAATCGCTCTCAACATGAATGGCCTAAATGCTCCCATAAAATGGCACAGGGTTGCAGATTGGATAGAAAACAGGACCCATCGATATGCTGCCTACAAGAGACTCATTTTGAATCTAAAGATACATCCAGACTGAAAGTGAATGGATGGAGATGCATCTTCCATGCCAGTGGACCTCAAAAGAAAGCTGGGGTAGCAATTCTTATATCACACAAATTAGATTTTAAACTAAAGTCTGTAATTAGAGACACAGAAGGACACTATATCATTCTCAAAGGGTCTATCCAACAAGAAGATCTAACAATTGTAAATATCTATGCCTCCAACATGGGAGCAGCCATCTACATAAGCCAACTGTTAACCAAAATAAAGAGTCATATTGATAACAATACGTTAATTGTAGGAGACCTCAATACTCCACTCTCAGCAATGGACAGATCATCTAAGCAGAAAATCAACAAGGAAACAAGAGGTTTGAATGATACACTGGACCAGTGTAACCTCATAGATAGGACATTAAGGACCAGATGGACCTCATAGATATTTACAGATCATTCCACCCTAAAACAACAGAATACTCATTCTTCTCGAGCGCACATGGAACTTTCTTCAGAAGAGACCACAAATGTGTCACAAATCAGGTCTCAACCGATACCAAAAGATTGAGATTATTCCCTGCATATTCTCAGACCACAATGCTCTAAAACTGGAACTCAATCACAAGAAAAAATTTGAAAGAAATTCAAACACTTGGAAGCTAAAGACCGCTCTGCTCAAGAATGTTTGGGTCAACCAGGAAATCCAAGAAGAACTTAAACAATTCATGGAAATCAATGACAATGAAAACACATCAGTCCAAAACCTATGGGATACTGCAAAGGCAGTCCTAAAGGGGAAATACACAGCCATCCAAGCCTCACTCAAAAAAAAATAGAAATATCCCGAATTCACCAACTAACTCTACAACTTAAAGAACTAGAGAGGGCGCCTGGGTGGCTCAGTTGGTTAAGCAACTGCCTTTGGCTCAGGCCATGATCCTGGAGTCCCGGGATCGAGTCCCACATCGGGCTCCCTGTTCAGCAGGGAGTCTGCTTCTCCCTCTGACGCTCTTCCCTCTCGTGCTCTCTATCTCTCATTCTCTCTCTCTCTCAAATAAATAAATAAAATCTTTAAAAAAAGGAATAGAGAAAAAGCAACAAACGATGCCTAAGCCACACATTAGAAGAGCAATAATTAAAAGTAGAGCAGACATCAATGAATTAGAAACCAGAAACACATTAGATCAGACCAATGAAACTAGAAGTTGGTTCTTTGAAATAATTAATAAGATCGTCGATAAACGACTGGCCAGACTTATCCAAAAAAAGAAAAAAAAAAGAGAAGGGACCCAAATGAATAAAATTATGAATGAAAGGGGAGAGATCATGAATAACACCCAGGAAATAGAAGCAATTATTAGAAATTATTATCAACAACTATATGTCAATAAACTGAGCAATCTGGATGAAATGGAGGCCTTCCTGGAAACCTATAGGCTGCCAAGACTGAAACAGGAAGAAACTGACAACTAGCCAGTAACGAGATTGAAGCAGTGATCAAAAACCTCCCAAAAAACAAGAGTCCGGGGCCTGATGGATTCCCTGGGGAATTCTACCAAACATTCAAAGAAATAATACCTATTCTACTGAAGCTGTTTCAAAAAATAGAAACAGAAGGAAAACTTCCAAACTCATTCTATGAGGCCAACATTACCTTAATCCCCAAACCAGGCAAAGACCCCATTCAAAAAGGAGAATTTCAGACCGATATCCCTGATGAATATGGATTCCAAAATCCTCAACCAAATCCTAGCTAATAGGATCCAACAATACATTAAAAGGATCATCCACCACGACCAAGTGGGATTTATCCCTGGGATGCAAGTTTGGTTCAACATTCGCAAATCAATCAATGTGATAGAACACATTAATAAGAGGAGGGAGAAGAACGATACGGTCCTCTCAATTGATGCAGAAAAAGCATTTGACAAAATACAGCATCCTTTCCTGATTAAAACTCTTCAGAGTATAGGGATAGAGGGAACATTCCTCAAGTTCATAAAATCCATCTATGAAAAACCCACAGCAAATATCATCCTCAACGGGGAAAAGCTGAGAGCCTTTCCCTTAAGATCAGGAACACGTCAAGGATGCCCACTCTCACCACTATTGCTCAACATAGTACTAGAAGTCCTAGCAACAGCAATCAGACAACAAAAAGAAATAAAAGGTATTCAAATTGGCAAAGAAGAAATCAAACTCTCTCTTTTCGCAGACATGATACTTTATGTGGAAAATCGAAAAGACTCCACCCCCAAATTACTAGAACTCATACAGCAATTCAGGAATGTGGCAGGATACAAAATCAATGCACAGAAATCAGTTGCTTTCATATACACTAACAACACAACTGTAGAAAGAGAAATTAGAGAAACAATTCCATTTACAATAGCACCAAAAACAATAAGATACCTTGGAATAAACCTAACCAAAGAGGTAAAGGATCTATACTCTAGGAACTACAAAACACTCATGAAAGAAATTGAAGAAGACACAAAAAGTTGGAAAAACATTCCATGCTCATGGCTCGGAAGAATAAACATTGTTAAAATGTCTATGCTACCCAGAGCAATCTATACCTTTAATGCCATCCCGATCAAAATTCCAATGACATTTTTCAAAGTGCTGGAACAAACAATTGTAAAATTTGTATGGAATCAGAAAAGTCCCAAATCACCAAGGAAATGTTGAAAAAGAAAAACAAAGCTTGGGGCATCACATTGCCTGATTTCAAGTTATATTACAAAGCTGTGATCACCAAGACAGAGTGGTACTGGCACAAATACAGACATATAGACCAATGGAACAGAATAGAGAACCCAGATATGGACCCTCAACGCTATGGTCAAATAATCTTTGACAAAGTAGGAAAAAAACCTGCAATGGAAAAAAGACAGTCTCTTCAATAAATGGTGCTGGGAAAAATTGGACAGCCACATGCAGAAGAATGAAACTCAACCATTCTCTAACACCATTCACAAAGATAAACTCAAAGTGGATGAAAGACCTCAATATGAGACAGGAATCCATCAAAATCCTAGAGGAGAACATAGGCAGTAAGCTCTTTGACATCGCCCACAGCAACTTCTTTCAAGATACATCTCCAAAAGCTAGTGAAACAAAAGCAAAAATGAACTTTTGGGACTTCATCAAGATAAAAAGCTTCTGCACAGCAATGGAAACCATCAACAAAACAAAGAGCCAACTCACAGAATGGGAGAAGATAGTTGCAAATGACACTACAGATAAAGGGCTGGTATCCAAGATCTATAAAGAACTTCTCAAACTCAACACCCAAAAAACAAATAATCAAGTCAAAACGTGGGCAGAAGATATGAAAAGACACTTCTCCGAAGAAGACATACAAATGGCTAACAGATGCATGAAAAAATGTTCATCATCATTAGCCATCAGGGAAATTCAAATCAAAACCACTTTGAGATACCACCTTACACCAGTTAGAATGGCAAAAATGGACAGGGAAAGAAACAACAAATGTTGGAGAGGTTGTGGAGAAAGGGGAACCCTCTTACACTGTTGGTGGGAATGCAAGTTGGTACAGCCACTTTGGTAAACAGTGTGGAGGTTCCTCAAAAATTTAAAAATAGAGCTACCCTATGAGCCAGCATTTGCACTACTGGGTATTTACCCCAAAGACACAGATGTAGCGAAAAGAAGGGCCATATGCACCCCAATGTTCATAGCAGCAATGTCCGTAATAGCCAAACTGTGGAAAGAGCCGAGATGCCCTTCAACAGATAAATTGATAAAGAAGATGTGGTCCATATATACAATGGAATATTACTCAGCCATCAGAAAGGATGAATACCCAACTTTTACATCGACATGGATGGGCCTGGAGGAGATTATGCTAAGTGAAATAAGTCAGGCAGAGAAAGCCAATTATCATATGGTTTCACTTATTTGTGGAACATAAGGAATAGCGTGGAGGACACTAGGAGAAGGAAGGGAAAAATTAAGGGGGGGGGAATCGGAGGGAGAGATGAACCATGAGAGACTATGGACTCTGAGAAACAAACAGGGTTTTAGAGGGGAAGGGGGATGGGGGATTGGTTAGCCCAGTGATGGGTATTAAGGAGGGCACGTACGGCATGGAGCACATCCATTATACGAAAACAATGGCTCGTGGATCACCACATCAAAAACTAATGATGTATGGTGACTAACATAACATAATAAAATTAAAAAAAAGAAATTAATAAAGTTCATGCCAATAGGAGGTCTACAGCTGAGGTCAATTCCCACTCTGGTTGCTGAAAATCCTCTAAAGTATGTGCTGTAGGTACCAAAAAAATCTTAATTAATGTAAGTTACAATCATTTAAAAATTTTCTCTGTGCATCTACCATATTCAAAACTCTCTGCTAGGCTTAGGAATACCAAGTAAGTATGGTTTCTACCCTCAAGGAACAAAGGAATTCCAAACCTTGGACACCATATATTTAGCAGTTAAATCAAGGAGCATTTTATTGAAATACAATTGATATACAATATCCTATAATTTTAGGTATACCTCATAGTGATTCAATATATTTATACATTATGAAATTATCCCTGCAATAAGTCTAGTTATCATCTGTCACCATAAAAAGTCATTACAATATTATTGAATATATTTCCTATGGTTCACATTACATCCCCATTACTTGTATTTTACAACTGAAAGTTTGTACCTTTTAATTTCCTTCACCTATTTTGCCTGCTCCCCAACGTTTCTCCCACTGGTAACCAACTGCATATTTCCTGTATTTATGCATCTGTTTCTGTTTTGTTGTTTGTTAGTTTTGTTTCTTAGATTCCACATATAAGTAAAGTCATAAGGTATTTGTCTTCCTCTGATTATTCCACTTAGTGTAATACCCTTTAGGTCTATCCATGTTGTCACAAACGGCAAAATTTCATTCTTCCTTATGGCTAATATTCCTGTGTGTGTGTGTGTGTGTGTGTGTGTGTGTGTGTGTGTGTGTGTGTACCACTTCTTGTTATCTATTCATCTATCAATAGACACTTAGGTTGCTTCCATATCTTGGCTATTGTAAATAATGCTGCAATGAACATAGGGTGTCCTCTTAGAATTGTTATTTTAATTTTATTCAGATAAATACCCAGAAATGGAATTGCTGAATCATAGGGTAGTTTTATTTTTAATTTTCTGAGGAAACTCCATACTGTTTTGCATAGTGGGCGCATCAATTTATATTCCCACCAACAGTGTACGAGGGTTACCTTTGCTCCACATTTTCACCAACACTTGTTATTTTTATCTTTTTGATAATCACCAATCTGTGTGAGGTGATATCTCATTGTGGTTTTGATTTGCATTTCCTTGATAATTAGTGATGTTGGGCATCTTTTTAAATGTTTGCTGGCCATCTGTATGTCTTTTTGAAAAATGTCTATTCAGGTCCTTGCCCACTTTGTACCCAGGTTGCTTTTTTTGTTAAGTTGTTTAAGTTCTTCATATATTTGGAGTATTAACTCCTTATCAGATGTATGCTTTGCAAATAACTTTTCTTCATTACGTTGCCTTTTCAGTTTGTCCATGGTTTCTTTGCTTTACAGAAGCTTTTTAGCTTGATATAATCCCATTTGTTTATTTTAGCTTTTGTCACTATTGCAAAGGAGGCTTTTTTTTAAGATTTTTTAGTTTAGGGAGGGAAAGAGAGAGAGAGAATCAGACTCCCTGCCAAGCATGCGTGAAACCTGACACAGGGCTCGATCTCACAACCTGGAAATCATGACCTGAGCTGATATCAAGAGTCAGTTGCTCAACCAACTGAGCCACCCAGGTGGCCCACCAAGGAGCTTTTTGATTTATATTGTCATCATGGTACCAACACATGCCTTCATTATCATTATTAATAATTGAATCAAAGTTGAAATTCTTCCTTCGGCCTTAGGAGCTGAACGAGAGAAGACTATAGGTACTGGCTGACTGAAAATCAGCAAAACTATTGCCTACTGAATTATAAAGGTGAGGGTATTCTAAATATAGTGACCTTAATTTTCCCCTAATTTTCTAAAAATTAGTCTAAAATGAAGATTTGTTGAGTATGTATGACTATATGATTGCTACTGGAAGCAGGTACTATAGGGACAAAAACAAGGATTTAGGAGAAGAAAGCAATGACATTCCATAGAGTGGTCCTGATTAATCTGAATCATGAGAGGGCTTAAAGCTACTACTCAGGCAGTAGTGTTCTAGAAGTCATCAAATTTCCATGTGTTCTCAGTTTTCAAATTGTGGCCTGAAGACTGTTGGTAGACTCTGAGAGTCCTCCATAGACAATCCATGCTGGCTCCTAATTTTAATTATTAGGCCCACACAATACTAGTTTCCAGCAAGAAAATGTGATAGCAACATTTAATAAAGAAGTAGATCTTACTATCTTCTTTTTTTAACATATAATGTATTATTTGTTTCAGAGGTACAGGTCTATGATTTGTGTAAGACTATTGAGTCCTACACAATTCACAGCACTCACCATAGCACATGCCCTCCCCAATGTCTATCACCCAGCCACCCCATCCCTCTCACCCCCCACCACTCCAGCAACCCTCAGTTTGTTTCCTTAGATTAAGAATTCCTCATATCAGTGAGGTCATATGATACCTGTCTTTCTCTGATTGACTTATTTTGCTCAGCATAAAACCCTCCAGTTCCATCCACGTTGTTGCAAATGGCAAGATTTCATTCCTTGACATTGCTGCTATCAACATCGGGGTGCACGTACCCCTTCGGATCCCTACATTTGTATCTTTGGGGTAAATACCTGGTAGTACAATTGCTGGATCGTATGGTAGCTCTATTTTCAACTTTTTGAGGAACCTCCATACTGTTTTCCAGAGTGGCTGCCCCAGCTTGCATTCCCACCAACAGTGTAGAAGGGTTCCCCTTTCTCCACAACCCCGCCAACATCCATGAGAGACTATGGACTCTGAGAAAAAAACTGAGGGTTCTAGAGGCGAGGGTGTGGGGGGATGTGTTAAACAGGCGATAAGTATTAAAGAGGGCACGTACTGCATGGAGCACTGGGTGTTATACGCAAACAATCATGGAACACTACATCAAAAACTAATGATGTATGGTGATTAACATAACATAATAAAAGTGTATTAAAGGAAAAAAAGAAAATAAATTGACAACAATGAGAATGTAGTGGTTATAATAAACATTTTACTTAAAAGTTAAAAAAAAAAGAAGTAGATCTTGTAAGATTGGAATTCTATAAAAAAGATCCACTAATTCTGAGGTGGGAATTTTATTTGTGGAGGGCCAGATTTGGCATAAGTATAGCATGGGAGATGATTTGCTATATCTGTGAACTGAAAAATGTTTGAGAAATACTAACCTGCTGTGATCTGGTATATTTTTATGGTTCATCTCCCCCTCCGACTTACTCCCCTTCCTTCTTCCCCTCCTGCTATCTTCTTCTTTTTTCTTTTTTCTTAACATATGTTGCATTATTTGTTTCAGAAGTACAGATCTGTGATTCAACAGTCTTGCACAATTCAACAGCGCTGACCATAGCACATACCCTATGCAATGTCTATCACCCAGCTACCCCAGCCCTCCCACCCCCCACCACTCCAGCAACACTCAGTTTGTTTCCTGAGATTAAGAATTCCTCACATCAGTGAGGTCATATGATAGATGTCTTTCTCTGATTGACTTATTTCACTCAGCATAACACCCTCCAGTTCCATCCACGTCATTGCAAATGGCAAGATCTCATTCCTTTTGGTGGCTGCATAATATTCCATTGTATATATACCACATCTTCTTTATCCATTCATCTGTTGATGGACATCTTGACTCTTTCCACAGTTTAGCTATTGTGGACATTGCTGCTATAAACATTGGGGTACACATACCCCTTCGGATCCCTACATTTGTATCTTTGTGGTAAATACCCAGTAGTGCAATTGCTGGATCATATGGTAGCTCTATTTTCAACTGTTTGAGAAACCTCCATACTGTTTTCCAGAGTGGTTGCACCAGCTTGCATTCCCACCAACAGTGTAGGAGGGTTCCCCTTCCTCCGCATCCCTGCCAACATCTGTCATTTCCTGACTTGTTAATTTTAGCCATTCTGACTGGTGTGAGGTGGTATCTCATTGAGGTTTTGATTTGGATTTCCCTGATGCTGAGCAATGTTGTTCATGTGTCTGTTGGCCATTTGGATGTCTTCTTTGGAAAAATGTCTGTTCATGTCTTCTGCCCATTTCTTGATTGGATCATTTGTTCTTTCAGTGTTGAGTTTGATAAGTTCTTTATAGATTTTGGATACTAGCCCTTTATCTGATATGTCATTTGCAAATATTTTCTCCCATTCTGTCGGTTGTCTTTTGGTTTTGTGGACTGTTTCTTTTGCTGTGCTAAAGGTTTTTATCTTGATGAAATCCCAATAGTTCATTTTTGCCCTTGCTTCCCTTGCCTTTGGCGATGTTCCTAGGAAGAAGTTGCTGCAGCTGAGGTCGAAGAGGTTGCTGCCTGTGTTCTCCTTTAGGATTTTGATGGACTCCTGTCTCACGTTTAGGTCTTTCACCCATTTTGAGTCTATTTTTGTGTGTGGTGTAAGGAAATGGTCCGGTTTCATTCTTCTGCATGTGGCTGTCCAATTTTCCCAACACCATTTGTTGAAGAGACTGTCTTTATTCCATTGGACATTCTTTCCTGCTTTGTCAAAGATTAGTTGACCATAGAATTGAGGGTCCATTTCTGGGCTCTATATTCTGTTCCATTGATCTATGTGTCTGTTTTTGTGCCAGTACCATACTCTCTTGATGATGACAGCTTTGTAATAGAGCTGGAAGTCCGGAATTGTGATGCCACCAGCTTTGCTTTTCTTTTTCAACATTCCTCTGGCTATTCGGGATCTCTTCTCATTCCATACAAATTTTAGGATTATTTGTTCCATTTCTTTGAAAAAAGTGGATGGTATTTTGATGGGGATTGCATTGAATGTGTAGATTGCTCTAAGTAGCATTGACATCTTCACAATGGTTTTTCTTCCAATCCATGAGCATGGAAAGTTTTTCCATTTCTTTGTGTCTTCTTCCATTTCTTTCATGAGTATTTTATAGTTTTCTGAGTACAGATTCTTTGCCTCTTTGGTTAGATTTATTCCTAGGTATCTTATGGTTTTGGGTGCAATTGTAAATGGGATCGACTCCTTGATTTGTCTCTCTTCTGTCTTGTGTTGGTGTATAGGAATGCCACTGATTTCTGTGCATTGATTTTATATCCTGCTACTTTACTGAATTCCTGTATGAGTTCTAGCAGTTTTGGGGTGGCGTCTTTTGGGTTTTCCACATACAGTATCATATCATCTGCAAAGAGTGAGAGTTTGACTTCCTCTTTGCCAATTTGGATGCCTTTGATTTCTTTTTGTTGTTTGATTGCTGTGGCTAGGACTTCTAATACTATGTTGAATAGCAGTGTTGATAGTGGACATCCCTGCCATGTTCCTGACCTTAGGGGAAAAGCTCTCAGCTTTTCCCCATTGAGAATGATATTCGCTGTAGGGTTTTCATAGATGGCTTTTATGATCTTGAGCTATGTACCCTCTATCCCTATACTCTGAAGAGTTTTGATCAAGAAAGGATGCTGTACTTTGTCAAATGCTTTTTCTGCATCTATTGAGAGGATCATATGATACTTGTTCTTTCTTTTGTTAATGTATTGTATCATGTTGATTGATTTGCGGATGTTGAACCAGCCTTGCAGCCCAGGGATAAATCCCACTTGGTCATGGTGAATAATCCTTTTAATGTATTGTTGGATCCTATTGGCTAGTATTTTGGTGAGAATTTTTGCATCCATGTTCATCAAGGATATTGGTCTGTAATTCTCCTTTTTGATGGGGTCTTTGTCTGGTTTTGGGATCAAGGTAATGGTGGCCTCATAAAATGAGTTTGGAAGTTTTCCTTCCATTTCTATTTTTTGGAAGAGTTTCAGGAGAATAGGTATTAATTCTTCTTTAAATGTCTGATAGAATTCCCCTGGGAAGCCATCTGGCCCTGGGCTTCTGTTTGTTGGGAGATTTTTGATGACTGCTTCAATTTCCTTAGTGGTTATAGGTCTGTTCATGTTTTCTATTTCTTCCTGGTTCACTGTTGGTAGTTGATACATCTCTAGGAATGCACCCATTTCTTCCAGGTTATCTAATTTGCTGGCATAGAGTTGCTCATAATATGTTCTTATAATTGTTTGTATTTCTTTGGTGTTGGTTGTGATCTCTCCTCTTTCATTCATGATTTTGTTGATTTGGGTCACTTCTCTTTTCTTTTTGATAAGTCTGGCCAGGGGTTTATCAATCTTGTTAATTCTTTCAAAGAACCAGCTCCTAGTTTCCTTGATCTGTTCTACTGTTCTTTTGGTTTCTAGTTCATTGATTTCTGCTCTGATCTTTATTATTTCTCTTCTCCTGCTGGGTTTAGGCTTTATTTGCTGTTTTTTTCTCCAGCTCCTTTAGGTGTAGGGTTAGGTTGTGTATTTGAGACCTTTCTTGTTTCTTGAGAAAGGCTTGTATTGCTATATACCTTCCTCTCAGGACTGCCTTTGCTGTATCCCAAAGATTTTGAACAGTTGTGTTTTCATTTTCATTAGTTTCCATGAATTTTTTAATTCTTCTTTAATTTCCTGGTTGACCCATTCATTCTTTAGTAGGATGCTCTTTAGCCTCCATGTATTTGAGTTCTTTCCGACTTTCCTCTTGTGATTGAGTTCTAGTTTCAAAGCATTGTGGTCTAAAAATATGCAGGGAATGATCCCAATCTTTTGGTATCGGTTGAGACCTGATTTGTGACCTAGGATGTGATCAATTCTGGAGAATGTTCCATGGGCACTAGAGAAGAATGTGTATTCTATTGCTTTGGGATGGAATGTTCTGAATATGTCTGTGAAGTCCATTTGGTCCAGTGTGTCATTTAAAGTCTTTATTTCCTTATTGATCTTTTGCTTAGATGATCTGTCCATTTCAGTCAGGGGGGTGTTAAAGTCCCCCACTATTACTGTATTGTTGTCAATGTGTTTCTTTGCTTTGTTATTAATTGCCTTATATAATTGGCTGCTCCCATGTTAGGGGCATAGATATTTACAATTGTTAGATCTTCTTGTTGGATAGACCCTTTAAGTAGGATATAGTGTCCTTCCTCATCTCTTATTACTGGCTTTATTTTAAAATCTAATTTGTCTGATATAACGATTGCCACCCCAGCTTTCTTTTGGTGTCCATTAGCATGATAACTGGTTTTCCACCCCCTCACTTTCAATGTGGGGGTGTCTTTGGGTCTAAAATGAGTCTCTTGCAGACAGCATATCGATGGGTCTTGTTTTTTTTAATGTTTTTATTATTATTTTAATCACCGTATATTACATCATTTCTTTTTGATGTAGTGTTCCATGATTCATTGTTTGTTCATAACACCCAGTGCTCCATGCAGAATGTGCCCTCTTTAATACCCATCACCAGGCTAACCCATCCCCCTACCCTCCTCCCCTCTAGAACCCTCAGTTTGTTTTTCAGAGTCCATCGTCTCTCATGGGTCATCTCCCCCTCTGACTTACTCCCCTGCATTCTTCCTCTCCTGTGGGTCTTGTTTTTTTATCCAATCTGATAGCCTGTGTCTTTTGATTGGGGCATTTAGCCCATTTACATTCAGGGTAACTATTGAAAGGTATGAATTTAGTGCCATGTATTGCCTGTAAGGTGACTGTTACTGTATATTGTCTGTGTTCCTTTCTGATCTATGCTGCTTTTAGGCTCTCTCTTTGCTTAGAGGACCCCTTTCAATATTTCTTGGAGGGCTGGTTTCGTGTTTGCAAATTCCTTTAGTTTTTGTTTGTCCTGGAAGCTTTTTATCTCTCCTTCTATTTTCAATGATAGCCTAGCTGGATATAGTATTCTTGGCTGCATATTTTTCTCGTTTAGTGCTCTGAAGATATCATGCCAGTCCTTTCTGGCCTGCCAGGTCTCTGTGGATAGGTCTGTTGCCAATCTAATATTTCTACCATTGTAGGTTACATATCTCTTCTCCCGAACTGCTTTCAGGATTTTCTCTTTGTCGCTGAGACTCGTAAGTTTTACTATTAGATGTCGGGGTGTTGACCTATTATTATTGATTTTGAGAGGGGTTCTCTGTGCCTCCTGGATTTTGATGCCTGTTTCCTTCCCCAAATTAGGGAAGTTCTCTGCTATCATTTGCTCCAATATACCTTCTGCTCCTCTCTCTCTTTCTTCTTCTTCTGGGATCCCAATTATTCTAATGTCGTTTCATCTTATCATATCACTTATCTCTCGAATTCTGCCCTCGTGATCCTGTAGTTGTTTCTCTTTTTCTCAGCCTCTTTATTTTCCATCATTTGGTCTTCTATATCGCTGATTCTCTCTTCTGCCTCATTTATCCTAGCAGTTAGTGCCCCCATTTTTTATTGCATCTCATTAATAGCCTTTTTGATTTCGACTTGGTTAGATTTTAGTTCTTTTATTTCTCCAGAAAGGGTTTCTCTAACAACTTCCGCGCTTTTTTCAAGCCCAGCTAGTATCTTTAAAGTCATGATTCTGAACTCTAGGTCCTAATCGTACTAATGTCCATGTTGAGTAGGTCCCTGGCTGACGGTACTATCTCTTGTTCTTTTTGCTGAGGTGAATTTTTTCATCTTGTCATTTTGTCCAGAGGAGAATAGATGAATGAGAGAACAAAATGCTTACAGGTTAACAATGTCCCCAGCAAATATACTCTATACAAATCAGAAAAGACCTCCATCTGATCTTCTGCCAAGGCTCGCCAATGGACCAAACAAACAGGAAGCCAGATGAATGTGGTCCTGCCCCAGGGCTCAGTGCAGACATCAGTTCCTGAGGTGTCGAGTCTTTCTGTGAAAGATGCTCATTTGCTAATCGAAAGCATCGGCCTGAGGAGTGTAGGCATCTAATTTAAGGCGCATATAGGGGAGGCTGGCAGGCAGACAGCACCTCCATACTCTCCTTCTGCCCTGCTCTCGAATGTAGACCTTTAAAGTCATTTTAATCATTCATGACCTTTCAAGGTCATGTAGAAAATAATTCCTTATCAAGCCATTCCCTTTTGGTTAGAGACTAATTTCCATCATCCATTTTTCATGTCAGCTTCTGCAGAGTTTGTCTTGATTTTTTTCCCTGTTGTGAATGTGAATTTTGTCTTGTTGACTTTTCCAGTACACAGCTGAGTTTTAGCACTTGCAAGGCTTTAGGCTTTGAGATAATAAATATTTGAATAGCAGGTAACTAAAATTTTCTATGTCTCAAATATTTTATGAACTTTAGTCTAGAGAACATTCCCATAGGAAAAGACATCCCAAATAATTTGGTTCAATCCTCTTGGGATACCATATACAGTACTGTTGTTTTGCTGTTTCAAATTGTATTAATGACCCTGTGGTGGAAGAAGGAAAGTAGCAGCATTGGTAACAGTAATTCCAACTACCTTATATTGAGTGCTCACTATATGCCAGGCACTGGGTCAGATATTTAACATATATTATCCCATTTAACTCATACCACAAATCTATGTGGCAAAATGCTATAGTGGTCTTCACTTTCAACAACCAAGCCTTAACACCGTTAAGGAAATTACCCAGGGTACCACAGCTGATAGTTGGTAGTTTTGAGAACTGTACTCAGGTTATCTGATTCTAGAATGTGTGCTGTTAACCATGTGCTCAAGGAAATCCCGTAGGCTCTTTAAATCTGTGAGATACTCTGAGAATAGAAATCTGGGCTGTTGTCCATATTTTGGACTTAATCTCTGCTACACTGATTTCCTAGTTTCCCCCATTTTGAATCACAATTTTCTCACCACACATCAGCCTTGTTTTCTAGCACACTCTGGTCCAGATTGCCATTCTCTCATTTCATCCCTTTCCCTTGGATTCCATATTCCTGCTCCATTTGAGTAAGTAGACGTCAAGTCCAGCTAAGATTAGTTTGACTTGGTAGCCCCAAGCTTTGCTACTTTATCCATCACCCTGGAATCCCAGCTCTTGTCTTGTTTTCTGGACCTATGTCTGGACATCAGTTTAAGAACCTTCATTTGTGAGTTAAGAAGATGTGGATTTGTGAAACACCTGGGTGGCTCAGTCAGTTAAGTGTCTGCCTTTGGCTCAGGTCATAATCCTAGGGTCCTGGGATCAAGTCCTGAATCAAACTCCTTGCTTGGTGGGGAGACTGCTTCTTCCTCTGCCTGCCACTCCCCCTGCTTGTGCATACACTCTTGCTCTCTGACAAATAAATAAATAAAATCTTTTAAAAAAAGAAGATGGGGATTTGTTTGCAGTCCAGGGCAGAGGTCAATCCCTTAGCCCAAAGCAAATAGACATGTTGACATGAGGACAGAGGCTCACACTGTGACTTCAGAATCATTTATAAAACTCTTCTGTATACCATACTTCATTCATAAAAGATGTGATAACTCTTCTAGAAAGATGTGATAACTTACCATTAAGCAACAACACTAATAGAATGGATAGTTTCAAATTTGATGATATATACTTCAGCAACTCAAAGTGCCAGCCAGGAAGGAAAACAGTGTCCCTTTCTCTTATTAATCTATACTGATGTGAGGGAAAAGTGGCCCAGGCCAGAAGATTAGAAAGTCTTGAGACTCCCTCATGTCTCAGCCCTATTTTGTGACTTCTAGCTCTTTGGCATTGACTCTCAGTTTATATCTTATTCATCCCTTTTGGATATTGCTTTACAAATGTTCTCATACATTTTTCAAACATTCTATTGCCTGCTTTACACCACAGCATCCTCAAAGGCAAAAACATTTTCTTTCTTTTGTAACCAGCTCCCACTTCAGTTTTTCTGCATACAGGGGGTGCTCGACACATGGGGTTTACTGAATGTATTCCTACTGGAGAGTGTCGTTGGGCTGTTAAGATTCCATACTTATATACAGGAAGTCAACAGGAAAAGGCAGACAATTTCTCTGAATGCTTTCCCAAATAGCCTGTGTAGAATTACGTCGTGCTTTTTTATGCATGTGTAGTTAAAACCTAGATAGTGACTCATGAAACAATGTCACATTTCACACTTAGGAATGATTATGAATAATTATCCCTGGGTTTTGGTTTGAAAGGCAAAATGAAAGTTCTAAATGAGTCTTTTATTTTTTCATCACTTAATGACACCTTTTAAAAGAAAATCAGGGCTGCCCAATGACCTACACAGCTGTTTCTGAAAACCTGAATGTAATCAAGCAGAAGATCTGAGTTAGGTAACTGCATTCCAAATACAAGTCACTAACATGAAAGATTTAAATAAACTGATTCCTGACATATCAAAGTCTATTTATCCATTCAAAAAAATGGTGCATAGATTAAATACAGCTCCAATAACTTCATGTTGTACAGATGACCTTTCTTAAAACACCATTTAATTAGATCATTCTCATGCTCAAGGACTTTCAGTAGCTCACCATCGCCTAAGAAATGAATTCAGATTCCTCTGCTTGGTTCTCTACTTCTTTCACAGTCCAGTGCCACTTACCTCACTTTGCTTTCTCTATTACCTTGCAACACAAATCCTCTTGTCCGGCCAAACTATGCACTTCAGTGCTCCCTCGCAACACATAGAGCACACCCCAGAGAGTTTACTTAGGTTTTTCACACTGTAAACCCCTCCTCCAACATATGACTGCCACATCCTTTTTCACCAGTCCTTGTGGACTCAGCTCAAGTCCTGCTTTCCTCTATGATGCTTTTCCTTACATCTGCCCTCTATAATGACCCATTATGCCTACCAAATACTAAACAGTGCCCCAGCGCTTTGAATCTTTTCTCAAAGTCACTCTACTCTGATTACATAAAGAGGCTGCCTCTGATACCACCTGGTACCATTCATGTAACACATGATCATATCCTTATTTTTGATATTTTATAATGTTTTGTACATAGTATTCATCACGCCAACAAAACTGTAAGCTTTTCCAGAGCAAGAATAATGATCAATTCTTAATATTCTCCACATTACCTAGCATTGTACAGCTAGACTAATAGTAGGCACTCAATAAATACCTGACTTGAATTACATTTAAAAACTGCCTTTTCTTTTGAATGTATCTGTTAATTGCCTACACGTGGATGTGAAACCAAAGGGAATTTTAATTACCCACAAGTAAGCTGTAGCAGATGCTATTAGTATCGTGGCCAGATCCCTTTTATTAGGCTGGTGCACCCACCATCCCTCTTCTATGAAGGTTGGCTGCTAATGATTTACAGCTACACCCTTCTCAGGAGCTGTTAGAAGCTGCCTCACCCGCATATGCTAAAGAGGTTATACCCCTTCCCAGAAGCAACCTATAGCCAATGACTGACAGATAGATGCAGGGTACAAAAGTCCATTCTCCTTGCCTCTGGGCAGGACAAACTCTGTGATGTAATTCATGTTCCAAAAGCCCCAGTGGGGTCAACCGATACTTTTCCTGAAGCCACAGACTTACTTAACTGCTTCTCTTGCCCTACTCTGCGCTCCTTACTCCCTTACAAGTTTTTCATGAGTTCACTCCCTCAATAAACCATTTGCAAAAGAATCCTAATCCTAGAGTTAGCTTCTAGGAAACACTACCCAAGACACAAGTATTTCTAAAATAAATAAAGTGTAGATGTTTATAACTGCTTTTAAGTAGCAGAAAATCTTTGACAAACTCTGCTATCAGGGAATATAACATCACCAGAAAACATTACCATCCTTTCAGACAGCCATATAAAACTCTGGGGTGACTCGCTGTCAGTAATATAGATGGTATGTGTGAGATGGAAGTGAGCACAAAGAGGATTCAGACCTCTGGTTCTCAGCCTCTGCTCTCCATCTCATCACAGATAAGGAACACTCTATGCTCCTAAGGTAATGGTAGTTTTGAACTTCAAAGAGGTCAGAGGAGTATGTTAAATCTTGGTTAGGGGATTGGGAAAGCTCTGAGTTGATTCTGATAAATGATTCCCATCCCTGACTCAGATCTAGTTCAACTTCATAATTTTTAAAAAATCAGGAAATGCAAGAGACATAAAGGCAACTTCCCTAAGGTTACAAAACTATTCTACGGCAAAGGAGGAACTGGAATTTGTATCTCCACATACCTAGTACAGGATTTGATCTAATGTATCTTTTCCCAAAATGTGTTTTGTGGAACACTAGTCACTAATTCTATGTGCTGTTCCATATGAAAAAAGTTCCATATACTGCCTAATGTATCCCTTTCTTGGAAAGTCACAAGGAACATTAGCATGTTAAAGGCTCTGAAAAATCATAAACTAAAATAGAAGTTTTCTCCAAACTTATTTAATCACGGGTAACTTCCTCATTTTTCATATAGCACCTATTAACCAATATCCTTCAGAACCAGCGATCCATGGTACTCACTCTGGAACAAGCTGATGTAACTGATTATCCTAGGAAGTTGCTAGATATTATAAACATTTATCTGGGCCACTCAGTAAAGATTATTCCATTTTTAATGTTTAAAGGAAGACGAAGAAAAAGTTAGCACCTTGAATTTAATTCCCAGAAAAGAAGGGAATGAAGAAGAAATTAGAAGGCTCATGGAAGGCCACCAACTACTTGATGTTATCTTTACCAAACACATTAATACTTGAGCACCTATAGAAATCTCCTAAATACCAGGTTATCACAAGTTATAAGTTTCAAGAACACCTATGGAAGGAATAAAATGTATATGGAAATATTGCTTAAGCCTATATGGTCAATGCGAGATTAGAGCTTGAACAAACAAAACAGAGAAAGTGGCCATATTAAATTTTACATGGAGTTATATCCCACACATTCCTCAGAAAGACCAAAATTAGAAATAGCTACAACTCATATGTTCTTTTTTTATCTATATATATAATAGTAATAATAAATTACTAACCAGTACATAAGTAAGATGCATTATTCATGTTTAAACATAGCCCACAGGCCACTGTGGTTGTTTCTTGATGGGTGTAATAAACACCAAACATCAAACAGAATGGATCATCCCATTAGCTTCTTTCAGCTGACCCCTTAATGTCAATGCTTGAAAAATAGGAGCAAACATTTGATTTAATCACTACCGCAAGAAGGCCAGGCATGACTGCTACTACAATGTTATGTCTGACTGTGGGAAATTGAGGTTGAAGTCAGTGGAACTTAAGGCAAGTTCTTTTGTTTTAAAACTGTGGCTAAGGGTCTCATCCATAGAAGTACTTTTTCTAATGAACTGCTAGCATATCAGGTAAGGCTTCAACTGGGACAGGTGAGGGAGAGAAGAAAAGCATCAGTTATACTAACGCCTTCGCATCTGTGGTGCCAGTATTAGTGGTATAAACTTCTACAATACATAAGCAGAAGATAATGGATTTTTAAAATTAATTATTTAGCATATAGTATGCCTAGCCCCATACAAAGTGCTGAGGAACTGGGGATACTTAAAAAAGTAGAAGACATAATTTAAAAATTTCAAATCTAAACGGAATGACATTTCAAAAACACATCAAACAACTAGAAAGTAACTAATATGACCATATAGGACATACACTGAAGAGATCAACTTGGTCACATAGGGTGGAACCAAGTTGTAGAGACTTAAATACCAAAGTTAAACTTCCTCTTTTCCCTATAAGATCAGTTTGTAGAACCTTTTGTCTAACCTGGAAGTATTTTTACAAGGAGAATCATAATCCTCAAACATACCTGTTTCATTAAACACCTAAATGGCTTTAAGAAAATCACTTACTCTCTCTGTGTCTCTGATTTAGTGGTTTTTAAATAGGTCAGTATTCAATCAAAACCCTAAGTCATACTATAATTTCATGCCTCAATAATGAAAACAAGAGATTTATTAGATGGTGACTTTTAGGCTTTTAGAAAAGTACATATATAGAATGAGGGAGTTAGATTAGGCTAATATGATCTCTGATCAATCTAATGATATATATTTTTTATTTTTAAAGGACTTATAAACACAGACAGGGATCGATTTTCTACCTAATTTCTCATTTTCAGGAACAAATACTAGGACCCTATCAGAAGGAGACTGAAGACTGTTTCATCTTTCATGTTATAAAAAGACAAGAAAAGGACCAGAGGATACATGTTTCAAAAGGAGGGAAGGGGAAATACCAAAAGAAGAGGCTTGGTTGGGGGAACAGGGGATTGTAATAAAAACTACATTTAACCACTTCCAGCTTGATTTCAAGCCAGATTAAGCCTATGAATATAGTCATGATGAGCAAGAAGAATCCAGGTTGCATCACCCTATATGTTGTAAATCCAAGAGTGAAAGTGTTACTAATCAACATGAAATTCTGCCAAATCTTTGCATTCTTTATATTTTTATTAATCAACAAGTCTCGGTGAAGTGTTTGTTTATATCAGAGGCTATGAATGGGATTAACAACTCTCAGTGACTATGAGTGAATCATTTGTGTGTAAAATATTTATACCTGATTTCCTCTTATCCCCCCCACCCCGGCAGCTTTGGGGCCCTCTTTCTCTGATGTTCAGTTGTGGGTGTTCAGGGAATGCAAACTGACTTTAATATTATTATGTATTTTAATACATCCTCCAAAGCCAAACAGTAGCTATTTTTCCAATTATTTGTTATTATAGATGATTCATCACTATAGTTAAGAGATAACCAAACAAAATCACAGGCCCTACTAACATCTAAAAACTTTAGAAAGCCAGTAACAATGTAAACAAAAAGCCAGAGGACAAGCTAGATAATAAAATATTAAAACCATCCCAGAGATAAATGATCAGCAGAAGCAAAGATTCTGAATAGAATAGGGAAGGGACTGAGTGACCATGGAAATTCTATCTCTCATTCAGTCAAATCAGCAAGATTTTATAGAAAAGGTTTTCAGCAAAATATGAAATGACAAAGAAGCAGACATGACAAATAAGCAGAAAAAAATAGATGAAAAATTTTTGCACCAAGAATGATCAGAACACTTCTAAGTGAACATGTCTGTAACTACTTAAGAATTGGGCTTGACATTAGGGAGCCTTCAGGAGGCATCCTAAATAAACTATTTAATTCCAGAAATAATGTCTTTACTTTGGTGGCTGTTGCCAAAAGATTAGGGGTTCATTTGTTTGGGGCAGCAAAACAGGCTCAGAAGTTCCAATAAAAAAACTACAGATTATGAATGAAGAAAGCCAAATACATCACCAAAACCAATGAAACAACCAACAACAAAAAACAATATACTTATGTAATATTAAAGAGAGCAAAAAACAAAGAGGAAAAAACATTTTTAAAGGAAACAGGAAGTGTTGATTATTAACTTCATAGATTTCTTCTCACTTTTACATTAATTTGGCCCTCCCAATATTAGTTTATCTTAACTAGCTAAGCCAACCCCCAACTTACAATCACTTTTACCAATAGAAGTTTCTACATTCCAACTAACTTTCCAACTAGTCTCTGCTCAAGTCTCTCCTAGGGCAAACCTCCCCTATGGGGCTCTTTCTTCTATAATAGAGGCTTCTGGTGGCACCATATGCATCCCAGCTCTTTCTAATTAATCCAGCCAGTCTGGCTCTGAGTGGATGACTCAGAAGGCTGACTTTTTGATTTAAGAAACAAATGATTTTACAACAGACAAATTCAGATTTAATAAACTTAAATAATTTCTTAAAATGATTATAATTTGAACATGAAAAGATTTTTTGTGGTTCCCCCCAATATTACTTTCACCATTCAAAAATGAATAGCACTTATGTTGTATATTAAAATGCAAGCAAAAAAATGCAAGTGGAGGAAGCAGATGACAATAAACTATTGCTGAAATGATAGAAAACTATGCAAGAATAATCTTGTACTCATAAAAAATATGATATATATTTTCTATACAAATAACTATTCTTATAATTCTCATTTCATATTTCTATTATTATCTTTTTGACAGAGAGAGACACAGCGAGAGAGGGAACACAAGCAGGGGGAGTGGGAGAAGGAGAAGCAGACTCTCTGCTGAGCAGGGAGCCCAATGCAGGGTTTGATCCCAGGACCCTGGGATCATAACCTGAGCCAAAGGCAGAAGCTTAACAACTGAGCCACCCAGGTGCCCCTCATATATTTTAAGACTCTAGATGTAAAATTCAGAAGAACACGTGTGTAGCAGGATGAAATTGTCTAGGGAGCCAAAATCAACTTTTTCAAGTGATGCTGAGCCCAAGCATACAAAAAGATGCACTTTTAAAGCAAAGAAATCCAATGCAAAGCCAAAGTAGCAAAACAGAAATCAGACTGCAGTGAAAACAAATTACTTCTATATGTTTAAACAAAAGGGACAAACAGACTTTAAGTGAACCTTAAGAAGAAAATCTTCCATAAGAATTCATTTCAAACTCAAATGTTCCAGTTTGAGGTTCCACTATAGTCAGAACACCTAAGGGAAAGGAGCTCTAACCTATTCTTATGATAGAAGCAATTTGTTTCATGAAAACCTCCACAAAGTGGAAAAAAGAAAATTGTCCATTCTATACATCAAATTCTCAAAAGAAACTGTGTCACCTCCTCGGAAAATTCTTCCATTTCTTTTTTCAATCTTCCTGTTCAGAAAGAGACATCAAGAAGAACAGAGACTCAAGTTTAAGAGAGAAACGAATGTGCGAGTAGACAAAGTGAAATATTCTACAATGAACAATTGGGGTTTGAAATATCAGACACTAGTTATCTTTAAATATTTTTTTAAAAAAACATCACAATCATTACTATGAGGCAAATAGAGTTGGATAGGCATGTTTAATGTTTTCGTTTCTACTAACCAAAGGCTATGGTGAAAATTCTCTACTTTTATCCTCAAAACCCCTTTTGTCTTGGAGGAATACATATATGTTGGTTTTTAAATTAGTATGACAAGTGCATTTCTAAAGCAGTATGTAGCTAAGGCTATAAAAGATGAGGCTCACTTGTTAATGCATTATATAGAAATTTCATACACTGAACACAGCAGATGGATTCCTACATAGAGAGGGGAAGAGAAACACTCTTGAAGACAAAATGAAAATTTTATCTTCTGACTGCATATCTAACTGCATGGTAACGTTATGTCTGCATGAGACTAATAGACCTATGTGGGCTTCAATTACACATGGGCATCATAGTAAGAAGATATCAGAAAATGTGGATAAAGTAAAGCCTTTTTTAAAAAATATGGAACAGAGAGGGATATTTTAATTAGATGGCACATAATGAAAGTTACCTGCAATGGATTTTGCTGCAAAGTTGTTTTAAAAAAAAATTGGATTCCCAGCTAAGAGAAGCAGAGTGAACTACAAAGGAAAAATCCTAATCGGGGTCTGTGAATGAGATCAAGGACCAGAATAAACACATAATATTTAAGAATCAGTAATAATGATAGCTAGAATTCATTTCATTTAAAAACCTAACAACAAGATATAGTACGAGGCAGTATAATTTTGAAACTAAGGGAAGGTTTTGGAGTCACATTACCCATGTGTGACTCCCTGCCTCACTACATGTTAGCTGTGTGACCTTGGGGAAGTTACTTACCCTCTCTGTGCCTTAGGTTCTTAATCTATAAAATGGGGTTCATAATGGTGTTCTACCTCATAGAGTTACCGTGAGGATTAAATAATTGAATATGCACAAAAGTCATAGAATAGAATCTGACACATAGTTAGCATTCAGTAATTGTTAGGTAGCTAGTTTTAAAAATAGTGTTTATTAAGAATCTTTTAAATTTAGCTATTTAAATAGAAATTTTCACCTTTGAAAAAAATCTTCAATAAACTACCTTGCAGTAAAAGGCTATTAGTCAAATCACATGGCATAATGAAAGAGACACTACCACCTATGGATTTCACTAATTGCAGACAGAATACCTAAGATACATAGTTAAAAATTTTTAATGATTGGGGTGCCTGGGTGGCTCAGTTGGTTAAGCAACTACCTTCGGCTCAGGTCATGTTCCCAGGGTCCTGGGATGGAGTCCCACATCGGGCTCCTTGCTCAGCGGGGAGCCTGCTTCTCCCTCTGCCTGCTACTCCCCCTGCTTGTGCTCTCTCTCTCTCTCTCTCTCTCTCTGTCAAATAAATACATAAAAGTTCTTTAAAAATTTTTAGTGATTACCTTCAAAGTCAGTTCAAAGTACTATATAACTTTCCTAGGATAGTCATTGCAGGTAACTGCGAATAAATAAAGAAATGATAAGGCCAAAAGAAGTTGAAGTACTGCTCCCTTTCTGCATCAGCTTTGATAGTTCATGGAATGGAATGTGGGACAAAGGCAAGATGATCTGAATATTGTAGGTAAAACTCATTATGAGTAATCGTCATGTATTAAAAACCTGTAAAAGGCCCTAGCGATATAAAAAAAAAATTAGATGCTCTCCCTGTCCTCAAGAGAAAAGTAGTCTAGACATGGAGTCAAAACACACTCATACAGGGCGCCTGGATAGCTCAGTTGGTTAAGCGACTGCCTTTGGCTCAGGTCATGACCCTGGAGTCCCGGGATCGAGTCCCGCATCAGGCTCCCTGCTCAGCAGGGAGTCTGCTTCTCCCTCTGACCCACTTCCCTCTCGTGCTCTCTAGCTCTCATTCTCTCTCTCTCAAATAAAAAAATAAAATCTTAAAAAAAAACACATTCATACACACACAATCATAGCTCCCATGAGCAGTGCAGAGCTAATGGGATTTAAGTCACGACAAGAGTGTTGCCATTATCAGCAACAGAAATCATTTCCATCCACTGCCATGTGATGTCTTAACAGGACATAAGACAATGTGTACATATATTTTTCCTCATTTCCTTTTTATTATACATCCTTAAGGTAGTCTTAGACCTATTTGATAGGGGGGATTGAGGTTCAGGGGGATTAAGTAAATTGACCAGGGGCACCTAACTAATAAATGGAAGCACTGAAATATGAACTCTTTGACTGTATACTTTAGCAATATGGATGTTGTATATGTTAACAGGGATGAAACTGATGACTGAATCCTCCTAGGGAAAGTTATTTATGGGATGCATGATTAATGTACTTAAAAATCTATACAATTCTCTTAGGAGAATAATACTATAGCATTGTTGATTTATTTCCCAGTGCAAACAATAGCACACACATACACCTTGAGTAAAAACACTGCTGTCATCACCTAATAAGATAATGACAGGGATGGGGCACCTGGGTGGCTCAGTTGGTTAAGCAACTGACTTCAGCTCGGGTCATGATCCTGGAGTCCCGGGATCGAGTCCTGCATCAGGCTCCCTGCTCGGCGAGGAGCCTGCTTCTCCCTCTGACCCTCTCCCCTCTCATGTACTCTCTCTCATTCTCGCTCTCTCAAATAAATAAATCTTTAAAAAAAAGATAATGACAGGGATGACATGACACTAAAATGATTAACAGATACCATTCCACATACAATAGTGATATATTTCCTCAACAATGACCTTCCTCTTTTCTCTTTTCTTTCCTCTTTTTTGAGGGTGGCATGTGGTAATGGTTGAGTTCTACCTACCTGCAGGTCTAATATGTGGTGTTCATAAGTTAGCTGAAAACAATGTACCTCTGAATATGATCTACTCAGCTTTTGCCTGTTGTGTCTCCTCATTACCCTGTCCTTTCACACTTGGTAGTATCTGTTTACTGCTGAGAGTTACATTAACTGATGAACAGTTTCTAAATATAGAGTCTCTATCATTCTGGTATCAAGAGACAGGACTAGTTTCCCTCAGGTAGTGAAAAGAACCCAGGGAACTGGAATAAGGAAGACCTGAGTTTGAATCCCAGTATCACTCTCAACTAGCTGCATGACCACAAACAGGTTATTTAACTTCTCTGACCTTAAAACCTTCAGTTTTCACATCTATAAATCAGGAAAAATGATATTTGCCTTACAGGATTTTCCTGAGCATTGAACAGAATGCTGTACATAAAATATCTGTCCATGTACTAAGTACTCTAAAAGAGCTGAGTCACTTTCTCATCTTCTTTATGGTTAAAACCATGTGTTTGATGGCAGGTCAGTTTAATCATATGGAGTTGCATTTTAAGAGCATGACTTCACCCACAATTTATCCAAAAATCTATACATTAAAATGCTATGTTATGATGCTGTTCTAATAAATGGTACATTGAACAGAAGAAGCAAATCACACCTTATAAATGGACAAAAGGTCAAATAAAATCACTTCCTATATAACAAAAGCTTCACTACCAAATACACAACAAATATTAATTCTTATAATCATTGTCATATTTTTGCTCAGTTCTAGATATTCAGTTTCTCTGCAAGAAATTTACAAGTTGTCACATTGTTTTCAGAAGAGACATAATGCAATCGGTGATCAGAATACATAAAAATTGAAGACAAATTAATTGGGAAACTTGGGACCTTGTTAAAATGAGTTTGTGTGGTAATTTCTTTCTGACTTTTTTGACTAGGAAACTTTTGTCACTGATTCTTTTTACTTATGGGCTATTATTTGCTCTGAAAATAAATTAAATACTTGCCTGTAAAAAGGAACAAACTATTTAATGAAGCAGATATGTCTATGAGAATTTTCAGATTTAACAAACATGTACCAATTATCATGTTATGATGCTTTTACATATGATATCTTGTTTAATTTTTACAAAAATGAGTGAGGCATAAGTTACTTCTATTTTACAACATAGGAAACTGAAATTCAGAGAAGCTAACACATTTGCTCATAAATATTTAGTCAGTTTCTGGTAGTGCCAGAATTTAAACCTAGAAATTTGAACATCAGGCATAGTATCCTTCCTATTCTACCACAACTGGTATGAAAATCAGAAATGTTGTCCTAGGTCAGACCTATGATTTATCCAGCTCTCAGCGCTGATGCTGGGGGTCATAGTATAATGTGGAGGCAAGAGTAAAAAGCTGGTGCTCTAGGACAAGGATCAGTCCATTACTCTAGAATCAGAATGCATATCTGATTCCGCATTTGAGATGAGTTAGTGAATTAAATCAGGCAAGCACACACAAGTTCAAAAACACATAGGACAAAGCATGACAGGCCAGAACAAACAAAAATAGGCTTAAGTCCTAGAGACTAAGGCAAATAGTCAGGAATCTGGACATTCACAGAAACCAAAGGGCCAGCCTCAGTGGTCAGGAGAAAAGATATATGGTGCCAATAACAAGGCATGTTCAAAACAAATTCAGTCCATTTCCTGGCCAGGTAGCCTCTTACAAACTTTAATCAAGACAAGACACAGTTGTGGGAAAAGCCTATTAAGTATCTTGCTCTCTGATACTGATCTCAAATTGAAAGTTTTAAAGCACAGTCCATCTTTCATATCTAATACCAAAGTCTTCTTTATCTAAAAGACATAGGGTGAAAAACTGATCAAATATTTAGACTTCTATTGGTTGCATAATGATTATTTGGGGACAGAATCAAAAACACATGTCCATAGGAAATTTTGAAGCATTTTTTGAAAAATCACAAAGCTCTCATTTATAGTCAGAGATGAATATGCGAAGAGCAGATATGGGCAAAAAGCATTTCAGAATGCTGGGAAAAAAATCAGCCCTCAACAAAAGGGACTTGCTTCTAAAGGAATAATAGCTAGAGATCTTCAGCTCATTGTATTTAGAGCACAGACAATGACATCATATAAGCAGTGTAAATCACAACGCGCTTACTGCTTAATGTCATATGAAAGCATATTTTGGGGTGCCTGGGTGGCTCAGTCGTTAAGCGTCTGCCTTCGGCTCAGGTAATGATCCCAGTGTCCTGGGATTGAGTCCCACATTGGGCTCCTTGCTCAGCGGGGAGTCCAGTTCTCCCTCTCCATCTGTCCCTGCTTGTGTCCTCTCTCTCGCTGTGTCTCTCTCTGTCGAATAAATAAATAAAATCTTTAAAAAAAAAAAAGAAAGCACATTTTGCTGAGGTAAATATAATGAACAAGCACACTTCATTCTCTCCTTAAGTACATATGTTAAAGGGACAACATACACCAGGATAGTGTTGGCTACCTGTCTCTGGATATGCTAATCAATGAATCTCAAGGGTGCTAACTCTGCCCATTTCTCAGAGCCACTTCTTTGAAATATACTTGATAAGATAAAAGTACCTTGTATTTTTGTCCATGTCCTAATCAAAGAGGCCTCTCACCCTCCCCTGAAATAAAAAAATTGGCTAGGTTAGGTGGGCCAACCTAACCAAATAACTTTTATACCTTGGAATCACATTATTTTGTCTTTGCTTAGCATAGTACCTTCTAAATGTCAATTCCTTGACAAGGCCTTCGTTCTATTAAGGCCTTAGGCTCTGAGCATGTTCAAATAACTGTCATTTCCATGTGCAAGTCAGCATGGATCTTAAGTTAATAACAACAAGAAAAACAACAACAACAACAACAATTATAACAACTACTACTTATTGAGTACTTACTATATCTCAGGCATTGTGCTACACACTTTATCTCATGGAAATAAAGGCAGTGTTCTTGCTCCTGTCAAAGGCCAACCCCCCCATGTGTAATCTGGATTCTATCTTCTCTTGTTTTCTCTTCCCTGATTTCTCCTTTTCCAATGAATCATCTCTATTAGCATCTAGACAGACAGTAGAGTTTCCCATATTTTTTTAAAGATTTTATTTATTTATTTGAGAGAGAGAATGAGAGATAGAGAGCACAAGAGGGAAGAGGGTCAGAGGGAGAAGCAGACTCCCTGCCGAGCAGGGAGCCTGATACGAGACTCAATCCCGGGACTCCAGGAATATGACCTGAGCCGAAGGCAGTCGCTTAACCAACTGAGCCACCCAGGCGCCCAAGTTTCCCATATTTTTAAAAAGAGATCCTTCCTTGATGACACTTCCAGCTACCATCCCATTTATCTATGCTGCTTCATAACCAAACTTCTCAAAGGGGTCAAACTCAATGGATATTTCTCTGTCTTCATTTGACACAGTTAACCACTCCCTCTTTCTTGAAACACTCTTCTGTCTCAACTATCATGAAAGGTAGGTTTCCTTCTTTTCTTTTTGCCACATGTCTTAGTCTCCTTTGCTAGTTCCTCATCATCTATACCCCAGAGATTGATAAAGAACCCTCTTTCCTTCTCTTTCTAAATTCTCTCTGTTGGTTTCCTCATCTGTTTCCTCATCCAGCATCATAACCTTAAAAATCAGTATACTGACTACTCCGAAATATATATCCCTGGTCTATAATTTTGTGAGCCCCAGACCCATAGAAAAACTGAAAACTCAAAGCTTTTATATTGATATTCTACAAGCATCTCACACTTAACACATCAAAAACCAATCTTTGCCATTCCCCTGACTTAGGCCAAATCTATTCCTCCCCCAGTTTTCTCCATCCCAATAAATGGTACCATAACAAAACCAGTTGCTTAAGCTAGAAACCCAGGAATCATCTTTGATCTCATCCCTTAACTCAATCTCTATATCTATCTTGTTTATTTATTTATTAGTAGTAGTATTAACAACATTTGTGTCAATAATAATAAGAGGAGATAGCCCTTCTTGAACACCTAGTATGTGCCAGGCACAGTGCTGAGTGTTTTAGCTGTATTAATTCATTTAATCCTTATACCAAGCCTTTGAGTAGGTACTATTATTATTCCCATTTTATAAATGAAAAAAAAAACTAAAGAAAGAAGGTGAAATAATTTGCCTGAAGCCACACATATGTTAAATGGTAAAGCTTTGATATGAATCCAAGACATCAGGCTCCAGAACCTGTCCCCTTTGGCAACCATCCCCTTATTTTAGTTTGATTTATAGTGTGTCCCTATACTTAGATTTTTTAGATGGGCAGCTACCTGATTTCTTACGGAAAATAGCATTTAATGAATATTTCTCCATGATTCAGTTAATCCTCCAAGATATACAGTGCTACATATGTTAAAAGTTAAACTCAGAGAGGTTAAATAATTTGTTTAAGATCATAAAGCTGGGGAGCCTGGGTGGCTCAGTTGGTTAAGCGACTGCCTTCAGCTCAGGTCATGATCCTGGAGTCCTGGGATCGAGTCCCGCATTGGGCTTCCCGCTCAGTGAGGAGTCTGCTTCTCCCTCTGACCCTCCCCACTCTCATGCTCTCTCTCTGTCATTCTCTCTCTCAAATAAATAAATAAAATCTTTAAAAAACAAAAAAGATCATAAAGCTAGTGAGTGTTAGAGTTAGAACCCAACCCAATTCTTCATGATTCCAGAGACCAAACATTTAACCACCATGTTATACAGCCACCTTGTTGAGTTTGCTACACTGTCAGATTGAAACTGACCATCAGATATTCCCCATCAGCAGACAATCAAATCACAACCAAGCTTTTACTGTGCAAAGATGACTTTGCCTTAGGATCGTAAGGTCATTAGCAGTTACTCTCAATTTTAAAGCTATGTTTCTTTGTAAGCCGTTCTGGGAGAGATGAGGCCATTCTGAGAAAAGACGAACTGAGGACTAAGATGAATAATGAAAGCATTCTTTGTCTGCAGGGCTGGCTATGTGCCCTCCTTAATGTACAAAGAGGAAAGTATTGACCCACTATCAGTAGGGCAGAAACTCAGGAATTCTTTCTCCAATAACAGAAATGGAAATCTGGTATACATCCAGTCACATTTTCTGAACTATCTCTGGAAAAAAAAAAAAAAAACAACCTCCAGGAAAAAGGACGTAGACTGTAGTCATGAACTAGAATTACACTATAGTCCGTATGAAAATCAAATCCATGGCTCTGGTCAAAGTAAGTTAGAGAAAAGTCAGACAAGTTATATAGTATCCTCAAAAAATGGCTATTTTTAAGACAGGCACTGAGGGATTAAAAACATAGTGGGGCTCTAGGGATTGGCTACAGAAAACCATTAAAATATTATCCTTAAACATGAGATGTAACTAGCATGGGACTAAATATTTAAGGAGTTTCCCAAAACAGAATTTCTGCCCCCAAAATGTATATATGCTGGGCTTGACTCTATTTTATTAATTGCTCAATCAAAAAACTGTATGTTGTCAGTAGAGGGACAAGGGGAAAATGCTAGGAACCAAAAACAATGGGGGAAAATGGGAGAGGGGAGAGGGAGGAAAGTGGTCCAGGATGAAGCAGAAGAATATGAAGCAGAGCATGAAGGAAACATTTAAACAATTAACTTTGGGATTAGAGGGCTAAATGTAAGAACAGTCATGAAATTGCTTACATGGACTTTATCTCATACTACATCTTAAGTCACAAAACTCAGCACCACTAACGTTTATTTTAAAACAAACAAATGTGCAAAACAAAATGTATTAATATACATTAGAAATCATAACAAAACTATTTTTAAATAGTATGACTAAGCTATTAAGCTATCTGTCTCTGATAAAATTTACATAATTTTTTTATATCTTTAGAAAGGCATTGGTTCTCATTCAGTGTTTCTTGGCCCATGTCTTCTATGTCATCTATATACTTTTCATCCAAGTTTGTCCATATATGGTTAGTTGGTTCTTTGAATATGGAAAGGGCCCACAAGACAAGAAATGCAGACAGGCTCTAGAGCTGGAAAAGGCAAAGAAATGGATTCTTCCCTAATGTCTCCAGAATGGAACACAGCCCTGTCACACCTTATTTTATCCCAGTAAGACTCATTCTGGCTTCCAGAGCTGTAAGATAGTAAAAGTGGCCTGTTTTAAGCCACCAAGGTTGTTGCAATTTATTACAACATCAATAGAAAACTAAAACACCATCTTTCTCATTTCTTTGGTTTCTAAGCTATTTCTCCACTACTGACCTCATGCAATTTTTTACTAAGAACATCAGCAACTTAATCTCTCATCTTAATTTCCCAAGCAAATGCTGCCAAGACCAAGGGATGTCTTCATCTTCACATACCACTTCTCCCTCAGCTCTTGCCATTTAGTCTCAACAATCCAAAGATCTGATGGAATTAATTTGAAGCCTCAAGTGACATCTGTCCCCTTCATTTATACCATATTCCAAATATCTCATATTATTGTCCTCCCATATTACTGTCCTCTTTTCCTCCTGACCTGCTTCAGAGGGCATAAGAACAAAAAAGGGATACAGCCACTCATTAAGAGCGTTACTTGGCTCTCACTTTACCTGACATAGAGACAAGGCAAAGGCATCCTTGGATAATGGAGATTGCCACACAAAGGGGCAGGACTTGACATGGAGAATCAGATGTTTCATCTAAATATATGTCTCCATACTGGTTTACAAATAGACAACTGAGGGAGGGTGATAATGGAAGAATTATTATAAAATATTCTATTACCTTCTAATAATCAAAGAAAGGCAGGTAGGAATCCAAAGGTCTTCCTTTATGTTAAGTCTGTCTGTACAACAAGGTATCAGGTCTTGTTAATTCAATCAAGTATCCACTGAATAACTAAACGATATGCCTACCATTTTCCTCAACTCTAAGGGTGATAGAAAATAAAGTAGGCTCATATAGTACCTTCTCTGAGGGAGTTTTAAATTCTGTTAGAAAAACAAAATGAACATATATGCTAGAATTATAAGCCAACCTAATACAATATAGGATCAAAAGCTAAATCCTGGGTTCTTATTCAATGTACTATATAGTTCAGAGAAAGGTGAGATCAATGAAGGCCAGAGTAGATAGAGAGAGCTTCTTAAATAGGTATCTAGATGAGAAAGTCACTTTTTCCCATTGACTGAATTCCTTCAGCATAAGTACTATTTATGAATGGGGACAAAGATGAAGATACCTACAAAGATTTATTTCTGGGTCAGAGCTAGCCTAGTGCTAGCTTTCTTTTTCCTACTATTGAGAGCAGAGTCCTTACCACTGGTACCTATACCACAACTAAGATAATTGAATAAAAGATAGAGGGAAAAAATGGAAAGAGGCAGTAGGGGAAAAAAACAGAGTCTAAATAAAGCAAGGCTAGAAAAAAGAAGGAAATGGCATCCACCAACCCTCAAAATGACAATTACAGGATCCTTGTCAAAGCTCATAGAGCTGAAGAGAAGACAGCTGCAAGAAGTACACCCAACATCTCCCCAAATATTGCTACATTGGCATGAAGACCCAGATGTAGTTTACTTTCCCTCTTTTGCTCTTGTCCACCAAGAGCCTAAGGACACCCTTGGAAGATGTTTTCCAGACAGCTAGCAGCCGAAGTCACTGAAAATGGGCTCTGTTCTCCAAACCAGTGATGTTATACCTAACACAGTAATAATGAAAAATAAACTGCATCTGAGTCTATCCCAGTGACAGAACTGACAAGGTGACCACATTATGGGTGGCAGCCTATAATTTACAAATATCTCGGAGGTATAAAACTCAGTGGCCTGAAGCACATGGCACATAGTAGACATTCAATATATGCTTGTTGAATTGAATGCACAAATGAGTGACTCTGGAACACATCATAAGCCTGAGAATATGGAGACTTTCTAGTATAAGATATTCAACAGTATCATAAACCCTTTTTCAGTGAACATTCAACAGGACATTGAATCCCACAAAGGATAGTCTTATACTTCTGGACCTTGCCTACCTCTTCAGTCATATCTGATCTCAGTCTCCCACTTGCTCACCATGCTCCACTGAACCTTTTAACTCCTCAAGCATTCCTTGCTTCTTCCCATCTCAGGGCAGTTGCATATGCTACTTCCTCTGTCTAGAATACAATTTCTTCTCCCCCCATCACCACTGATTAGCTCCTATGCATTCTTTTTTTTTAAGTTTTTTTTAAAGATTTTATTTATTTATTTATTTCACAGAGAGAAACACGGGGAGAGAATGAACACAAGCAGGGGAAGTGAGAGTGGGAGAAACAGGCTTCCCACTGGCAGGGAGCCCAATGCGGGGCTCAATCCCAGGACCCTGGGATCATGACCTGAGCCGAAGGCAGATGTTTAACGACTGAGCCACACAGGGGCCCCAGCTCCTACTCATTCTTAAGGCATTGTATAAATATCATTTCCTCAGAAAGGATTTTCCAATCTCTTATCTGAGGTCAGCTATAAAAGTATGAGATTATGTGTGTTTAAAAATATGTAATTAAGAGAAAGAGTTGATGTCAGGAGAGGTAACCTAGTTCTATAGTTGCATGTCCTTAAGTGTCACTGTCATAGTTGGAAGAATAAGCTGAACAGACATGAGTCTTGCCCACTGCACTAATTCTTAATTTTTTTGCCTAGTATAGTCTAGTGACAAAAGAAGAAACAATAAAGGTAAGTTAAATAGAGTTGAGACTAGTCATTCTTTCTTTGTTTTTTACTCTACAGTCCAAGAATCAGTCCCTTCCCTCCCTGTACATTCCCTCCTGAGGCAGAACATTTCCCACTGCCAATCTCCTCTCTATATCCTGGCCCCACTCAACACTCAGCAAAATGAACTTGCTGAAGGAATGGAAAAATAACTAGGACCCTGTAAGACTTGGGCAATGATTATAATTTTGTTTCTATCCTCTAGTCTCTCCCAAAGGCAAATGATTCTATGAGCCATCTAATATCTGATTCCATCCCAAGAACCCTCCCTACCTGAATGCCTTCACAAAACAGAGGTTAGCAGATATAGTGGCATAAATTCTGCTGCTTTTGTAAGGCAGTTTAAAAGAAAAACAGTACCATCTTATTTGCTTCATTGTCCACTAAAACCCTATTAGAGATTCCTTCACAATACTCTCATTGTGGTGATAATGGGAATGAGAGCATGGTTTCCATGCACATCATGATGCTCAGTGATTCTCCCTTTTGCTGTGTGACCGGGAAGTTCTATAGGTCAATTGCTATGTTTTATCCAAACCAAAGCATGATAATGAGATGCTAATATAGTATAAGTAAATCTCTATTTTATGTCATTGACAGAAATATCAATATTGTCATATTATAAAGTCTAATAGTATAAGGGCCCAGTATGCAGACCATTAACAGGGTCTTCAGGGGGTCTAGGATCACAGGCTGAAAACTACTAAATTTAGCATATTTTGTCATTCTGGATTCCTTCTTCAGAGGGTGCTGTTTGATAAACAGTATATCTGCCCCTTAAAATGAAATTCAAAGCCCTTAGGTGCATTTCCAGTGTCTTAGTGACTATTTGCTTTGTACTTCCTGCCATCATAGTAAAATCTGCATTTTTCCTTCCCGAACTCATTAACCTATGTGAGATAAGAGACATTTCTTATTAGAACAATTGCAGAACTGACAGAAAAGCGGGACCAGAAAGACATCAAGATTGTATCTGGGCACATGGCTCAGGTTCCTGCCACAAATGACATTCAGCCTCTCAGTTATCAGATCCTTCCCCACCTACCTTCTTCTCATTCAAGACTGTAACCAGAGAGAGCAGACCTTCTATGAACTCCTACACAAGGTCATCATTCTTCTATGGGACCCAGGCACTGCTATCTTCTGAGTCACTACTGACAATTCATTAAGATTCCATATTCCATGTTAGTACACTTAAATGAAAGTCTATTATCCCTTATTGCCAAAACTAACTACTTCACCTGTGTTCTCCATCCATACTTCCCAGTCACCTTCCAGACTTTGCTCCTCAGTCATCTGGTTCCTCTTGCTATTTTGCCAATGCTTTGCAAACATGTGTTACCCCTTGCCTCTCTCCCCCTAACCGCCCCCCCCAAAAAGAGAAGGAAAATAAATCTTTTGGCTTGATTCTCCTGCCATTTTAGAGACCAATTATTTTTCTCCGTACATTCAATGCCAACCCTGTGAAAAAATTTACCTTGACACCTCCATTTTCTTAGCAGCCCTTTGTTCCTTAATCTCTTATTTTCTGGCTTTCGTGATCACCAAAACACTATAATTATTTTCTTGAAGGTCACATATGACCTGCTTTTTTTACAGTCTTTATTCTTGAATTCTATAGTTTTTTCCTGAAGTTGATTATCCCTCCTCCTTGATTCTTCCCATCCTTGTTTTTTGTTTGTTTTGGTAACTATCCAATTCTGATTTTCTTCTTATTTTTCTAACCAGCTATTATCTGTCCCGCCTCCTTGATTCTTCGCCTCATCCTTGCAGATGGGTATTACCTAAAGTTCTGTCTTCAGTACTCTGTTCCTTTTGCCTCTAGCCCTTTTCCCCTGATGAGTGAGAAAATTTGTTTTACAGCCAGAGTGGCAAATGTTTACAAGGGCCAGGTAGGTAATGTAAATAAGTGAAGAACAAGATGAGTGGGTATAAGATACAATTATAGAATATTGGATGCTGGGGGTAAACTATAGAGTAAGCTTATGTTTCTAAGGGGGTACTGCTATTCAGCTCCAGCCAATGCATGCTGTGTATATAAGTAGGCTAAATTTACCAGCTGTACCAACTTTTCATTAGAAACCTAAAGTCTGGATTTTTCTGTTAGCTTTCCAAACTTTTAAATGTTAGTCACTGATTAAATTTCTTAAATTATGTAGGTTGTATCGGTTAGGATAGGCTAGGTTATTCTGCATTTACACATGACCCCAGAATCTTAGCATATGACAAAAGTTTGTTCCTTACCCACATTATATTTGCATTATAGGTCAGCTGTGTCTCTGCTCCATGTCATGTTCAGTCTACTACTCAGGCTAACAAAGGTACTTCTATCTAGAATATTGATGACTTCTTGGCAAAATAAAAAGAAAAACTGATGAATCATGCACTTAAACCATGTCTTAAAGTTCTTCTCAGAAATTTTGTACATCACCTCTGCTCACATTTCATTGGCTAAAGCAAGTCAGTTGGCCAACACTGACTTTAGTGGGAAGGGGGAGTATAGGGGGAGAGGCAACAAGTATTTGTGAACAATAGTACAATCTACTGGTCAGTACAATATACTGGTCAAACACAACTATCAGTGGCCCATTTTCAGTTGGTAACTTCTATTGTTCAAGAAAGAGCAGTGAACTGAGACTTGGGAAATATGATTTGTTATCACCACTCAGGAATTATGGGGCCCTGGGCAATTTACTTCACCAGTTGGATTCTTTTGTAAAATGAGGGACTTGGAGTGGTTCTTTTTTTTTAATTCTTTATTTAAATTGAATTTAATTAACATATACTCTATTATTAGTTTCAGAGATAGAATTCAGTGATTCATCAGTTGCATACAACACCCAGTGCTCATTCCTTCAAGTTCCCTCCTTAATGTCCATCACCCAGTTAACCCATCCCCCCCACCTCCCCTCCAGCAACCCTCAGTTTGTTCCCTATAGTTAAGATTCTCTTATGGTTTGCCTCCCTCTGTTTTCCTCTTATTTTATTTTTCCTTCCCTTCCCTATGTTCATCTGTTTTGTTTCTTAAATTCCACATATGAGTGAAATCATATGGTATTTGTCTTCCTCTGTCTGATTTATTTTAGTTAGAGTAATACCCTCTAGTTCCATTGGAGTAGATGATTCTTAAGGTCTCTTTACAGATCTACTACACTTACAACTCAAATTTTGTATTGAGTATGTGAACAGCTCTATGAAGATAGAATATTAAAATCGAACCTCCAGAGCTGCTCTCAACCAAGTCCCAGTCCTACATTTTCTAAAATTTGCTGCACATTTATAGACATCTAATCACTAGCACTCAACAAGTCCTAATCCAAACTGTTCTTCAGTCCAACATTGATTTTTTCTTTTTTTTTTTTTTTTCAAATAGGCTCCACACCCAATGCGGGGCTTGAACTCACAATCCTGAGATCAAGACCTGAGCTGAAATCAAGTGGCGATGCTTAAGTGACTGAGCCACCCAGGTGCCCCATTGATTTTCTTATTTGTAAACTACAAAACAATAAGGCCAATATGTTTGGAACCATCCTTATTTCTTTTCTCTAGTCCCCCATTTCTAGCCAGTACTAATCCCTAGCAATATTGTCCTCCTGATGTTTTTTCCATTCATTTCCTTCCTTCCAGTCTGATGGCTATCAAGATTATTCATGCTTTTTTTCTATTCATACCTGAATGGCTGACCTGGCTTACTATCTTGGCTCTTGTCACTCCTATTCTTGAAACTTTACAGTTAATTGAGTCACCATCTACTTACTCACTTAACTCCCACAACCTCACCCCTACTCAAAGATTTTAATACTCCACTGCCTTTAAAGGAAAGTTGAAACTCCTTCACCTGCCATTCAGGTTGCCTTTAGTGACTGACTGTGTAAATCTAAGCTTTTTAATTTCCCTGGGCCTAAGAGTCTCGATTTATGAAATGGGCATAATAATAGCTTACCTTACCTACTTCAGAGGGTTGTGAGCAGCATATGAAAAAATGGTGATATAAAATATAAAGGATGCAAGATAAACTATTGTTTAAGCAACCAGAGCTTCTACCACTGAAGATGCAAACAAATTAATGGAGTTTTATATCATCAAAATTAAGTTTCAGGAGTGATTTTTCCTAAAGAAGAACCATCTAATGGTTTATTTGTAGTCAGGGGTTGAAATAAATAACTTATCTCAAAGGTCCCTTTCAGCTCTGAGATTTTATTGGTACCCCATAACTACTGCCTACATTAGAAACCTAGAGTAAAAATAATTAGGTTATAGAAATAAATGCAATGCCTAGCAGTTAATACCATGGGTTGTGGAGTCAGCCAACATAAGTCCAAATTTTTCTCTCCCACTTAATAACTCTGTGAACCTAGAGAACTTAATTAAGTGCCATTTTCATTTAATTTTTTTTCATAAGAAGAAAAAAATGGAAGAAATCCAAAAGTCTATATTATGCAGTTGCTAAAAAAGGATAAGAAGTTTAATGTATTGACATAGAAAGAACTCTAAGATATGCTGTTATGTGAGAAGGGAAACTGATCAGTACTTACAGTAGGATCCTATTTTTGGAAAAACATGTTTATTTATATATGATGGGGGATATCTAGAAGGATGCACAACAAAGAGTTTACAGTGGTTATCTGTAGGGTTGGGATTGGCAGGGTAGGCATGTGGATGCAGGAACATGTATTTTTCACTTTTCTACTTAGACATTGCCATACTCATTGAATTTTTCACAAGTTTGCATTATTTTGTACTGAGCATTTTTTTTAGGACAAAACTATCTCATTTGGAGATCTTTTGTCCTAATTTAAAACCAAGGTCGTGATACCTGGGTGGCTCAGTCAGTTAAGCGTCTGCCTTCAGCTCAGGTTATGATCCCAGGGTCCTGGGATTGAGTCTCGCATTGACCTCCTTGCTTGGCGGGGAGCCTGCTTCTCCATCTGCCCACTGCTCCCTCTGTTTGTGCTCTCTCTCTCTCTCTTTCTCTGACAAAATAAATAAATAAAATCTTAAAAAAAACAAGGTCTTACTACTTCAGAATAAAGATGAACTCTGTTCCAAAGCATCACCATAGCCCTGAAGGAATAAACCTCAAATGGGCCTGAGGCCTGTCCTGTTCACTGATGTCTCCAGGGAAGTGGCCTTCTCACCTAATTTTCTGCTAAATACTTAAGAATGTGAAGAAGCTGTGATCATTTGTTCAACTTTGGTGGGTGGGTAGGTAGATTTGTAACCAGAGTCTGCAGAACAGTTGGATGGGACCAGGAGAAAGAGGATTAAAAGAAAACAAAAAACAAAAAAACAAAGAATGCAAAAAGGATCTTTTAGAACATAACACAGGTCTTACTTTATGCGGGTGGTATTTGTTGCTCACAGCTGCACTTGCCCAGGGAGAACTGTGAAAACCTTCTAAGAGCCATGCTTTCATATGGGAACATGATACCCCATTTACTGCTATATGTAACCATCCCTCTACATTTCTGGATCCTTTGCCATGAGAGAAATATCTCAACTTGTGTTTGTTAGCATCTTTCCACCAATCTCATCACTATCCTGTTTTGACAAATACACAGAAATAAGAGAAGCCAACATTTACAGAGTACTACCACAGACCAGGCACTGTACTAAGCCCTTTATGTGGATTATCTCAGTTAATCTTCTTGACAACCATATGAAGGAGGGAATATTTTTATTTTAGAGGTGAAGAAATAAGCCTCACAGAGGTCACTTCATTGGTAAATAATGGAGTAAATAGCCATGTAATAGGGAACATCATCCAAAGGGATTGAATCAAAAATAGGTAAGGTATTAGGGTAGAAAGAAGGCCTGAATCATGGTACTCATTCTCCAGGAGAGGTAGGACACCATACTGGAGAGGGGATGAGCAGCCATGGAGTCTGAAGTAACACTGAGTATCTGGGATGAAGGTGGCAAAAATGTGCTAGTGATTGAACTGAGAAGAAATCATAGTCTAATAATAGCAGCCAATATTTATTGAGTGCTGCCTACTAAACACATCAATGCATCATCTTATTAAATTCTCCCAGTATAGTCAGGTAAGGAAATAGCTTAGAAAGCTAATGTGAATCATCCAAGTTAGCAAGTGGTAGAGGATTCAAACTCTTAAATATGTTTGATTCCAGAAACCCTATCTCTGTGAATATTTTTTGTCTCATAATTACCATGACCCCCTAATATCTAGTATCCTTGCACCATTCAGACTGTCTCATCTTTCATTGCACAGGAAATGTTTTATGATAAGAGTATAAATGATCTGCTTCTCAGAATCATATCATTTTCTCAGAGCCTGCCCTCTTTCCTAGCCAAGCACCTAGTTATTAATGCTACGGGTACAGAGAAACCAGGGAAAACTGTTTCCGAGTAGATTCTAGCAAGATGCAAAAAGTCACCAAACCCAAACTCCACTGGCCATGGTCTATTTTGATGAGAACAAGCAGTCAAACTGAAAGAGAATGAATTGTGTTCTATGAGTATGGGTTTGACCCGAAGTGATCTTCTTCCCTTTTTAGCTTTTTAACACCATAAACCTCTGCAACTAAGACATTTAGAGGCAATCTCACTAAGATGCTGCTCACCAACCACTGCAACCCACAGTTTTCCTCTGGAGCCCATTTTCAAAAAGTCCCTAAATCACCCTTCCCAGCTGAATAATTGTATTTTTAAGTAGTAGTTAATCTAGCCAAAAGATTAAGTCGTCTGCAGGAAGTATATTGCCAGCAGAGTCTAAATGGTTTGCTTATAAAAGGCAAACAATTTGAACACTCTGAAATGTTCCTAATCAAGGTGCCCCTTTCCTGACAATTCTTCTACAATGAGTATTTCAGAACACTCAGGAGTTATTCAGCAGCTGGTTTACTACCAATTTCATTCCAGTTCTCTATCCCCTCAGGGATCCTGTCTTTAGGAGGCCACCCCCATCAGCAACAGCCGCTGCCAAAGCCCTAAATAAGCTGCTTGTTTTAGTGCACTGGCCAGAGAGGAATGTTTCAAGAGTGCTGTAAAGCCAGCCCCATGACAAGTGTTGTACCATAAAGTAAGGGAAGACCATTCTATGTCCTTTTTCAAAATTCTTTCATTCCAGCTTTCTCAACCAGATAATCTGATTCACAAATTCCAAATTAAAACTGTCACTTAGAGGGGCGCCTGGGTGGCTCACTCATTGGGTGTCTGCCTTTGGCTCGGGTCGTGGCCCCGGGGTCCTGGGATTGAGCCCCACATCGGCCTCTCTGCTCCGCGGGAAGCCTGCTTCTCCCTCTCCCGCTCCCCCCTGCTTGTGTTCCCTCTCTTGCTGTGTCTCTCTCTGTCAGGAAATAAGTAAAATCTTTAAAAAAAACCTGTCACTTGGAAATTGACAGGTTTGTAGTCCAGTGTATGGATCAAAAAGAACATACTGTCCTTATACAAGGAAATAGTTTTTCCCATTGACCTTTGGCAGAAGAGTGATGGCAGGAGACTGAGTACAAGCCAGTGCAGATGCCATCTCTTCCTGAAACTAGAAAATGTGTTGAAACTGTTTCCAAATGCACTTATAGCAGGGATATAGTCTGATCTATGTACCTAGATCTAAGTAGCTTTGATATAACAAAGGACTCTTGCTTCAGAGAAATAAGACACACTCAGGTATTTGTGTATCACATTAATCCTTGCAAAAGTTCTCATCCAAAGTACCTCCTTTCTTTTGCCCATGTAAACCCTACATTTCACAAGAGCCAGCTGCTGTCTCAAAGGCTGCATAATAGAATAATAAATGCAGTGGTTCTCAAACCCGTTGGCACAATAAAGTCACGTGGGGAAGCTTTATAAAAACTGTCAATGTTCAGTCCCCTCCCCAGACCAATTGAACCAGAATCTCAGAAGAGTTGGGCCTGGCTATCACTTTAAAAAAAAAGAAAAAAGAAAAAAGAAAAGAAAAAAAAGAGAAACGCTTTGTGATTCTGATGTGTACTCCCGGGTGAGAATAACTAGCATGGCTATTAAGAGATTTGAACTAGAGTCCTCATTTCAACATTTCTTAGCTGTGTGACTTTGAGCAAATCATCCAACCTCTTGGAGCCGTGGTTTCTTCATCTGGAAAATTAATGTAATAATAGTGTTTACCATATAAATTTATTGTGAGGGTTGAAGAAGATAACTCATGTTCTATGCTTAGCACATAGCAGGTTTGCAGTAAACATTAGCTACTATTATTATCATCATTATTATTAGCAGCAGTTATGGGAAACTTTTAAGAACCACTCCCAGTCTACCCTTGTGCATATGGTGGGAATGCAAACTGGTGTAGCCAATCTGGAAAACAGTGTGGAGATTCCTCAAAAAGTTAAAAATAGAACTACCCTATGACCCAGCAATTGTACTACTAGGTATTTATACAAAGGATAAAAACATAGTGATTTAAAGGGGCACATGTACCCTAATGTTTATAGCAGCATTTTCAACAATAGCCAAATTATGGAAGAGCCCAAATGTCCATCCACAGATGAATGGATAAAGAAGATATGGCGTATATAACACAATGGAATATTACTTGGTAATCAAAAAGAATGAAATCTTGCCATCTGCAACAACATGGATGGAACTAGAGTGTATTATGCTAAGCAAAATAAGTCAGTCAGAGAAAGGCAAATAGCATATGATTTCACTCATATGTGGGATTTAAGAAACAAAACACATGAACATAGGGGAAGGGAAGGAAAAGTAAATAAGATAAAAACGGAGAGGGAGGCAAACCATGAGAGACTCTTAAATATAAAGAACAAATTGAGGGTTGCTGGAGGATGGGTGGGTAGGGGATGGGCTAAATGGGTGATGGACATTAGGAGGGCACTTGTTGGGATGAGCACTGGGTGTTCTATGTAAGTGATGAACCACTAAATTCTACTCCTGAAAACAATATTACACTATATGTTAACCAACTTGAATTTAAATTTTAAAAAAACCACTCGCAATCTAAGATTGCACAATTTTCAGTATTGCAAAGAATTTTAGAGATCATTCTACTTAGTCCATAGGGATTAAAAGACACACATTTCAGAAAAACAATTATTTACTAAGCCAGGTGCTATTTTAATTCAGACTGCAAATCCAGTGCTCTTTCTGCTACATTCATTTTATTTCATTTCAATAAATGAATTGAACACTGTGTATCCAACTCTAAGGTAGGTTCCTGGGACAGAAAGACAAATTCATATCAAATTTCCCCTACCCTTGAAAGTTTCCACCTAGTGGAGGAGTCCAATGTATAAACAAATAATTATAGCAATATAATATGTTTTTTATTTTATTTGTATAATAAATATTTGTATTTATTATATATTGTATTTTATTATAGTCTATAAGCCTCATCTGTGTGCCTACAAATGAATTATTGTGGTATACTAAGGTTATCAGATGCCTATACAATAGCAGCTCTTTACATAATCTTCAGTGAGTTTAAATTTCTATTAACTTACAGAAAATAATGTAATTAACTCTGTTTGGGTGGGTTGATGAAGATTGTACTGAGAAGGCATGAATGAGTGGTATCTCAAAAGAGAAATAGGAATTTTACAGGTGGGGGGGTTGTATGGAGTGGACATTTCAGGCAGAGAGAACAGCAGGAGAAGAGGTACTATATCAGTATGACTTTAAGCTCTATCTCCTCTCAACTCCTAGAACACCATCTATACCACTCATTTGTCAAATAATAATGTTTTGTCTCATGACACTTCTTTTACTATTGCCTTGAACTATTTATCTCTTGTGTTACCTAATTTTTCATGTCTTGTCACCCCAACTAGAATTTAAACTTGAAAGAAAAAGAACCAGTTTTATAGATCACCATATCTCCCACAGTATTTTGCACATGGTCTTATATAGAGTGGTTGTTTGAGTGCTCTTGACTTGACATAAAGAGAGAAAAGCAGAATAATCTTCAACATATCATAAATTCACTACTCATCACCAGAGCCTCCTATGAAGTAAAGTTTGTTCACTCTCTCCTCCTGATTGTTCATGTCATGGCCATCAAAGATTCTTTAAGCCTCATCTGTGTGCCCACAAATGATGAATTATCATGGTATACTTAGGTTATCAGATGCCCACACAATAGCAGCTCTTTACATATATCAATACTGTTTTAAATGACTAAATTCATAAGGACCTCAAAGTTAGGCTTAGGTAGTCATTCCTGAAAACTGCTGATCACAACAAGGCTGGACCAATCAGCTTGGGTCTCCGCACTTTTCAAAAACGTATCAGGAGAGATGATGGACTCTGAAAAACAAACTGAGGTTTCTGGAGGGGAGGAGGGTGGGGGGATGGGTTAGCCTGGTGATGGGTATTGAGGAGGGCACATTCTGCATGGAGCACTGGGTGTTATGAACAAACAATGAATCATGGAACACTACACCAAAACAAATTATGTAATATATGGTGATTAACATAACAATAAATAAGTATCAGGAATTCTGACATAATTGCCAAGAATGGATAAAGTATGGTACCATTCTTTAGCAGCATGCTGAAGAAGTCTTCAGGCTGGTTGGCCTGGGGAAACACAGTAACCTAATGCTCAAACAGGATGGAAAACGACATTTCTTACAAACTGGGAGGCAAGAAAAGTCCGGATGAGCAGAGGGAATTTCTCCCACTTAGAAATATTTCAATGTTGACTTCAAGAGTGGGAAAAATATATTCTTACCCAAACAAATCTTAGCCACCATTGTATACAATTGAGAGCCCCAAGTATTGAGAAGCTGGCGCCTATTCAAACAGGGCCTGGCAGAGATCTTAATCAAAAGTGTCCCTCACCTCAGTGATTTTTTTTTTTTGCATTTTTTACAGAACAACTTATAAATGAAGCACAAATAAGTATAAAAGTGGCCTTATCCACTTATACAGGTAATATTTGTAAATTAACACGTTATGCCCAGATGGAGCTTTATAGTTCAGGCAGAGTAGTTGATGCAGACAAAATGTCAAACCTAGGATGGGAGAAGAGAACAAGATATCCAAACACTCTTACCATCCTGTGTAAGACATCCAGCTTGCTATATGTTTCATAAATGCATCATCTCCATTATTCTCTCCTTTCTTCCTCCCCACCAGTAGGCAACTCTCCTTACCCATTCATCATTCTCACTCATCCCAAGTGTAAATAATGTGAGACCTTCTTATAAACATACTGAGAAGACCAAATGAGACACTGAAACACCAAACAAGGAGCTTGCCGCACTGTAGATGTCCCCTTGCAACCTTATACTATATGTAAAGATTTTTCACTGGATGACCAATCTTTACCTTGCAGAGTTGAGACCAGCTCAGATAGAAATGGAAGAGGTGGCACAGTCAAGCAGAAACATCTAGGGACTGATATCCTAGAGGACAGAGTTTGTAGAGTCAAACTTTTGCTTAGCCACTCTGATGGAAGATGGATAAGTAACGTAAGAGATAATCAAAACACAACAGGTAAGGGGAATGGCTAAATAAATTATGCTCAATATGGATCGACAATATGGAATACCAAGCTGCCATTAGAAATAACAATCATGAATACTATGGACAAACACGAAAAAATATGTATTAACTGAAAAACCAAAACATAAAACTGTGTGCATACAATGGCTGAAGGATTGAAAATTGTGTAGGCATGCACTAAATGAAAATAATTATGTTAGGTGGGCAGATTATAGTCATTTAAAATTGATGAATTATATTAACAGTAGAAATATTAACAAATTAACAGGTAAAGTACAAATAAGTTTTATCCAGCTTTATAATACATGACATGATGACTTTATTTTTTTAAATATTTTATTTATTTTTTGACAGAGAGAGAGACAGCAAGAGAGGGAACACAAGCAGGGGGAGTGGGAGAGGGAAGGAGAAGCAGGCTTCCCACTGAGCAGGGAGCCCTACGTGGGGCTCGATCCCAGGACCCTGGGATCATGACCTGAGCTGAAGGCAGACTCTTGACTGAGCCATCCAGGCACCCCATGACTTTTCTTTAGAAGTCAATTTATTTTTCTGATGCTGTTTCCTTAGGTGGATGTTAATATGAGTTTCCATTCTCTGAGCCCTCATTAAAGGACGGTAGCAGGGGCAGGTAGGAGTGGAAAGTAATTCAGGAGTGTTCTAGGTTGTAAGGGAAAGTTATTTGAGAGCAAATATTTGTTGTAAAATCTATTGGGAGGAAAATTTGAAGACATTATTTTTTATTTCTTTTTTTCTAAGTTTTTATTTAAATTCCAGTTAACATACAGTGTAATATTAGTTTCAGGTGTAGAATTTAGTGATTCAGCACTTCCATACAACACCTGGTGCTCATCACAAGTGCCCTCCTTAATCTCCATCACATATTCAACACATCTCCCAACCCACCTCCCCTCTGGTAACCATCAGTGTGTTCTCTGTAGTTAAGAATTTCTCGGCTTGCCTCTCCCTCTCTTTTTTTTTTTTTTTTTTTTACCCTTTGCTTGTTTGTTTTGTTTCTTAAATGCCATATACAAATGACATCATATGGCATTTGTCTTTCTCTGACTGACTTATGAAGACACATTTTTTAAAATGGCTATAGAGACACATTTTTAAATGGCCTATATATGAGTGGGTGGAAATGAAAATGAAAACGTGGAAGAGAAAGCTATAAAGAAAGGGTTGAATAGCTGTGTTTTGAGTACCATTTACATGAAACTGAATTCAGCTATTCCTAGAAATAGAAACATAAAACAGAGTTGTTCCTTTTCCCTCTGAATCAACCTAAACTGCTACCAAATCACAACTATTACCATGACCAAACCATGTCAACTAATGAATGCAAACTCAAGCTTGCACTTTTAGACTAGGAAAATATGTATAATTATATTCTGATTTACAAATACTATGATACCTATGAAGTTCCAGCAAGATGTTATGAGCACCACCTGCCCCCTTCCTCTTACATAAAAACAGAAAACAAAACAAAAACCTAACTGAATGCTCAAGTCAATGAGAAAGCAGACTATTAAGAGGGCATAGAACATTTATCTGAATAATGTATATAATTTGATGATACCAACACAGTCCTCTTAATGACAACCTGAATTTGTTCAGCACCTTATTCAACAATATTTTCACACAATCTAAGTAGTGATCAGAGCCCAAATCCCTGAAGATAATTATTTTATCAAAGAAACTATAAATTTCACTCCTGCCACCAATTCTTTCCTATTTCAGGGGCTGATTGCTGATCATTCCAGAGGGATTTGACTGGATAATGTAATTAGAATAAAGCAACAATACATTTTCCTGCACTAGGCATATAAATCCCATAGGCAGATGCTGCTATCCTAATGAATTTCCATAGTCCTTCTGAAAAGCTAGATATAATGTTGGTGTGGATGGCTGTTCACTTGAGATGCATAGTTATCTAAAAACACATTATCTGGTCAGTGGATTCTCTGGGTATTTTGGCAAAAGCTATTGCTACTCCTCTTCCTTCCAGACTGATATCCTCACATTAACCCTTAGTTACGCAGATTGCCCCGCTACAGCAGCCTTCAAGATCATGCCTTCCTAAAGCAACACTCCATGCCCTGGAACATCCTCTGTCTCTTCTGCTTATCAAAACTGACCTGGGCTCCCCTCATTCAGAGGCCTGCTCAAAAGAGCAGGGAATAGTGGATCAATAGATTACTCAGATAAACCAATGCTCTACAACATTTTAAACTATAAGGATTCTCTTTATCTTATTATTTTTAAATTTGTAAACAAACTAGTTTTACTTTAGTTATCTTTTTTTAATTCCAGTTAATTAACATACAGTATAGTATTAGTTTTAGGTATATAAGATGGTGCTCCAACACTTCCGTACATCACCCTGTGCTCATCACAGCAAGTGCACTCCTTAATCCCCATCACCTATTTCACCCATCCTCTCCTCTGGTAACCATCAGTTTGTTCTCTATGGTTAAGAGTCTGTATTTTGGTTTTTCTCGTTTTAATGAGGATTCTTTTTAAATGTAAAAAAGTTGACATTTTAATATCTGTTGATTAAAATATAAATGTTACATAATGACATAAAATTTTTACAAATTCAGTAATATCTATAAGTGCATTTGTATTTACTAATTAAATCAGCATCTACATAGGTTGGAAAATAATTGTACATGTATGTACTATTTCTTACTGATTTTATCTGCAGACACTAGTATGCACACAGTGTCAAGGATCCCTTGCAACAACTTTTTGGCACACCACACATCTGAAGATTAGAGGTTGGTAGCCACTAACATAAACTGGGCACTGTTTACTGATTTTGTTTTACACCTGGAATGGTAGAATATGCTATCATTACATAATTTTATTTATAGCATCATGAAGTTAATCCTATAATCATTCCCCATTATACAGGTAAGAGACAGAGTTCAGAGAAGTTTCATCACTTGAGCACAGTCACACAACTAGTTAAGTGGCAAACTTGAGATTCAAACCCAGATCTGTCTAATTACAAAGTCCATGCATGCACTTATCCCCAAGCCCCATTGCCTCTCATTAAGTATTCTTGTAGTGAATATGCTTCCACTTAACGTTTCCTTAACCAAATTAAATGTCACATAAAGTATATAAGGGATGATGCTAATGGTGGGCTACAAGCCATTGGGAAATTACTTGGAGATAAATCCCTAAAATCACACCTGTGTGCCAAACTACTTCTGCTCAAGAATATGATCAACACATGGTATGGTGAAGCTACTTAAAAAATAACTTGGAGATGTGCATGTTTAGATACTGTTTTAAGTGGATCAAAGTAGAAATATTTGGTTCTGTTTTAATAAACAGTGAAAAGCAGTCTTGCTCAAGAGAAAACCAGCTTATAAAAAGAAGAGTTGGGGGGCGCCTGGGTGGCTCAGTTAGTTAAGTGTCTGACTCTTCATTTCAGCTCTGGTCATGATCATAGTGTCAGGCTCTGTATGTAGCCTGCTTAAGATTCTCTCTCTCCCTCTGCCCCTCTCCTGCCCCCTCTCCAAAAGAAGAAAAAGGAGAAGAAGAAGAAGGAGAAGGAGAGTTGGTCAAAGTAGTGATTACAGTACATAAGTGGTCTCAAGTGTGGTCTTTGGACCAGCACCTAGGAATATGTCAGGAGTACAAATTCTCAGTTTCCCACCCTCACCCACAACCCTGCTTCTTAAAGCAGAAGCTCTGGTGATGTGGCCTAGAAATCTACGTTTTCATAAGACTTCTAGGTGATTTTGATGCACACTGAAGCAAGTTGGAGAACTAATGAACTAGACAGACCAGAGTGGTAGAGCTAGGAGGACAGTAGGAATATATGCACAACAATGGCAAGACTCAGGTTGGGGAAAGATTAATCCAGGCGTAGCAAGACTAGTATAATATAGTGATTAATTGTACATCCTCTGGAGTCATACAGACCTGGGTTTGAGACCTAAGTTACTAGCTGTGTAATATTGAGCAAGTAACTTAACCTCTGTGAATCTCCCTTCTCTCATCTTTAAAATGAGGATAACTATAATACCTCCTTGATAGGGTTGTTGTGAGGATTAAATGAATTAATCCCTGTAAAACACTTAGAACATGCCTGACATATAACACATGTGTAATAAAGGTAAGCTATAATTAATTGGATGTCATCTTTCTTGAGTTACAGCCAGCTTTATCTAGAGGCATGGAGGTGTTTCCATTATGTCCATGAAAGGAGGCTTTAAGCTGCCTCTCTAGAGCAATGACAAAGGAATGGATAGGGCTCTAATGAGATTGAGGACAGTTGAAACAATTAAAGGCACTCATTTGAGGGACATTATATTTATAGCTCCCAAGCAAGTGGATTAAAGAGATGACTTCCAACAAAAGCAGTGAAAAAAGCTAGAAATGGGCATGAAAATAAGTGTGCAAAAAGAAGTTTACCAATGCTTGTGATCTTCAGGTTACTTTAAACTGACCAGCTGTTCTCTAGGTTAATTATGCCTATAATTATACTTACACTGACTCTGATGATACAGGTAGAGGTCCTCTTAACCAAAAGATAAACTCCTGAATGCTGTAGAGTTTTGGCTGATACAGTATTCAGATATAGAATTTTGAAATTTTTGAAATGCCATTTTCTGCTTAGAAGTCAGGGTCTGACTTTAAATATTTTAAGTTCAAATCATGAACTCTGGAGTTAAACAGACCTGAATTCATATCCCACATCTGCCTCTTACTAGGTCTGTGACCATGGGTGATTTACTTAACTTCTATCCCTCAATTCCCTGGGCTCTAAAATGGGGGCATCACTCAACTTATCTAGAACACTGCCTGGTTCATAGTGAGCATGCAATAAGTATTGACTATTTTCAATGTCTGGGTATCATAGAACGAAGAGGTTGTCGAATTGCCCTAGTATTTTAATAGTTTATTTAGACAGAAAACATCACTGGCCTAATTGTATCTTTGTTTTAGTGCAATGATTTTAATTTTGGAGAAGGCTGACCAACAATACTGAATTCCGTAACCTGAGGATTTGCTACCTAGCATAGCAACCTAAATTATGGTTGTATTAAAGAATGAATCTGCCTCTTAAAAGTCTTCTATTGAACAAGAGAAATGCTGATTGGTATTATATGAAAAGGGGGCTTTGGAAAGGAACTAAGGTTATGAAATTCTGGGTTAAATAAATTTAAACATTCTTTTACCTTTAGATTTCTCAGTTTTCACTATCCTAACATGCGTGGCTAATTTCCTAGAGGAAACCACATTATGAGGCATTTCCCAATGTATCAGATCATGTAACCCCTCTTCTGAAAACAAATCAAAACAAAACAAAAACACAAAACAAACAAAAAACACCTACAGAGATTAGTATTGCACAGAACAGCCTTTGGGAAATACTGCCCTCATCATTCCAATCATTCTTTCAGTGGCACAGGGGGAAATAAAAAGAGGCAGAGCTCTCACAAGTCAGCTATCTCCCTTTATCACAGAGGTTAAATTGCTTTGTACCAAATCACAGAGAAGTACAAACTCCTCTGGACATACTGTAATTCTGTTATAGCAAATATTACTTTGGGGGTTGAAGAGATAATTATAGCTTAGGTAGCAGGATTTATTTTTTTATGAAGAAATAAGAGATTTTAAATATCTGTAGGGGAGAGAAGAAATGGGAAGAACTACCCTCTTCCCTTGAGCTTTTACATTCCTGAATTTATCTTAAACTGGCCACCTCCATGAGGATTTCTTCTCCCTGCTACCTCTCTCTGCCTAGGATAGGTAAGGAGGAGTCACTATTACTGAGTTCTGATAGCAATCTTTTTCACTAGAAACACAGGAGTACTTTTCTTCCTCTTGCTGCACAATGTGTAGATCAGGGCCCCACTAGCTTTCTTTTTCTTTGGGCCACCACCTGAATGTCTCTGTTTCCTTCAGCAGCTCAGGCTTTCCAGAAAGATCTTGTGTCTCTCTAGGCCCTCCCGTTTGTATTATTATTATCCATAACATCTATAACAGGACCTCACATCAATTGTCTTTTCTCATAGCAAAAGCACCAAAGAGCTTGTTCCTAAAAAACTATAAAAATATTAAACAATAATAATTTCCCCACAATACCTTTAGCTTAGATATCACTTTTGTTTACATCTTTCAAAGGGTTCTAGGACACCCATTGCCTTGTTGCATTCTTACAAAATCCCTGTGCAATAGCTAGAGCACGTATTGTTACCCTCATTCCATAGACAGGGAAAATAAAACACAAAAAAATGAAATAAGTTTCTCAATGTTATTCAACCATTAATGTCAAAGATGGAATTAGAAACTAGGTCTCCTAATTCCCAGCCTAGTGTCCTCCTTACGAATGCCACAAGAATCAGTCTTGTTCTAGTGGAAGTGAGATCCCTCCCTGAGGTCAGCAACACAGAGAGAAAAGTAGGAATTCAGTCAAATGCCTTCCCTAGCATGGTTCTCATACAGGGCAGACTTCATTTGTCTTCCTGTTGGAAATAACTGCCTGTATTTTGAAACCGCCATAGGAACTTCAGATTGTCATCTATTTCAATATTACTTGCCCATTTAACTCAGTGAGGACCCTGAAGATGACATCTTCTTTTTGTTAGAAAGAAAAGGCTCTAGCAGGTTCTGTAAAGACAGGAGCAATTTGTTCACACAAATTATTCATACAGACTGCTAAGTCCCAACAGCAAGAGCAGAAGTATGTCTGAGTCCCCAACGCAACCAGAGTAATTTTATAGCAGACAAACTTATACATAACCCATCACCTAATGGTTCACAAAGAGAATTTGTACTTCTGGAGAGATCCAAATGACAGAACAGGTCCTCAGTGTGGGGCCCTAAAAAGCCACAGTTGTTTCCTTTTCTAATAATCCAATCCATCACTTTTTATTGTTAAGATTTGTATTTTGTGAAAGAAAAAAAGACACAATCAATAATAGCTTCAGATTTTGAGAAATTAAGATTTACGAGAGAGGAAAATGCAGCTGTGGAGTAAAAAAGTGGGAGAAAGAGGTCTTGCTTTGAAGATTGTTCTTTCCTCTGTGGAAAAAGTTTCTTCTCAGCTCTGCTCAGCAATGAAGCTGCTGAAACTCTCTTTCCTCAGAGTTGACTTGCTCTGGAGTCAGCTATCTAGTTCCCGGGTCAAAACAAACCTATTTTTACCCAATTACATCAGCTCAGAATATGTGCTATGCAGTTCTGATGTAAGTCTGTGGAAGGCACAAAGGAGTACATTTTCTCTTCTATTCACCGTACTCCAGGGTCAGAATGCTAAAACATTTGACTCCAAAGAAGGTAATCTCATTCCCAAATCCCCTCCCACAAACCACTTTTACACTTCCCTAAGACGTAGGTTCATTTGGAAGGAAGGGCTAGTGGGAAAATAAAGGCCGTGTTTCCATCAAGGTCTAAACTATTCCACATCCAGTAACATCTGGAGGTCCATAAAGAAATGGCCCTATGTGGATGTGGAGAAAAAGGAACATTCATGCACTGTTGGGGAGAAAGCAAACTGGTGAAGCCACTGCAGGAAACAGTATGGAGCTTCCTCAAAGTTAAAAATAGAACTACCATAGGATATATATATATATTCCATTATATATAATGGAATATTATTCAGCCCTAAAAAGAATGAAATCTTGCCATTTGCAATGCCAAGGATGGAACTAGAGAGTATGATGCTAAGCGAAATAGGTCAGAGAAAGACAAATACCATATGATTTCACACAAGAGAAAGAAAGCAAGAAACAGACTCTTAATTATAGAGAACAAACTGATGGTTACCAAAGGGGAGGTAGTGGGGAGATGGGTGAAATAGGTGATGGGGATTAAGGAGTGCACTTGTCGTGATGAGCACAGGGTGACATATGGAAGTGTTGAGTCACTATACTGTGTATGAAACTAATAAAGCACTGTATTTTTTTTTAAAGAAAAGAAATGGCCCTATAGTACAGCCAGAAAGTCTTCATATAGGAGATGCTAAATAAAGAAAGAAAAGAGGAAAGGGAACACAATTACAAAGAAACTACTCTTTAACTCAAGTAAAAGCACCTTACTTCAAGTATCCTTTGCCTGTTTTGAACTATAAGGAAAAATATGCATTAATTCTTATCACTGGGGAAATCTTTAGTACTATCAACACTTCTATCCACATATTCCCTTTTGGAAATACTACCTGCAAATTGACACATATTTATGAAAACATACATTTTTGATACCAAGGGCAGCATAAATCCCTTCACACACATCAAAACATAGCTCACTCTTTTTTAAGCTGTTCTCAAAGTAAGCTTGCCTATTTCCATAATATCATACAAAAATCTCTATCCCCAAGACATAGGCATCCAAATATTTATCACATTATGAACCCCATCACCTGTCTTCCCCCCTGAGGAGTCACTGGGTAGGAAATCAACAAAATGAGTTAGTGGTTGAGATAGGAGCCCTGCTTATCTAATTAGCCACCACCACCACCAAACTTGTTGAAAAGGGGTCTGAACAGAAAAGGAGGGAGGTTGCAGCAAAGAGAATGCTGAAGTCTGATCTCAAAAGCCACTATCTTGTCATCAGAAGTTTACTTAATGATCCCTCCCTCCTCTGAACTCCAGCACCACTTAAACACTGCACCAAACTCCTAACGTTTCTGTATTAGAGTGTGTTGTTCTCTGAAGGTGTCAGGCAGTTTCATGTTATCGCCTGTATAAAATTGCAAACTGCTGAAAAGCATGGAGTGTTTCTCTACATTTTCCAATATCCTCTATGCTGCCTGTTACATAAGTGGGAAGTAAACACTTGATAATGTCATATTCCTCTTCTGATATTTTTTAGATTAGAAACAAATTTAATACATTCATACTTGGTAAGGACTTTCTCAAATGCAGGTGACCCTGGCATACATGTAAGTTAGTCGATGGTTAACAAATTTTACAGAGTCCCTGAGATATTTTCTAGCACTAAAATTGAGTCACAGCTCCAAAGCAAATCTTCCCATTGCTGATCAGTGGTAACAGTGAGAGGTGGTGACAAGAACATTGAACTGGGAAACAGCAGATCTACCTTAGAGTTGCAGCTGTATCATTAACCAGCCCGGTGCTTGTGGTAAGTCACTGATCCTGGGTTTCCTCATCTGTATAATGGTGGTAGCAGAGGAGGGTGATTAATATCTGCTGTTGTGAAAATCCAAATGTAGGATATCACTTTCCCTCCACTCCAACAGACATTCACTGATCTAATTGTCACCAGGAGATTCTGGTTAGGAAAACTATCATTTCTACCATCCAACTGTGCCTCCTACCCAAACAGTAGTCATAAAACCTACACAGCAGCTAATTAGCTTCTATAGGTTAGATTTTGCAAATTAGACCCAATTATCATGACAAACATCATCAACAAACATTGACTATCTATTTTGAGTAGACTACAAAGAGATACACAATTTCTGCCTATATTTCACATGCCTTTCACTATAACATTTACTTATTCAACAATTATTTACTGAGCACATACTGTATTCCAGCCCCTGTGCTATACAATGGTGATATAATGGTGAAGAGGACTGATGTAGACCTTGCGCCATGTCCTCTGGAAGTTAGAGCCTAGAGGCAGAAAAATAGATTTTCAGTCTCTCAATGGGCCTTATAAAGGGCACATACTTCTCTTCCAATCTGAATTGTGAAAAATAAAAAGCAAATCTATATATGAAAATGATGGCAGTCCACAGCTTGAGCCACTCAATGAGGCTACATGTGGCCTTAACAGCTGGAACAACAGAACTCCTCAGTGGCCAATTCCATCATGACCTCAGTTCCCCAGTTGGGAAATGTGAGATGTAAAATATGACTTCCAATCACCCTGAATAAAGGATTGAGGTTTTTTAAAGCCCCAACATTTAATGGGGTAATGAGCTTTCAAGTTTTAATGAATTTGACCAGAAGAAATATGAAACTGGTTTAGTGACAGTTACTTTACAGTCTTGCTTCTCTTGGGTACTTATTAAAGCAAATTATCTTCATTGATGGATGGAAACCAATTTAAAAGGTCCATGATACTTAAAAAAGTCCCTTAAGAATTTTCTTTTCTCTTTGCAAGAATTTGGAGGTATCCTTTCAATAAATTAAAATAAAATGAAGATTAAGCAAGCTGATTATTATGGCCAGGCCCCAAATCACCAATTTTATTCTAATAACTCTAGGACTCTTCTCTTAACCTCCACAACTATCAGCCACTGCTTCACTTCCACTCTCCAGCCCCATGATCTACTGTCTATGCCTTTTTGATCTGTCTCTCCTACCACACCACTAAAAAAATGGCTATGAAAAGGCTCTGAAAGCCATGAAATATTATAACAATGTTAGTAGTATTTATTTATTCCACAAAAATGTGCTTAGTGCCTACTCTATGCCAGAGATTCTAGGAATCGGGTCCTCACATCACCTTGTACAAATGGCTGCCTTTTCCTCCCAGGTACTCCATACCCCTTGTGTCTTGATGTCACCTTCTACAAGCTGAAGAAAGAGCAGGGATAACATGAGTGGTCCTCAAATTGCTCACTGAAGAAGTGCAACAAAAATCTTTTATTCCATTGTCCAAAGATTTCTAGTAAATAAATACCATTAAATTAAGAATCAGAAGCCCCAGTTCCTAGTTCCAGCTGCCATGCACCTGGAGCCAGAGACTCTCGCTCCTGGCCCCAGATTCCTCTTTTGCCATGTGAGCTAATCTCTAAAGTCCATTCCAGCTCTGCTATTCAGAAGCTCTATGATATTTATCTAATCCTATTTCACTGTGCATACTGGAAACAGTTTCTCCAGCAGTATTTCCTAACATAAGTTGCTATGGTCCACATGTTTCTGTCCCTCCAAAATTTATATATTGAAAGTCTAATGCCCAACGTGAAAGTATTAGAAAGTAGAGCCTTTGGGAGGTGATCAGGTGGTGAGGCTGAAGCCTTCATGAATGGGATTAGTGTCTTTATAAAAGAGGCTTCAGAGAGATATCTTGCCCTTTCTACCATGAGAGGACACAGCAAGAAGGTGCCAGCTATAAACCAGGAAGAGGGCTCAAAATGCTATTATGCTGGTACCTTGATCTTGGACTTTCCAACCTCCAGAAGTGTAATAAATTTCTGTTGTTTATAAGCTATCCAGTCTGTAGTATTTTGTTATAGCAAATGGACCTCTTCTTGAACAGACTAAGATATATGCTTTTAAAGAAGTTTGGTTCTATAGAATTTTAAGTGACATTGCATGCAAAAAAGCTTCTGTGATAAGCTGAGCATATTTATTTAGGAGCCCAGGCTTGGAACTAAACTGCTTCAGTAGAAATCCCAGCTCTGTCCCACACTAGTTTGAGCAAATTACTTTATTCTTTAGTGCCTTGCTTTTCCCCTCCCCCTCAAAAAATAAGGATGATGACAGGCTCCTGGGTGGCTCAGTGGGTTAAGCGTCTGCCTTCGGCTCAGGTCATGATCCTGGGGTCCTGGGATTGAGCCCCACATTGGGCTCCCTGCTCAGCATGGAGTCTGCTTTTCCTTCTCCCTCTGCCTCTTCCCCCCAGCTGGTGATCTCCCCCCCAATAAATAAATAGATAAAATCTTTTAAAAATGGAGTTGATGAAAACTTTCATAGTGTTCTCATAAGGATTAAGCACGTCAGTATATATGAGGACTTATAATATTACTTGTTGTATATGGGGAGGGTTCAATAAATGGAAACTACTATTATTGATATCTCATATCATTATTTAATGTATTTGAGAAACAAAAAAAAAGCTGATAAGGATTCTATACTGCAGGACTTCTCACAGACTTCAATGTGCCTATGTCTTCCCTAGACAAGGTTGAATTTCCCAAACTTACTTATTTTTTAAAAGATTTATTTATTTGAGAGAGAGAGAGCATGTGCATAAGCAGGGGGGAGGGGCAGAGGCAGAGGGAGAGAAAGAATCCTCAAGCAGACTCCCCACTGAGTGTGCAGCCCAATGTGGGGCTCTATCCCATGACCCTGAGCCGAAATCAAGAGCCAGCTGCTTAACCAACTGAGCCAGCCAGGCGCCCCTGTCTACATTACTTGAACTCAAGATCCTCCTTCCCATGTTCCCACCTCCACCCAGAATATAATTTTTGTGTCAAATGGAATAGACTTTGGGAAACTCTACTCTAGACAAAGTGTTAAGAAATCTTGGTTCTATTTATGTCTCTGCTATTAATTATATGGGTGACTGGGAAAAAGTCACTTAATATCTCTGTGCCCCAATCACTCTTGTGAAAATGAAAGACTTGAACAATCTTACTGAAGGTCCTTTGTGATGTTGAAAATTCAAAAATACTATGATAAGCCCTCTCGTAGGACCATAATTGCCCCCATTTGTTAGACTATGAAGTGATTCACCTTTTTATCATCTAATGTCTTTCACAAAACAATTTCTAGCAACACTAGACAAGTTACAGGTTAAGCAGCCCTGAGAGGTTATGAAAAGTTATAGGAGACATTCAGGAGAAAATCCCAAAGTTAGAGCAGTTAGTAACTGCTTAAAAGTAGAAATATAGGCTCTTGGAGCTCAAAAGGCCCTCAAATTTAATTTAGTCTTTTAGAGAGGGAGAAACTGAGACCCAGAAAGGGGACTTGACTAGCCTAAGATCATACAGAAAGTTATTCACATGTTCTGCTATTTCATAAAAACTGCTGACAGAATAATGAGAGATTCAATTCTCTATCCAGCACTGCATTTATGAGCATTTATATACCCACTCCAGTTTAATGCTGGATAGTGGGAGTGCCTCACATGATGAAGACCATATTTCTCCTGATACTCTGAACTGAGGAGCAAAAAGAGTAAGTGAGATTCACAGCCAAAAAGGGGTTACTCTTTTCCAGGTGTGTGTGTGTGTGTGTGTGTGTGTGTGTGTGTGTGTGTGTGTGTGTGTGCGCACATATGCAGAGGTGTGTCTATATCTGTCCCTATTTTTTTTTTTTCTCATTGGTTCAATTTCGGCTCATGAAGTACAGGATTAGAGAGGAAGTTCTCTTTATTTAGTAACAAACAAAATGCCAGAACATCTTTGTCTAGAACTCCTAACTTTGAAGATTCACAGCTGTTTGGGACTTCCCTGGCTCTTTGCTTACTCACTAGCTCCTTCTTCCTTCACTGGTTGTTTCTCTCTGGGCCCCACTGTGTGTGTGAGAGAGAGAGATAGAAAGAAAGAGAGAGAGAGAAGCTATTCTTTTCTCCTATACTAAGGCCTGCTTCAACATTCTGTTTCAACCTCATAACTAGCATTGTAACCTTTGTAAATCTCAGTTTCCCCAACTGTAAAACAGAGATGCTAGTAATGCCCATTGAATATGGTTATTATGGGGATTAGATGAGTCCATGCATATAAAAGGCTTAGAGCAATGGCCAGCACATGGTCATTATTCAATCATTGGTGACCACTAGCTTACTTCTGCACTTTTACACACTGGTGCTGCAATATAAGTTAGTCCTCTCTTGTGAAGGGCCATTTTTATATAAGAATCACAAGTTCTTAAGATGTGAATAATGAAAATAAACAAACCACTGCTTAAAGATTATAGTCAGAGACAGAAGGATATAGCAAAATGTTAACAGATATTATCTCTGATGTGTGGAGGAAAAGATTGTAATAGGTCATTTTTACAGTTTTAGTCTTCTTTATAACTTTCTGTACTGCTTAAAATTTCTAGAATGAGTACATGTTACTTTTATTTTTTATTTAAATTGAATTTATAGTATAAGTTGGCTTTTGGTATAAGTTGGCTACATGTTACTTTTATAACAGAAAACAATAAAGCAGTTTTCCTTGTGAAAAAACATTCAAAGAACTTTTTCCATTCCCCAACTCATCTCTGTTCTAATGATTTCCTTTTTTTTAAAGATTTTATTTATTTGTTAGAGAGAGAGAGTGTGGGTGAGAGAGAGAGTGAGCAAGGGTACAAGCAGGGGCAGCTGCAGGCAGAGGGAGAAGCAGGCTCCCTGCTGAGCAAGGAGCCTGATGCGGGACTCGATCCCAGGGCACTGGGATCATGACCTGAGCCGAAGGCAGACGCTTAACCGACTGAGCCACCCAGGCGTCCCCTAATGATTTCCTTTTAACCATTCACCATTCTGGGGGCAAATGGCAGAATCCCTTCCATAAGGCTGGCTCTTGTTTATTACAACAAAGTTCATGTAATGATTCTGGTTTCCCTTTACACATTTCCCTTAGAAAGAGGGTGAAGGCATAAAGTATAAAGAAACACCAAATTGAAAAATTACCACACTAAGCCACATGGCCAAATGACCAAAGCACTGTAAACAAATAGTCATGCATATAAACACTCCATCATGAATAGAGATTTTCACCTAGCATCCATCCTTTCCCCCCCTCCCTCACTCAACCTGCTCCATGGGTAAGTTAATATCTGGTGTCAGTAGTAACTCTTCCTAGCTTTGGTCAGCTTGTGTCACAACCCTAGAATTACTTAAACATGGGGTTTTTTTGTATTTATTATTGAATTACAGTCTGATAAGAGAGACCACCACATGCATGCAGCGCCATAAAAATTCTGCAGAGTGCCAGCTTCCCTAGCCTGTGTGTCCTTCAGACAGTGGTGACAAATGGAGCAGTCTGTAGTGAGCTCCTCCTGATGACATGAGTTACCTCACCAACTAGGGCTTATTCCAAAACATGGACCATTGCATTGGGCAAGAACAGAGGCAATTTTCAATTCATTTATTACTCATGCCATTCATTTGTTTAACCTCAGCTCTTAAGGGGATGGCTTTGCAAACAGAAGCCCCTTTGGCCATATAAATTAGTGACTGTTAAAGATAAACTTACAGCCAAAGGATTTTAGAGATTTTAGTGATGTTTACTTGTTTTTCACTGCAATTAGGAAAGGTACCTTTCTGACTTGAAATTTATACGCAGGTCTTGAAAATTATATTACCAGGGTCATATGCAAAAATCACATTGTAAATCACAAGCATATATCTCCTTTATATTCCTGTTTAGGTATTTAGCACACAAAAGAAAAATGCAGCTTGAGTGGTTATATTTTTTTCCTCACATTTTATTCCAGAAATCAATAGTCTAGCTATCAATTGGTGTTCCCCCTTTCAAATATTTCTACCACAGGCAAGTAACAAATGCATATATAATCTACAGACTAAAATTGTCCATTGACAGGGAATAACAATTAAACACATTAATTGTAGAGCCATATTCAATAAAAAAAATAATTTTCACTGGCCACAATAAAATTAATAAGGCATCTAAGAAGAGCTGGGTAGGGAGTCAACCTTTATTGATCCACCTACTATGTGCTACATGCGTTTGTATACATTGTCTCATTTAACCAGCACAATGGTGTAAAGAAACTATTATTATCCTTCTTTTACAGAGGAGACTGAAATCAAAATGAGTAACCTACCTTGGCCACAACACTAAATATCAAGGGCCAGAAATCAAATGCAGGCTTGTCTAACATTAAAACCTCAGGGCCTTTCTAAGACTGTAAATGATGATGATGATGATGATGGTAATGATGATATTAATAAAAATCACTGACCCATGTACTTGTCTCTTCCATTATTTAAGTAGAGCCTATAAGGGGTTTTTTTGCTTTTTTGTTTTTTGTTTTTATTTTGTTTTGTTTTGTTTTTGGAGGGGGTCTCACCTTCCGAGAGAAAAATCTCAGACTTCATGAAAGTTACTGGTAATTTTTACCTCAAAACCACGATGAGTCAATATACCACAAAAGCATAGTCAAATAACTGTTATTCTCCCCATTATGTGCTTTTAGGAAAAAATAACTTTTCTTTCCAGCAGGTAGGACAGAAACACTTTGCGTATAATTGATGCCTAATTAATTGCTCTTATTTGTAGCTATGTATATACTATTAGGCCTAAAAACTCTCTGAAATACTCTAGACTTTATCCACTTTTTCCCCAAAGGCAGGCCCATATTACAGAGGTTTGTCCAAGCAACTTGGACAAGTTCTCTCTGAAATGCAGAAATGGAGCTAGGGTCTTTGTCTTCTAAGCACAAGGCTGATTGTACATCTAAGTGAAACAGACTAATCCTAACTTCCATGATTTCAAATCTATCAAGCAAGCTATGATGCCCAGGCTTTCCTTTCATGCAAAAGCATACCCAGCTGCACAATGACATCTAAAATTCTGCATAGACCCTAATTGGTAGAAGACTTTGATACATCTCTCATCCCTGTGTAAAACCCCTCCTTTTCCAAGCTCATCCAATCTGATTCCACCACAGTCATCCCCTTCTTGTCACAACCATCTATTGATTTCTGGTCACTTTCAAGATTTATTAAAAACCATTATACCTGGTTCATGGGCCTCCTCTCAACTCAATCCTGGCATAATCCTGCATGACTTCAAAACCCACATGGATCCAAATTTCTTACTTCCTAGTCAAATGGCTTTTTGCATCTGAATCTCCTGTGGAGCTTATTGAAAAACACAACTTTCCTGAAGCCTACTCGGACCTTTTGAGTCAAAATTTTCCACAATAAGTCCCCATGACTCAGTTTTAAAAGCTCTCTAAGTGATTATAAAATGCAACCAAGTTTGAGAACTGCCCTAGCCTCACAGTTTGAGCTATTCAACTTAGTGGCCTTCCCCTCTACTCCACCTAGTCAGTACTAGCCAAAAAAACTCCATGAAATTGTTTGAAATTGTCCAATCTCTTAACTCTTAAATAAAAATCTCCTATTCTCAGACCAGAATCTCCCAGCACTCAAGCTCTCTCACTCCCTTAACCTACCCATCACCTGACCTTCATTCTTGATATCTCCAGATTCACTGATTCATCACTTCAACCATGCTTTAGTCAATACCCCCCAACCTTCTGGGTTTTCTTGTCTGGGGATACAAAGAAAAGCAAGACATGGCCCCTTACCTCCAGAAGTGCAGAGTATCTAGGAGGAGCCAGAATTGTAAACAAATAATCGCAATACTGCATGAGAAGTGTCACCCTCCCACAGAAGTCTTCCCTATAAAATAACATTTTCTATCATTCCCTACCTCCTCATTCTGTTTTATTTTCCTTTATATCACTTTCACCATCTCCCATTTTATTCTGTATCCATTTATATATTGGTTTCTTGTTTGTCTACACACTACAAAGTAAAATCCAAGCAGGGAAGACTTTGTTTTGTTAATTGCTTGGTTCCCAGTGCCTAAAATAGTGCCTGGCACACAGAGGGTAATTAATAAACTGTTGTTAAGTGAACAGATAAAATGAGTAAGTGCTATGACAGAGATATGCAAAGGAAATACAAAGGGGAAAAGAAGACGTATTTAATCTAGGGATGCAGGTTTTTGTGTGTGTGTGTGTGTGTGTGTGTGAGAGAGAGAGAGAGAGAGAATGAATAGTCTTACTCTATGAGACAACATAGGTTAAATAACCTCCCCTTCACTGGGTTAAGTACTCCACCTCTGGGTTTCCATAGCACCATCTGTATGCCTCTAACACTTATTTTTATGACATTTAATTTATCTGTTGTCTCTCTCCTCTAGCATATTTGATATGTACAAAGTAGGCACTATGTTTTTATCCATATCCCAAATGCCTAGCATAGTGGCAGTTACAAAATAATGTTCAATAAATATCTGTTGCCTGAAAATAATGAACAGATAATTGGTTATTTTAAAAATAGTGGTAGTTCAGGAAGGCCTAAAACTTTAAGCTATTATTAGCCTTAGATTCCACATTGCCTACCCATGTGACCTTAGGCAGACTGCTTAATTTCTCGGAACCTAAGTTTTCACCTGCCCTACAGTGGTTCTTTAGGGATTAGGTGAGATAATATAATGTATGCACAATATCTAGCTCAGCATCTGGCATCTGGTTTTAACTACACAATAGCATCTATATTAGGAGCTATTTTCATTAATATGTTTTGGAAAACATATTGATAAGAGAAGTGGCAAAGTGCATGAGATCACTGGGGAGCTTAGTGAGGCACCTCTGTGAGTGGACAAAGTCCTGGGAGACCAATAGGTTCGGCCCCACCCCAACCTTTGCACCAAAGTTACTGGTACTTGAGCAGAGAGACCCTGTGGATTATGAATAGGCAAGGACATATAGTGACTGTCAAAAGGGAACAGAAAAACGAAAAATGGCTTAGGGTTGGCACTGACCTTGAACCAGGACATCTTATTGTGGATAAAAGAACTAAGAGAAAAGTATTTCATTGAGACCCTGACACATCGAGTGCAGTATTAATGGGCTGCTTCCAAAGAGCAGATGTCAAAGTAAATGCCCTCTGCTCCTGGTGGGTTTGAAGTGGACAAATTGTAGTGCATTCTGATGAGGAGCTGAGCCAGTCAGGGCCTCATATAAAATGCTTGTGAATCCCAAGTGACAAATCATTCTAAGCAACATGGAGGCATGCATGACATTTGCTTCTGCGAACTAAGCAAAGCTTTCTCTGAGATAACATCAAGCCCGCTTCTGAGTAGTTTGCTTTGCCAGAGTCGCTGCTTAGGTTCATCTTTCCTTTTGAAAGAGATAAGAGGTAAATGCTACAGTAGCTGCAACAAGGTAGAACTGCTGCGCTATAGGAATGAGTATCTTATAAAGTCAATGGCATTCAAAATGCTAACAGTGGGGGTTGGCTCAGGGAAGAAAAAGGAGTAAGGACTATGAAACTAAAGGCAGATGCAAGGTCAGACATTGAGAGCAGAAGGAAGAATAATCTGAATAAGAAGGGAGAAAGATAGCACTCACATTCAAAGCCAATTATTTTATAGTAATTGAAATAATGCAGCCAAGTTTCCACCCCAGGAAAAAGACCAAATGGGCTAAATTAGCGCTGGGATATCATACCTGGCAGTTACAATTATAATGTAACTAGTCTGTCTTGGAATTTGTTTTTATATTACCCAGTAGCTATTATCTAATTTTTTTCAAGTCTAAAATATTTACAACTTCAAGAAAATGAGACAATACTTGAAGTTCCCAGTACCTCTCCACTTATGGTGCTAGACAATAAAAGAAATGCTCAAGAAACAGGTCATGTTGTCAACATTAATGTTGATTTTTGACTTCTGATCCTTTTCCTCTTTCTCAAAAATTTTTCTTCTGTCTCTGCTTTGAATACTGCTTCAACCTTCTGGGGGTCTTCAGGGATAAAAGATTTCTGAGTACAATTCTAATTTTTTAGAAATGTCCACTAGATAAAGATGTCGAAGGAAACATAAAAGGAAGTAGTAGATAACTCCAGCATCCAGATGAGAAAACTTAATGCCCCAGTACATTTTTAAAAAGGGAAAGGACAGTATTCAGAGGACAGAGGAGAGAGATAAAGAGAGAGAAGGAGATCAAGAACAGGAACAAGAGAGAAGAGAGGAGAAAAAATCAGGAAATAGATGTGTGAATAATCCATAGCTAGCTAGAGTCTACTTTCTCTTCAGAGGTTTTTGCTCTTGTTGTCCATATATTTAACATGTCTAACAATATTTATATTCACTTCATCATTACCACAACTTTGCAAGTCAGGCATTATTATTATCCCCTTTGTACAAATGAGGAGAGTAGCAATAGTCTCTGTCCCCATATCTTGTTATTTTACATTTACACTGCCTTAAGAGAGAAGCAATGAGAACAATGAACTGGCTTTAATATCAGACATTACATACCTCAAAATGCAAGCTATAGAAAACACTGCCTTCTTTCCTTTTAATTTCAAGTATGTCTCTCTATAGATAAAATCATTCAATAAATTCTGAACAAGCCCATTATAATATAGCCCACTGCTACATGAATCCGAGAGTACCACAACTGAAAACTCATTCTCTGAAATATAACCAATATAAGATTATGCAGTAAAGTTATGCCAGGAAGTACATTTGTATCTCTTTCAGCATGGAATTCTACTGTAAATAAAATCCACCATCTAGTAACTAAAATGGAGATTACATTAGGTAAGATTCCTAGGAATTATTGGCATTTGGGGGAGGGGACAAATCAGTAAATAGAATAGGGTTAGAACTTGGATATTATGGTAATATTAAAGTACCAACAAGAGTTTGGTTTTTGCAGGGTTAACCTTTCAAAATATTTTCAAAACTGGCCAGATCTAGTTGGAATGTTTCTCAATGCAATTGTCCACTCCTGCCAAGAAATGTTCCTATTAAATGAAAGGGGATAAAATTTGCTGGTTGTAGCATGTTTTCTTCTGAGCAGATTAAGAGCTGTTCAATAGAAGTATAATAGAATGTGTAAATCTAGTATGACTTGGGAGCAGTGTATCTGACATTGAAGGTACAGAGCTGTCATAGTGGAGATAACCTGTACATTGAGCAGTAGAAATTCCAGTAGAGATAATGCATCTTCTGACAATAAAAACAGACTTAAGCCAAAATAAAACACCAAACACCTCATAAAAATAGCCACCAGCACCCACCTTTTCAGCATAAGTTAAAAATTCAATAGGGATCATTGCCAATTAAACAGGCAGCCTTAACATTTAAGCTGTATTGTGATAAATAACAATGAGTCTTGATATTCGTCTTGTGATGGGGAAGCATGTAAGCAGAATACCTTCTGGTCCCATTGGTCTTAGAAAAGAATCGGCCAGCTTTGGTTTATAGAGATAAACTGGATTGGCTTTTCCATCTAATGACAATCATTTTCAGCAATCTGTTTCCAGAGAAAACATTTCTCATGGACTTTGAGGAAGGTACAGAAAGTTCTGGAAGGGGCGCCTGGGTGGCTCAGTCATTAAGCGGCTGCCTTTGGCTCAGATCATGATTCCAGGGTTCTGGGAGGGCTCCCTGCTTGGCGGGAGGCCTGCTTTTCCCTCTCCCACTCCCCCTGCTTGTGTTCCCTCTCTCGCTGTCTCTCTGTCAAAAAATAAATAAAATCTTAAGAAAAAAAGAAAGTTCTGGAAAATGAGAGGGATACCTGTCAAGCCTATCAACTCCACATTTCTCCTCATATCAGATTATATAACTCATCTACCTGCCCACCCACTCACATTAACACTCAAATGAGAACTCACACAAAGAAACATTTTCTACTACTTCAATGCTAATTTTGTCAGTTTTCTTACACAATCCAGTTTCTTGGATGGCTTTAAAAAATTCTCTTGAAGAAGTATTTGCATGTGTACCAAGTATTTCATTCCCAGATCTTAGAATGAAATTTTCCTGACGGAAGCGCAGAAGAGCCACTATCACTCCAAGAAACCTCATTATCACATACTCTTCTGTGAGGTGAAGAATTGTCATCTGTGAGACCATAGCCTCAGTGGCTGCTATGAAAGGGCATCTCTACATACCAGTCATACTTGGGACTCAAATAGGTCTGCTATAAACCATGGAACCTAGTTCTGACTCTTTCCCTTACCAACTGCCAGTCTGTACACTTACACACACTGAGACATAGAAATGAGTAAATCCAAGAATGATCATATCAAAAGCATTACCAATATTCCAGGGGCCATGTTCCTTCCAACTGAGTAAGACGCTCAGAAAAAAAAGTGAAGCTAATGTATATTTACAAGAATAAAAATCTAAAGAAAGAGATTAACTTGATGGTTGAGGTTGTCAATATTATAATAGAGAAACAACTGAAAAATGACTAAACACAGAGCAAAAGTTTGACTACCACATAAATGCTAAAACAATCAATATCCCCTAAACCGAACATTTCAAGAAGGGCTATAAAAATCAGTGAATGTTAGCATGAATATGTAAGTCAGTTCTATATAAAAGTTGCTATATAAAACTCCCCATCCCTGAGACTTTATACATACAGTATCAAGGGTGTCAAACTTCAGGCTCTGCTCTACCCTACAGAAGATAATCTCCCATTGATGCTGTCTTGGTTTATACTAGAAAGGGGTGATGATGAATAGCATCAGGTATTATAGGGGTGTGGCAGACTGCTGGTCGCCCTAGGAAATTTTTTCTTTCCTTACTCATTTTAGTAATAAAACCCCTCCCCAGTTTCTAGCAAGACACATGTCTGCCCAATTACAGACTACATTTCCCAGCTTCCCTACAAAAAGTGTGGCTATGTGAGTAGCCAAAAGATATAAGCAAAAGTGATATGTGCATCTTCTGCTTCACATTCTTAGAAATGAAAATACTTGACCTATACGTCCTCTCTTTCCTCTTTTCTATGGACTGGAATGCAGATGTATTTGACTATGAAGATGAGGGGCATTCCTAGATCACTATGGAGTCATAAGATGAAAGGATGGGTACCTAAGGTATCCCATGGAGCAGAGCTGCCCCATCCAGAAAGAACTGAAAGAGAAAGAAACTTCTACATTTTTTAAGCACTGTATTTTGGGGTCTCTTTAGCCTATATCCTAAGTAATATCAGTGAATTGTTTAAAAATACCTGCTCTATTATTATTATTATGTTCAGTTAGCCACTGTATAGTACATCATTAGTAATAATAATAATAATAATAAAATAATAATAATAAAAAAAGAAATTTTAAGAATGTCACTTTTACAAGCCCTCCCCCAAAATAAAAATAAATAAAAATACCTGCCCTAGGGTCAGACTGACTGGTTTTGAATCTTAGCTTTAATATTACTAGGTACCAGTTTGGGAGTCTCTTAAACACTCTGAGCCTCAGTTTTCTCATCTGTAAAATGGAACTAATAATGTACTGGGGGTTTTGTAAAGATAATGTATGCAAAGCACTTAACACTAGTGCCTATCTCACTATAATTGCTTAATAAGTGTCACGTATGGCTGTATAAAGAGTGGCTCAATGAGATGGAAAAGTGAAATAAATTTCTGTCAATTAAATTAATAAATGGGAGTCTCTATGATTAAAATCTTTGAGTAGAGAAAAGTAGAGAAAGCTTTGCTTTAAGATTTACCATTTTTGTGCTATTATTGGGTAATCTCAAGGGATTACATTTCATTGTGGCACATTGCAAATTATGCGGAAATCCTGGTCTATAGAAATCTGCTAGGATGAGAATCTACAAATGCATGGGTAATTCTGTTCCTACCAAAGAGGATTCCATAGCATATGCAGATGAGAATAAATCAGTGAAAAACTGACCTGTTTAGATGGCAAATCATTAACACAGATAAATAGCTTCTAAAATACCCAGGAGATTTTAAAAAATGTGTCACAGAAGCAACCCAAGAGAAGTCTACTTCTTCAAAGGTCAAGCCCCTGTCAGAATGCAAAATTCATGGCACATGGCAAAAAAATAGGAACACTTTGTTCAGCTAGGACTGGAATGGTTGCATTATTTTTTTTTTCTTTTTGCCAATTTCCAATGCTGGAGGGTACTCTGGAGGAACAGAAAGGGGGAAAGACTATCAAGATCAAGTCTTCGAAATTAAATGGTATTACGAGAAACACTGTAATTAAGATACAAAACCACTGCCCAGTGAGACTTGTTGAAACATAGCAGCCCACAAAACCTAAACGTATTACACCAACAGCATAACTAAAAAAGGTATCCTCTTCCTAGTTAGTCTAGCAAGTGGTTTACTCAGTCTCTGCATATGGAACCTTGTTTTTGTCACAGAGTGATATCAATGACAAACTCTAGCTTGATCTGTCCCCTGTGATTACATAGACACCAGCATTATCCCTGGATTTGTCAATGTGACAGTGACTTGTCAGAATTAGAGAGGCTGTCACTGGCAATTGCCCAAACAGCTGGATAAACATAAAATGTTTAGGTATCCCCAGAAATAACATAAGGTAAGCAATCCTAAAATGCTCTAGGAAAATATGAGCCAATATTGTTTTCCTTGAGATCTGTTTTATGTTCATATTTTTTTGATATCCATCTATAAGACCCTACCTGACCTTGTTTCCTGGGCTATGGACCATTCTTCACAACAATTTAACCTATACTCATTAAAGAGAGAACACTTTTACTACTATTTTGAAATTAAAAATCATATTTTATCATTTTAATTTAGTCTTTGTTGATATTTAAGAAGACATAGGAGTCACTAAGCCATCAGGTACCAAATATTTTCTTCTATGTGTCCCTTTATCTGCCATCTAACTCTTCTCCCTCTTTACCAACTCTAGCTTTCTTTCTGGTACCATACTCCGCCAATACCTTCTCTCTCCCATGTTGGAAAACACATTTTTTTTGCCTTCACATTATGACCTATATTTTTTTACCCTCCACCAACTAATAAGCAAAAAAAGAAAGAAAAACAGCAAAGTTGGTTTAGTAGCAAGAGTTATGGAGTCAGAGAAACCTGGACAGATCCTTAAGTTTTTCTGTATAATCTTGGGCAAATCACGTAACCTCTCTATGCCTCGTTCCTTCCTTTGTAAAATGAGGGTGATAATAATAGTACCTATGTTATTGGTCCATTGAAAGGATTAAATGAGATATTACATGAACATTACCAGGTACTGTGTTTGGTTTCATTATTAGAGACTTTCTGCTCTTCCCAAACATTCTGAGCAAGCAGGGTGCTCTGGACACTATGCAAATCCCCAATCTCATCATTGGTGTAACTCTACCAGTTTCCATCTTATGTACTTCTATTTTAACCATTTCTTCCTTTCCTTCCTGTATCTTAGCCCTGCTAGTCCCAATTATATCTGATAATGCCCTGAAGATGATATAAACATCAGCCTACTCGGTGTGGAGATACTGCTCTCAGTATATCTAAACACATGTGTTCAGACCAACAAATGATTCCTAGGAGAAAAGCTGAAAGTCCTCAATAATTCTCTTCCTGATCTTCAAATTCTGTCAAAAAACACATTTCTATCTACTGCTTTGGAAGGAGGCCTAATAGCAAGTTGAAATTACAAGCTATAGGTCCAAGCCCAGTTCTGCCAACCAGTACTTTAGATAGGTCAGTTGGGTGGTTTCATTCTTTAAAAAGGAGAGAAAAATCAATGGAAACTAGAAGAGTAAGCGGTTTGAGAAAAGGCATAGAATAAAAATGGAGGTAGGGTGGGATGGAATGGTGAAACATTATAATGATCATCTCTAGAAACAGGCACTGACATCCATCTGTTCCCTGGGCTACCTGCCCCTGCTTCACAGGGACAAATCCCTCCTTCCTAAGAAGAAATCTGGGCAATTTGAAACTTGGTCTGAAGGGATCTGGTCCTTCCTATTTCTGGAGAGGGGAAACATTTTAGGAAAGGTAGCAACAGGCTACCTCTTCAGTAAACAAAATTAATTTTAATTTGCTAGTATAAGCACAATGTTTTACAAAGGACAAAATTAAAAATCCAAGAAATATCTTGGAGATACTTTTTATGGATCAGAAGTATGTTGGATAGAAGCCACTATGACTTCATTGAATTCACTTATTCTTTATTTTCTCTCTTGCTTTCCATTGCATAGCCATTCTTTTCTGAATCACACATCTCTGAGTCATCTTAAGTTAAATATGGGGGTAGGTGACATTAAGAATAAGGTGATGAGCTTAAAAATCTGGTTAAAAAACTAAAATGTCGGATTAGTTGAGTACTTACATCAATATAGTTTGTAAGTCTCTTTAAAATCTGCATTCTCAACACCCCATGGAATGGGAGAAAATATTTACAAATAATATAGCTAATAAGAGGTTAGTATTGGATTAAATAAGGAGCTCCTACAAGTCAAAAATAACAACAAATAAGCAATCTGATTATAAAATGGGCAAAGGATTCAAATAGACAATTCTCTAAAGAAGATGTACAAAGGGCCAACAAGTGCATGAAAATATGCTTAACATCACTAATAATTAGATAAATGCAAATCAAATATTACCTCACAACATTAGGAAGGCTACTATATATTTTTAAAAAAAACAGAAAATAATAATTGTTGGCAAGAATGTGGAGAAAAGGGAACCCTTGAGCAGGGAATACAAAATAGTGCAGCCACTATGGCAAACAGTATGAAGTCACCTCAAAAAATTAAAGATAGAATTATCATATGATCCAGCAATTCCACTTCTTGGTATATACCCAAAAGAATTCAAAGCAGGGACTCAAAGAGATATCTGTATGCCTATGTTTATGCAAGCATTATTTACAACACCTAAGGGTAGAAGCAACTCAAGTGTCCGTTGACAGATGAATGAACAAGCAAAACGTGGTATATATATACAGTGGGATATTATTCCACTTATAAGAAGGGAAGAAATTCTGACACATTCTACAACAGGGATAAACATTGAAGACATTATGTTAAATGAAATAAGCCAGGCACAAAAGGATAAATACCAGTAGTCAAATTCATAGAGACAGAAAGTAGAATGGTAGTTACTGGGGCTGAAAGAGGTGAGAATGTGGTGTTAGTGTTCAATGAATATGGGGTTTCAGTTTTGCAAGATGAAAGAGTTCTGGAGATGGATAGTAGTGATGGTTACACTTAAAAATGGTTAAGATGGTAAGTTTTATGTTATGCATATTTTACTGCAATTTAAAAAACGTCAAGGTCATCAAAAATAAGGAAGGTTTCAGAAGCCAATATAACAAGAGGGGCCTAAGTAGAAACACAAATAATATGATACTCTGGATATAATATCTTAGAACAGAAAAAGGGCATTAGGTAAAAACTAAGGAAATCCGATAACATACAGAATTTACGTAATAATAACGCATTGATTCATCAATATACCTTACAAATATACCATACTAATGTAAGATGTTAACAATAATGGAAATTGGGTGTGAGATATATGTGACCTCTCTATACTATCTTAATTGTTCTGAAAATCTAAAACTGTTGTAAAATATACAGTTTATTTTTTAAAAATTTCATTTGCCCTGGTTTTCACAAAGTGACCCATTTAAAATGAACCCCAATTACAGCTCTATAGCTGACATTTGAATTGTTATTCATCCTGCTCACTTAGTACCCACCTCTGAGGAGCTTTAATGTACTTCACTGATCACTTCTTTAATTGAATTAATCCCAAATTCATCCATGTGAGGCTAGGGCAAGCAGCGTTACAGAATTATCTTCTTTTTTAGACAAGGAGACTGAGGCACAGAAAGCTTAAGGTTTGGCCCGAGGTCAATCAACTAACTTGATGTGAAAGCCAAAAGAATAACCCTATCGTCCCCATTTCCCAGTTTAGCTTTCAAAGGCATTGTTCCCTATTGAGTCTTTCAGGATGTACAAGTACAATTGGAAGACTTCAAGAATGTGGCCAAAGCTTAGCTCTCTCTCTCTCTCTCTCTCCACAGCCCTGATTTACTCATTCTTGATTCACTAATGCAAGGATTTCTCCAACTTTGTGATCTGATGTTTCATTTGCCCTCAATATTCTCCTTTCTTTTACCAATTATTATATGCCTCCACATCTTAATTGTTCAGCAAATACATGTCCACTGAATGAATAAAAGGAATACATGTAAGAATGAATAAATGAGTTGCCAAGGGCAAGAGACTTCCCTGGACTCTAGTGAGAATACTTCCTGTTCCAAGTCTACCTGGTAGCCAAATAGTGCCACATCTTCTCTCCCAACATCTCAACCCTTCCCACATACTCTTTAATTTAATAAACCAAATTATTTTTTAAGATGTATCTCTCTAGTTCTTCTTCCTCTTTCCTTCCATCTCCCTCCTCGCCCCCCAACCTCTCCTTCCTTATTTCCTCCCCTCTATTCATAAACTTTTACTTATGCCGTATTTTTGAACTAATTGTGTAGGGTGATTATGCTAGCACATTATGGCTTTTGCTATTACACATACCAGGATCCCTTTCTATGGCCATCAAAACACTAGTGTTCCCTCATATGCAGATACTTTTATAATTGTAAGTTGAATATTTTCCCCATTTATATATTATAATTGTAAGTATGGTCCATCTTCATTTTTCAATTGATATTAGCTTTAAATACTGGACATTTGTTTCCTTGCTATCCATCTCACCAGAGTTCATAATCTATTAAAACCAACACTTAAAAGCAGCAGATACATTTACATATTTAACAAATATTCCTTAAATAAATCCTTCAGTAATGCATATAATCACCCCATTTGTTTTAGCAAATTTGGATTTTTTTAAATGGTATATTTTCCAAAACATAGGCACACCTATAGTCTGTGAGCTATAACAAACTCTATTTCCCTAGTACTATTTTTATTTCCCTTTGATTTAAACATTTTTAAATTCCAAATCACAGCTCCCCTGTGTGTTTTAACTGCCACATATCATTTGATCATCTACAGCTACAAGCTGTTTTTCTATCTAAAGCACAATCGACCCTGATTGTAGGCAGTTTGTACCGAAGTAAATGAGAATTTGAGTAGTATTAATATTCAGCTTTTGGGAAAGTAGCTTTAAGATGGTATCTTGAAAATATAATTTGCAAATCTTCGCAATTGAGCACTAACCTTTATTCTTAATTTAGAATGAATGCTCAGGCAGAGCTCTTTTTCCTCCAGGGCACCAGAAGACTGCTGACACTCGGTGCACATTAAAAGCCATTTAACTAACAATACAGTGACGGAATAGGAAGACTGGCAGTTAGGGGTGTGTGAGATTACTTAGTGCGTGAGATTTCCAGCATGGCTGGTAAAAAAAACAAAAATGAAAACAAAAACCTGATATTCTTCTACGAGGAGGAAACATGGAATGCTTTTGTTCCTTAAGAATATAATAGATCATGATAAGGGAGAGATTTGAGGCATCAACTTTTATCAGAAAAGAAAGCTGACTACTATATCATACACTGAAAAATTTACAGATACTTTCCCATTCATTGTTCAAATTATATCTTTTATCTGGTTTCCATTCTTTACAATATAATTACCTGTGACTTGCAAATGAGGTAAATATCTAGACATATAGCAATGAAATAAGTAAAATTTGCTCAATGAAATTTGTAAATTTTGCTGCCTCAGTTCCATTCTTTCACCTCCTATCCAAAAGACTATTTCAAATTTTACCCTCCTTTGGGGCAGAGATCACACTGTTGCAGAAAAATGATCATACCCACGAGAAACCAAGTGACACTCAGAGAAGTAGAACTCGGGTTTATTTTAGCCAGGACCCATGCGAGCTTGCGCTGGAAATTCTGGGCCTAGGGCAGCGGGATTATAGGGCTTTTATAAGGGAGTGCAGGGCATCAGGGACAAGGGTTGTGCTGACTGCGGACTGGTAGGTGGGTTTAAACTGGTGGTGGGGGGTTGCTTTAGGCGTGAAGCCTGTTTACAGAAGCAGAAAGGGTTGGTTATCTCTTCCTCCCAGTGGGGCTTCTGGTTATCCCTAGCTTATTGTTAGTAACTTCCCAACTACTGGGGCCTGCCAGCCTGGGTCTGCTCTGGGTAAATTTCCTCTTCAACATCAATGGTATATTCTTTGTGCTGCACTGGCACCCTGCTAGAGGCCCACATACACATTCAGATAATGTAGCTTGGATTCTAGGGGGAAGCTAAATTCCTCCTCTATCATTCTGACCCAGATCTGTGCACTGGAATCATTTCTAAATAGGAATATCAGCCCTTTAATTACCGTCTCAGAGACCCAAGAACCACTAGTTAGTCATGCACAAAACTTTCTTCCAATACAAATCTGTATCACCATTGCCAGCAGCTACATAAGGCATTCAAAGCTCAGGAACTCCTAAAGAATATGCCTCATGTTACTTCCTTTTCATGCAATGGGCTTCTCCACTTGGCTGCCTTATATTCACACTACAGAGCAGAGTTCAAGTTTCTTATTTTAGTTACATGTACTTTGAACATCCTTCTATTACCGTGGCAAGTGTTGCTTGTATTGGAATCATTGGCTTACATACCAATCTGACTATGTTGTAAACTCCAGAGTTAACTTTCAATTCTCAATGTCTAGTGCCAAGCACAGTGCCTTGCAGAGTGGATCACCAAATAAATAAACAAATCACCATGCAAAGAGAAAAAAAGATGCCTCAGTTTAACCTGTTCTGCTAATCCAGGCCAGAGTGCTTCCATATGTTCATTTTCATGTTCCCTTACCCCCATCTCATTCTCTTCCTTTTTCCTTTCTCCTTTCTGTTCATGTTAAAAGATATGGAACTGTGGGTGGCTATATAAAGCCTAGTCTTGCCCTGGGATTAAGCAGGGATGGTCAACTAGATTCTTTCAGTTCCAAGGGACAGAAAGTACAACTCTTAAGTGGCTTAAATAAAAAGGGAGTTTATTAAATTATATAATGAAAAGTTCCAAATAAACAGGTCTGTACTGATGGCTCAAGCAAGCATCCAAGATCCCATACTTCGTTCCTTGACTTTCACCTCTATTCCTCATTCATTTCACATTTGCTTGTCATGGTCATAATATTGCTGTAGCAACTCCAAAACTTAATTCACCCAACTCTAAGTCCATTAAAAAGAGCATGAACCTCTTTCCCAGAAGATTTTGTGAAACTGTCACTGCATCTCCTTTGTTCTAGGTGGTTCATATGCCCATCATTGAACTAATAATTAATGCTTAGGGGAACCTAAAGCTCT